>NC_054061.1:6001923-6302019 GCF_017639655.2 Falco naumanni
GAAAAATCTGTTATGTCTTATTCAAATGGCTAAACCAACCTACATTCGCTGTCCTTTCAGTCCCTTCCCACAGTGCAGTTAACGAGGTGGTACTCACAATATTCATCAGGGTCAGCAGGTACTTCTGAACATGTTCTTTCCCATGGAACTGAACAACTGAGTCATCAACCCCCAGAAGGACTTCGATGTTGTAATCATCCTCCGTTGCATGCCTTCGATAGCGCTGCCTCGATCGATGCACCTGGTCTTCAATAAAGCTCAACGCACTGTCGAGACTATCCAAATTAGTGAGGTTAGCTGAAATTAAACAGACAAATGAGTTATCAACCAAGAGAGGTTCAGGCTCAGGTCTCAGCTAAACTGGTATAAATTTGAAGTGGCAGCATTTGTTAAGTTCTGTGTGTTATATAACAGCATTAGTTCCACTTAATGTCAATTAAAAATTACCTAAATGAGACAGAACTCTGACACAAAATATTTTTACTTCACAAAGTAAAGCAATACTTTCTACAAAGTGATATTGTGTAATAAATGCAAGGCCAAAAGGAGAGCAAGTCATACCAATGCCTTGATGAGAAGAATGGAGCTATCTGCAGTACAATACTTACTGCTTAAAAGTACTTTTAACAAAAGTACACCATTCAGGGGCCTTGTGCTACCAAGGATATCCTTCATATTTGAACAATTAAAGATAGACACCATACTTCAAAATCTGATCTTACTGCCCACAGAATCCCATTTCACAGCAAGTGCAGTTGCCAGTATAACCTTTCTCTATCCAGGCAGGTACTAACAAATTAATCCCTCCCACTGCAACACATCCGCTCCTTTCCTTGATACACACACATGCATTTCAACAGTAGTGACATGCATCCTCTTTATCATTACAACTCAGGAACACATTTTAGATACGCCACATTCACCATTTTTTTAACAGCTTTCATCCTTCATTCCCAATTTGCCGTGTCACTTTGCATTATTGTATGTCAAAGACCAATCCATCAGGCACAACAGCGGCCAACTTTATTACTAACGATTTCTAACAGTCCCTGTGATATGAAAAGCACGTTTTCTGACAGGATGGGATAGAGTTAATGTGGCACCTACCTACTAAAAATTAACATGAAAATATGGAATCTTGACATTTCACCCTACAGAATAACAATGGTTAGCATTAATATTAGTATTATAATTTGCATTACAAGAGCCCTGGAAGCCCCACCGAGAACCTCTTGATTTCTAAGAACGTCAGAAGACTTGCTCAGAGAAGCAAAGAAAGGCAGCGAGAGTGCTGTGGATTGATTAAAGGCTCCCCATGCTTAGTTCCCAGAAACATAATAGGAAGCAAAGGGAGGAAGCTAAAGCCATCACCTTCAAAGCAGAAATAAGAAACAAGTCCTGGAAATGTTATGAAAGTGGATTCTCCATCTTCATTTATTGAAGTTTTCACATGAAAACTGGCTGCTTGGGAAGGGATGAATGAGTCACCAGATCACCAGGCTCATTACAAGAACATCTGTGCTCTTGCCTTAAGACCACTGCCTCAGGCTGCCGTTTCAGCAGGTGCTGGGCAATGCACAGCCTGAGCAGAGCCCCCCACAGCTCCCCGCTGTGGACCTGTACAGCCTCCAGCTGCCAGGAGGGATGCACGCCCGGCTCCCCCAGCCCCCACTGCAGCGATCCTTACTGCCCCGTGCTTCAGGCTGCGCCTTGCACGGTGAGATGCTTGCCTCTGTGCCTCCTAGAAGAGACCTCCAGGCAAAGGACAGTCCCTGAAAGACGTGTTTGCCTGGGCAGCTTCTTACCATTTCTCCACCAGGATTCAAGAACATGCTTGTCGTGAGCCCCACAGCCGCTGGTCACCGCATTGCGCTGGCAGAGCTCCCCTCGCTCACCAGAAGGACAGAAGGCCCCACGTGGTGGTCCTACCTCCCCGTGGAGCCACAATGCCCTTCTCCTGAGAGGGCGGCATTTAATGCAGCTGATAAGCACAGCCACTCATTGCCAGCCTCAAGGCTCCCTGCAGCTTCTGCTCCTGGGTCCACAAGTTTTTAAAATTAGTCTGGTCAGAATCCATGATTCAGCAGGAAAATTTACTCTTCACGCAGAGCCCAGCTGTCACTCCCAGGTTTACTGTGGCGGGGGGGAACGGGTCTGGCCTTGTGGCAATGGAGACAGCTCTCTATCAGGGCTCAAAACCTGCCAAGCAGCCACTCCAGCCCTACCTTGCACTTTACTCCAGCAGGAAAACTTCAGCGTTAATCCTTGCTACTGCCCAGAAGTAATTACCTAGCTATCAACAGCAGTCTCAGGGATTTGCTATGGGATCACAGGATAATCGTATGTTCGTGATCTATAAGGCAAGTCACAGTTACTGTAAAATTTGACCATAAATCCCAAAAGCTCTCTAGAAGAGTAAGACTGGGCTGGCAGAGGCTGCAGGTCATGTCCTCTCCCTGCTGCTCACAAAAAACTACAGTAATCAGCAGCAAGGCCAAGGCAATCAGACCTGCTACTGCAGAACAGCAGTGCTGGGCAGGCGAGGAGAGCCTGAGCCCTGCGCTGCGGCTGCGGACGGGCAGCTCTGCTGGCTGGGGGTGCTGATATTTTGGTGCATGGTCGGTTGTCAAGGTATCTAGAGCTTTTGTGCTTTCATTTCTTTCCCTTATGTGTCAAAGCCAA
The DNA here is from genome assembly GCF_017639655.2 of Falco naumanni. Taxonomy (NCBI): domain Eukaryota; kingdom Metazoa; phylum Chordata; class Aves; order Falconiformes; family Falconidae; genus Falco; species Falco naumanni. Next base: position 6,004,606 of record NC_054061.1, read on the forward strand.
ACCAGCTCCTAGTGCGGTATCTTTATTTCTGCTGCGAGTAAATCAGCCGGAGGCAAAAAGCGATCCTACCGTCCTGTGTTTACCATTCTTCAGTGAAAACTGCCTGTCCTCCCTCTTTGCTCCTCACTTCATCACTGTCACACTATAGCACTTACAGACCTGCCGAGTCCCGAGAAAAGTTATCAGGAGGTTCCCTGGGAATCATCTTGCTGCCAGTGGGTGCCAACCAACTACTTTAAATTTTCTTTGGAGCATAAAAACTTCCCACACCCAGACTTACCTTCACCCCTCCAGCATTACCCGCTCAAGACAACATGCCCAGTGGGCACTGGTACCTCTAGGCACAAACCTGATGTGCTTCCCAGCAGTGAGCAAGCTGCACTGGCTCCAACTGGTGCTAGAATCGGCCCAAGACCAGCAGTGCTACTCAAAACATTCACAACAGTAGCTGCAAGATTTTTGATTCATATCCCAACATCCCACCAAGTGTCCTTTCCTGGGAGGCTCTCCTGGGACCAGCAGGGATGCCTCCACACATGGCCTGACCACAGACTCCTGCTCTGGTGCTGATCTGCCCACCAGTCTCTTGGATGATGAACCGCCAGATTTACCGGCCCAGGCTGCGTTATTCTCATGTTGGATTTGCTCCTAAATAACAGTTACATCCAAATCAAGTTAATACCTATATCTTACCACAGAGGCATCTCAACTTCCCTTAGTCAAGGTCAGTAACTTTGTTGTACCATTGTACTGCTAACACTGCGCTGAAAAGTCTCAAGAAAACTCAAAGAACTAAGACACCAAACAACTCCTTCACATTTTCCACGTTACCTTCCTTCTGATCACCCCTGCACTTTGCACAATAACACCCCAAAAGTCATCTCAAACTGCACTGTGTTTTACTAAATCATCCCAAGACCTCTCCATCAGATGTTCGTTTTCAGCAACTTTTGCCAAATCACTGCATCAGACACTAATTATTGGTGCCAACTTTGTTCTCCATCTCCCAAGAGCAGACACTTGGCATTTGCAGGGGCTAACAATAGCCTGTGTTGAAACCTCCTCCTTGCTCCTGCTAAGAAAAATTCGTATTTGTGAAAATTAACCACTGAGAGACAAGGTTGTATTTTGCTCTTGTGTTGCTCACCCAGAATAAATAAAAAGGACAGCAGCACTGTAACACTTCACAGAAAAATCCCTCAAAATACCTCCTTTTTCTAAAGCCAGCTAAAAACTCATTGGTATTTCAGTGATTTTCTCCTAACACTGCAGACTGTCTTCCACTGAAGGAATAAAAAGTGCCCAAGTTGTCAACAGAAGGGAAACCTGTGCTTCTGGTTTAAGCATAACATTAGGAGCCAGGCAGCCTGGCTTTTGCTCCTGCCTCTGACACTGATTTTCCCCGTGGTGCCGGGAGATGCAGAAGGCAGCCAAGAGCTGGGCAGCAAAACTGCCGAGGGAAAAGCATGTGCACAATCCCATTCGATGCTGCAGTCTGGGGCTTTTTTGGGTGCCCTTCATGTTTGCTTGCAGTTAATGCAGGCAAGTGATGCTAACTGCTTCTAGGCAGCAAAGTCCTAGTTGTTTGCTGACTAAAGAACCAATGTCCCCAGCTGTGACAGCCCCAGTGACGCATTAATATATATAAAGTACATCAAAACCTAAAGAGGACAGGTCTTTATATTGTGCAGGTGCAAACTGCTTACAGCATTACATGTCACGCTAGATCCCTCTCCTCTGCTCCCTTCCCCTAAGCAATGTCCAATACCCTAATCTTTTACCTAAACTGTTCCACTTTTCAGTCTGGTATTTTATTTTCTGTATTGGCTCTATCTGAGCTTCCACATTTGCTGGGACAAGAGGTCTGAACACCCAGTACCATGGCAGCATCCTCCAGCCTGGCTCCGATCCCCAACTCTAGGACAGGGAAATTTCACACGGACACAAACATCAGGTCTGCCTTTGCAGGCCTTCAGAAGAATTCTCCATCTGTGACAGTTTGGGATGCCTGACAACACCCTGTTCTCTGAGAGTTCTTGCCTTGCTCATTAATCTTTGATATCATGTGCTTTACAGAAACCTAATTACATGACATCTCCTGATTCTGCCTTACCCATCGTGGCAGACAAAGCTCTAAGTGATGCTGTGAGTTACTGAAGCATGAACATGCTGCCTGCCACAAAAAACGCCTCTCCCTGTGTTTTCTGTCACTCCCTTTAGGACATCCACCAGAAGCATAGTTGCTGACTTGTGATCTTGTTTTGTTTTTTTATGATCCCTTTCAAAAAAGTTCAGGGAAATACAGCTGCACCTACAGTTCTTAGAGTCCCTTAAGAAGCTACTGCGATTTAATCGCACCAGCTTTAGGATTCCCCAGTCTCACAGCAGCAATATTGTCCTAATAAAGCAGTTTCTAATTGCTTGCCTCCTCTTTGTGGTAGGGGGAAGAGGACTTTCTGGCAAGCCCAGAGCAGAGACCAGGACAGGCAGCTGGGAAACTGAACTGCGTGTCATGTTCACAGCCATCATCTGTGGCTTGTCAACACAGCAACTCACTGGAATTTCGTTTCAAATATGACTGTGCAGCATTCAGGCCAGCCAGCCACCATTTCAAATGCAGCTTGTTTGCTTTTGCAGACACTTCATCTGTCACGGCAGGAACAGACAAACACCTGAGCCGACTGCTGAGCACCTTCTCTGCAGCCTCACAAGGATCAGCACTTCTGACGCACTGTTTTGCTGCCCATCTCCGTTCCTGGGACACGCTCCTGAAGGGACTCCTGGCCTCCCACTCCTTTGTGTGGCTTGCTGCAAACCACCAAGTTTTTTGTTGGGTTTTTTCTTTTCTTTTTAACCCCAGTGACTCAGACTGAATCCCAGTGAAGCACAGCTGGAGCCCATTCTATTGCGGTAGCAAGCGTATCTGCGTGCGCAGCACTGCGGCAATGCAGAAGCAGGGGCACCCACCCCTGCCCGGCTGCACCGCAACTGGTGGCAATGCCACTCTGAGCCTGGGACTTGCGATTGCGGCGTCGGCGTGAGGCCATCCATCAATTGGTGCGGCGAACGCAGGAGGAACAGGCTGTGTGGTAGGGGAGCAGGAGGAGGCAGGGTGGACTGGCTTTAGCTCTCAGCTTCCCACTGCTCAAGTACATCTGCACCTCTGGAAAAGTACCAAACGCCCTCAACAGCTCGACAAAGAACTGCTCTTTGGGGAATTGCACTTTAAATCACAAGTCATCTTTCTGTAATGCTCCCTGCCACTTATATGCCGTAGGCTTCTGTCGTGTCTGTCCTCTGTGATCAACTGACACCCCAATTAGCCCCCAATTAGCCTGTTCGTGTATTGTACCAAAATCCTCATTTGTCTTCATGGTAAATTGAAGCCCAACCCATGGAGGTTGGAGGCAACAATGAACAGTCAACAAATCTTGCTTTTTATCCCTTGGCAATTTTTTCTCCCATTTTTAAGTTCCTAAGTTTGTGGTTTTGTTTCTCATTCCAGATGCGCACAATTGTGATGTGTTTTGTTCATTTGCATTTTGTTTCATTTGTTTGTTTCTCTGATTTTTAAATATTTTTTACAGTTATTTCTGCTGGGCTTACAGTCCTGCTCACCTTCCTCTCTGCTTTCTATTTTGTTTTCCAAATGTCCTCTATTTGTCTTTCTTCACCCCCTTAACCATCCTGCTCAGCTACATTCGTCTTTCATAATTTATAAATCCCGTTCCCATACCACAGTCTGCATTTGGACCCTTCTGCTATAGATCATTCACAAGAAAACTGGGTAAATCCAGCGAGGTGAATTAAGATGGAAGAGAGCTCCTGTGAGGTGAAAGCAAATTGAAAATGGTCTAAATAAGAGAAGCAAATCACACAGTGCACTAGATACACGATAGAAAGTTAGCCCTGTTTAAAAGGCATCCCTGGGAGGACACTGCCGCAACACAGTTTTAACTTGGAGCTCAGTTTTCACAGGATTCTTGTGATTTCTTGAATCACAGGTTAACACAGTGGCTGTTACTTGGTAAATCCTTAACCAAGAGCAATTATCGTAGCAGAACTCTCTTTGGGTGTGTGTTCAAATTCCTCCTCTTCCACTTTTTTATATAAACCAAAAGCAAGACCACACTAGTAGTCTAAAGACCAGGCATGCATCAGGCATCCTACCGAGGCTATGAATCCTCATCCTGCCCTTATCTGCAAAGAAGCAGTACTGTAAAAGGAAACTTTTGGGCTGCGTGCCTTGCTAACCACATGATCTCATTATGAGTTCCCTGCCTCTTAATTTACGGTAATGCTCTTTCTGGTCAAATCACATTTTAACACACAGCCTGCTCCACCTTTCATCTGTCCAGGGGAAGTTTGCCATGGGTGTCAGGGTAAGCTGGGCTGGGCTCTCAAAAATAGGTCTCAGACGTGAGCTGTGAGAAGGCCAGCAGATACAGCAGCTGAACTCCCGCTAGAATGAGCTGGTCATGGAGTATGAAGTCAGGAGGAGTTCGAAGTATTTAACAGTATTTCAAATACTGTATATTTGGGCCTTTATAGAGCAATACTCCTGTAAATTTCTTGGGGCAGAACGATTGCCCCATATTCGCAGACCAAATGCACGTTCTTGCACTAATAGGCACAATCACTGTTCCCTTTCTTTCTTGTCACCCATGCGACAGCGCAGCACCTTTAAACCTCAGGGCACGCTCAAGTGCCTGCCTAAAGCAGAGTTATAAAGAATAACGAAGCTGAAACCTACCAAAGTGGCAAAATAGAGGGGGGACTTTCAAAAACTTCCAAAACCGGGGGGGGGGGGGGGGGGGGCAGAAATTGTCTTTTCCAAAGGATAAACCAATTAGCACAGTGACAATGGCCAGGTGGACAGTGTGGCAAATAGCCAGGCGAGAGGCACTAAGAATAACCACAGCTAGATGTTGCCAAGGAGATCTTTTCTGGCATGTCACAACAAAGAGAAAAGGTATTACAATACTAAAAAGAAAAGTTGAAAACTAAATTGATCTCATCAGGGCCACAGTCACACAATGAATAACATGAAGATGAGAGATAATTGCACTGTTAAAAGATTAAGTGAGAGCGAGGTAATAGAAAAGCCTGAGCTAAAACTTCCCCCCCCCCCCCAATGGTGAAACATATTGTGTTACAATTTTAACTTTCATATTACAACAAAATAGTCAAAAAGGGGAGATGAAAGGAATGGCAAACCAGCCAGGCAAACCAGTCTGTGCGACATGGTTGAAATGGAACTCTCTGAGAACTGAATATAAGTTTTTTCTAACAGCAAAATTTACCCTTTAGAAAATTTTCAGCTATCAACCTTAATAATGCAAACAGAGGTTTTACAATTTAGCACCAAATAATGAATGAGCAGGAGGTTTCTAACTCAGTGCTTAAAAGTAAGCTCACAAAGGGGCAAAAAGAGCTACTCTGAAGAAAATTAATTTATGGGCCAACTTCTAAGTTGCACTGACTTAATTGGCTGCATCTGGGAAATGCTTACCTTGCAAATATTTTGGCAAGTCATTGTAAACTGGCCTGTATTCCAGAGCCAGTGACTTGCAAATTGTTGCCTGATTTACCACATCCCACACGTATAGAGAGCCCAAAGCTGCCCCAGGAAGAGGGCTCTGTCCCTTGCAAACCCTCGAGTGCATGGGTGCACCCATGCCAAGTGGGCTTTGTTTAACATGACTCATGTAGAGCTAGGAAGGGGGCTCAACACTCTCAATCTCATTTGCAGCTAATGCATAATTAATTAAACTGCAGAGTTCAGCCATGTCTCCACACAGGCACTCGGAGCCCCAGAGATCCCACCCGAAGTCCCAAACGCAAAGCCTTCTTGCTTCCCCTTGAGCAAAGGATCAGGATCTGACCCACAATTTACTTTCCCCAGCCAGGCTCTAAGGAAGTGTTGATGGGCTATTTGAGTCCTCGTTTGCCACCAAGATACTTGAACATCCAATCCTGATTCCAAGCATGATTAAATTACAGCAAATTAGCACATTAAGTAAGCTGCCTAGCTGACCTCCTGGCTTTGTAGGTGACATGTCTAACAATCCTGCTTGCATTTTTATCAGAATGAAATGCCAAAGCATGGTACAGGACCTGAATAACAACAGGTTACAAGGGATGGCAGTTGTCTTTCTGTAAGACAACTATTCTGCAAGAGGGGGATATTAAGTTTAATTACAGTATAACAAAAAACATTAACAATCACACAGGGTAAAAAAAAAAAAAAAAAAGTCACATTCCTAGCCAGGGCAGAGGGGGTGAGAAGAGGGAGAAAAGCCCAAGAAATACATAAATTACCTACACATCACTGGAAATACTACTGAAAAATAATGGCTAAAGCAAATACGTATCTTTCCAATGTTTTTTAGTCATAACCACATAACAACAAATCTTGCCTTTTGGTAAGGTTTCAAAGTGGAATTATTCCATCCTTTTAAAAGGGGAGCTCTCTTGCTGGGTAGAAAGTCTAAGTTGTAAATTATACAATTAAATGTTTTCAATGTCAAGTATAACAAACTTAGTATAAATCTCATCAGTGTAAATAATGTGTCACACAAATGACAATGCAAACACTCCTGTTTTCTATATAATCATAATGATCTTTTAATTAGACAAAGTAAACAGATTGCTTGTTTCACCTTGTGAAGAAAAGCATAGGAAGAAAGTTTTCAAAATTCTAGGGTGAAAAATGTGTGCAATTCAAACTACTTATAAGTTCAACCAACTTCTTGTACATCTCAGAATATTATGTCAGAAATCGGCAGTCAGGAAAAAAAGGTTAATTTGAGTTTCACAAGAAGAAAACATCATGTGGCCAGTCTGAGCAAAGGCAGCGCAATGTACGATGCCTTGGCTGCTTCCTCTGGCAGGATTTGAATCAGAGCAAGAAGGAGTTATAATTTTACCTATGTTTTGAAAATATCCTTGTTGCTAAATCTGCTTGGACCTTCTGCAATAACAAAACCAGCTGCAATTGATTAGAGACTGTAAGAAAGACAAAGCTAACTTGGAGGACGCAGAAATTTCTTAAACTTCAAAATGACAGCAAAAAGCCCTGAAAAAGAGAATGAGTCTCTGCTCTAGTGAAAGCACATGAGGTTTATTCCCAAGGAGTTTCAAAATCAAGGGCAAAGGCTTCTTTTCTTATTTTTACAAGAGCTCTGATTCTGTCAGGCGCTACAAAAGGCAAACTGCTAAACACTGCCCTTCCTATTGTGGTGCGTGCGTGGGAGACGGGGTCCTGATGATGATGGCTGAGAAGGGATGCTTCCAAAATGCAGCACACTTCATGAACATGTACCAGGGATGGAGAGAGGGGGGAGGAAAGGAAAAAAGAAAGAAAGAAGCTGGATGGATGAAAGGATACCAAAACCCTCTGGGGAGAAGGCGAATCGAGAGGTCAAAGTTGGAACACAAATGCAAAACAGGAAAGTAAAAAGAAATCATGGTTGGTCTCCATGCTGCAGTTCCCCACTGCCCCTAGGATGGCGAGGGCAGAGCTTGCTCCCACCTCCCGCTCCCCAGCCCTGAGAGCCGCAGCCTGGGAACAGCCTCGGAGTTCTGGGGGCACTGGGATGAGGGCCTAGGTCTGCAAGGCAACCCATCTCCCCCGCGCACGCGAACAGGGCTTTAATGTTTCTTTTCCAAGATAAATTTAGCATTAATATCTGTGGGCTTTAGAGGGATTAGAGGAAGGTCAACATGCAGTTGTTTAGTTTTCTGGCAGGTCTAAGATATTTTTAATTCCTTTTGGGTCAAATGGACTTGAATACCGATTTTTTTAAAAACTGAAGAAACAAACTAATCATTTCAGTTCATCTGAAATCATGTTTTACTTATTTGACATGAAATCAAGCACTTCAATTCAGGGACTTGTTTAAAAATACAAGATATTTCAAGGGAAAGAAGGGAAATGGTTTGTTTCAAACCTACTGCCATGAAATTCTTCAACATTTTCAGGGTTTTTCTTTATCTGTGTGAAGCTCAGTGAAAATTCAGTATCTTCTATTGACAATAAAAAATTCCACCCAACTCAATTGCGAGTGCCAGGACTAAAGAGAGTTTCCATTTGCCTCTTTCCACCACCTATCCCCCTTCCTCCAAAGGAGCGATCACCACTGCAGGACCTTTGTATTTTCGTGGGTTATTCACGTACTATTGACAAGCAAGCTGTACTCAGCGCTGCCTGAGTTGTCCTTCAGATTGGCTTGCAGCCTAATCAAACTGAGGTCGTTTGTCTACTAAATGAGATGTAGCTGGTAGGATGTAATACTCCTTGGCAGGTGATAGAGAACTCTCCTATAGGGACAAATCAGACCCACCACACCTCAAAATAAAAGCCTTTCAAGAATTATGTAGCAAGGTATTTATCTCCTGAATTAAAGACAGCATCATCTTTGCCTGTGTAAATACGGCTTAAAGTGGTCAGAAACTGCATTTGTATTCACTTTGCAGAGTGTTATGAAATTGCTTTAGTATTAATGACTACTCTGCTCTTACTACAGGCAATGAAATCAGACTTTGGAAAGCACAATGTCCAGTAAGAAGGGATGGGAAGCCTTTTACACATATTTATGTCCATACATATATAGGTACACTTATATACAGGTGCACACACACATAATCATTGCTAAAGTGAAAGAACTCTGTATTTTAACGTGGTATAATGGTGGTTGGAGAGTTGGTGGATAAATCACTTCTGAGCTAACATTTCTATTAGAAATGTTTTTAAAAGGAGTCAAACGTGTTGGAAAAGTATCAGATGGAACGGCAAATTGAGATATTACATTTTTAAAGATTCAGTTAAATTCTCTTCAAATGGCGTTAACTCAAACTGATGCTAAAAAGCCTAGACAAGTCAATGGCTCTTAGAGAAACAGGAGAAGCTGTTAAGGGTAAAACCAGACAGCCGCTCCAAAGCTTCAAGTAGTTTCTGCCTCCTGAACTGTAGCAGTGTATAAAGACAATTTAGCCTCTAACCTGTTACTTTTGCAGAGTAAATGGGAGATGTCAAAGCCAACACCAAAAAAACCTTTCAAATTGCCTGACCAAGCAGTTACTAGAGCAATTAACAAGTTAACCAAGAGCTCTGCTGACATACATAGTAAACGCTACTATTAATTAACACTGTCTACAACTGATTAAAATGGAGTCACTCAAGGTCTGGGTTTCTGCAATGAGTTACAGGTTTTATCCGAATACTGGAGATGGATTAGTTGGATTCTATTACTTGTTTCTACCTAGTTAAGAACTGGCTAACCAAGCCAATCCTAGTGTCCCTGATTCTAAAAATGCCTGTGATTGGTTAAACAATGACCATAGGAAGAAATGGAACAAACACAAAAAACTTCCACAAATCATTGGCTGTAACACCATAGTTTATGCTTCATTTTAGGAACCAAAAAGCTGTCCATGAATATATCCATCTTCTTTATTCTTCCAAAAAATTAAATGTTTATCTAAAAGTACTGATCATACAAACACTAAAAATATTAACACATACTGTGCTAACAGAAGTAATAACATGGTCCTCTCATCTGGTCGGAACAGACTCTATCCTCTTTCAGTTCTTTGCTAAGCAAGAGAATATTACTCCTTCAGTAGTTCAACAGAGAAATTCTTCGTATTTTCCCATTACCCCAGTAAGAAGTTACAAAGCTAGACACTAACTGAACTGACTCAAGTCTTACAGCATGGGGGAAACAAGGCTGGAGGGAAAAGTAATATCTTTTGGTAGCTAAAGAAGGCACACTTTGGGTGCCAGGGTCTCCTCAACAGGTTATTGCACCCTACAAGCATAGCTTCCTACCTGGCTCCTCAGCACCACCAGTACCACAACCCCTGGTCCCTTCAGTCCGCCTACAGCATCTGTTCATGCAGATCTGAGACCACAGATCGGTGGTGAAAAGTCATGTTTTCTAAAGTCACACAAAACAGCGTTTACTTGTCTGATGACAGTGCTATTCAATTATGCAATAAGAAAAAGATTTGAAAATACCACAGTCAATAAAGACTCTACTTGGCTTTGCTGCCCTGGAAGCCCCCACGAGTCCTCAACAATTACTTTGGACTTGCAGGACTCTGAATGATCCTCTGCAGTGCGGGAGCCGGACATGTATTTATTGAAGCTGACACTAATCAATACCCATGACTTTCTCACTGGTTTCAACTTTATTAAAAAAATCATATCAACAGCTGCTACTGTCCCACTGAGCTCCAAAAGAAAGCAGAGGGTTGATGGTATCTAGGTGCTCTCACTGGCTGGTTCTCCAGCTTATCTTCATCTGAGCTCCAGGCTGCCTTCAGTGCAAAGTTTTCCATTTGACCTTTGCTATACTTCTCTTAGGATCAAAGAATTTTTATTTATTACTTTTTCACTCTTTCCAATCTATTTCTGGCTAATCTTCTCAAAAATTTCTAAAGCATTCAGAAAGGTTTCTTACATTCTGGTTTTAGTCCAAGGTGTCTTACTCTGAAATACTGCAGTGCAGCTGGGCAACTGTCACATTTTGCTGAATAACTGGTTCACCAAAACCAAGTTTTGATTGTTTTGAAATGATTTTCAAATTGAACTACAGGCTTTTTGAGGGGTAAAAAAACCCCAACAAATAATGGAACAAGGACTCTTGTTTCATTTCAGTGAACATATATACCACAATATCAAAGTGCCTGACCAGCTCAGGCTACAGCAGAGGCAGGGAGAGGAGAACATGCCCCTGGGGTGTTCATCTTCCAACGACAGAAGCCAGCTCTAGCTTGTGAAGTTGCAAATGCTGCAAAGTTAGTCCATGCCTTAGTTCTCTGAATTACAACGTGCATTAAAGGGATTAGTCCACAGAAAAGAGCTGAAGGGCTGCACCTTGCCGAAGGACTGGAATCTGTGGGAGTTTGATGTGACCGGGCAATATGAGGGAGATCCTCAACCCTCCAGCCTGAGAGCTTGTTTTTTGCAGAGACTGTCTAGCTCTAGGCTATTACCTACTCCTTGACTCAAAAGGCCATTTGAATGGGAGACCGTTATCCAAGTCTTTATCAACCTTTCTCAGCCTTGCTAAAAAGCAGGCAATACTGATTCTGAGCTGTCAGCTGGGGGGCGGCGGGGAACCCACACCAAAAAAAAAGCCCCACCACAATGAAAAAGTATCAGTATGAAAAGAAGGGAAGCAAAGCAGCTAGCAAACGGAAAAACCTTTTAAAGGTGAACCCACAAAGTAGGGGTGTCAAACTGCGGTATGAAATGAGTGCAGCAACCATTACACGTGGCACGTGTCAGCTACCTCTCCTGACCGAGCCTTAGCGGTCAGCTCTGCACTGGGGTTTTTATGTTTGGGGGGGTTAAATATTTCCAGACAATTCCACTAATATTATGTTTTAAAAAGTCATCTGGAAAGCCAAGTAATGCTCTGGGAGACAAAACAGAACATCAGTATTTGGATCACCTGAAGTATGAGGAAATTCAGCAAAGAACAAAATGTCTGAAGCATTAACCTGCCAGGATTATTTCTTAATGTCAAAAATTTCAGGTCCATTTGAAGTCTCACAACAGAGAAACTAAGGCAACCGATTGAACTTCCTTGTGAAAAGATTAAAAAAACCATCCTATAGAGTACAGCATGTGGTCTTGCAGATACGTCCTGAATTCACCCAGGGAGACTGATGCCTATTGCAGAAACCCTGTTACCATTAGTCAAGGCAAAGACAGGGTAAAAAAAGTACTTTCCTGTCCAGCTGCAAATGCAGCTCCTCTTTGTTTCCCAGCCTTCCAGCCCTGGACTTAGTTCAATCCAGACATTACCTGCAGCTATCGATCTCATCAAGGCCAAAAACATGCCCAGTGGTCCATGAGCAATATCCTGCCACGCTGGTATCAGCAGCTTAACTTGAACAGAGCCGCGTTTCCACCTTCTCCTTGCAACTCAGAATAACCTCCGGAAAATCACCACCCTTCACCAAAGACAAGTCATGACAAAACCCCAACAGGTAAACATCTGGAAATGGTTATCTACCACCTGTAGATAACCCAAGGAAAAGGTTCACGCCAAAACGCGTGTGTGAGGGGGAAGAAGGGTTGTTTGGGTTTGGGGAGAAGAGTTGCTCTGCTTGGCAAGCACATTGGAAGACGACAATGGAGCCAGAGGGCTTTGGGGAGAGACATTCCAATGTGCTTTCAAGTGCTGACCATTGATGGAAACGCCAGCGCAGAACTGCAAGAAGAGATGCAAAAAAGAAGCGTTGATGGCACAGAAGCATACAGGTCTCAAAACATGTGTTTGGGAGGAACAGGGGACTGAATAGAGAGGAAGAGCCAAGTGACAGACACAATGCACAGCTGCCAGCACGGGGGCTGCTGACCGCTGGTGGTTTCATGCTCTCCCGCACCAGCAGCTCGTCTTTCACGGGCTCTGGGTAATGCTGGGTAGAGCCGACTGACCATCTGCTAGGGATGAAAATTTCCAGGTAATTGTGAAGGAAGGAGCTGCATTAAACCTCTGCCTCGAAGCAGGTGCCCAGGGCTGCAGGCTCTGGCACCGGCTGAAGCCTCACTGCTGCTCCCGACAGGGGTGAGCACAGCAGGAGCACCTCTGCACTGGGGCGGGATCGCAGGCAGTGACACAAACATCTTGGAAGGCTGATGAAAAATGCTGAGGAGAGAGACTGCCACAACAGACAAGCACAGTGGAAAGGATCAGGCTGGCAGGGCCAAACAGAACCATTTTGTGTGTGCGGGATTATCACTGCTCGGCCGGCACCCTCTGCCTTCTCTCTACCCCTGCCTTCCTGACACGTTATCTCAGAATAATGTGCGTGCAAGTAACACCAGCTCCTAGTTTATGGAGTTTACCCAGATTTACTGCTCTCTGGGGAAGCAGGGGGCTGATATAAAAGTACAAGATCCTAGCTAACTTTCTCCACTTCCCAGCTCTTCCACTTGGCACCTTGGGAAGGTAGGGAAAGAGGCCAGGAGGAGCCAGGCAGGGGCTGAGCTTGTACCAGAGCAGCCAACACAGGGCTGCAGCCAGCACCCACACCGGGCTCTGCACCGCTGCTTCTCTGCACCATGACGTGTGGCTGCTGCTAATGCTCCTGCCAGATCTACTTAGCCTGCAAATTCTGCAGGGCAGGGCATGACCCCCAACAGTGCTGGCACCATGTTATCACAAGGCATTTGCAGTCCAGGCTGGGTTTTAGGCACAACCATCATGTAAGCAGCTGATAACAACAAGCCGCCTTCTTCTGGAGCCAACTGCTTCCTCAAACTTCTGTACATCTCTGGCTCCTAACGTCAAGCTAGCACAGCTCCATAATTATGGATGTAGCATAAGGAGCAGACAAGCTGAATTAGGCTTCCGATTGCATGTCTAATTTATGTACAACTGCAGCAATTACAGATGCAAATTAAATAACTGTGCAGAAAATGGGTTTTATTAGCCATAACTAAAACCCAATAAAACTCAGTAGCTCATGCACATCTCTGCACTAAATGTGCCTCTTTAGAATGTCAATTAGAAATGTGAGAAACAACCGGGATTTTCTGTTTCCTAATCTGAAAATAAAAAAAATAACAATAAAGAAGGATAAGCTGTCACAGCACATGTCTTTTTTCCACAACAAAATGAACAGGAGCTCTAATTGGCAATTTCAGAGCAACACATTATTTTACAGACAGCAGTTCTATGCAGCTTTTAAACACATTATTTATACTCAGTCTTTCATGCCTGACATGGCTGAGAAAAAGTCTCATATAATAAACCCATATGCTAAATGTAATTCAGCTTCAGAGGAAGCACACTCTGACTGGCAGGTTGGGATTTAAAAGTTCAAACATAAAGCTGAAGAACACTGTGCTTAACTTCACAGCCTTTCTGAGATTTTGGAAGTTGGGCACTTCTTAGCATCATGTCAACTGGGTCCAGGGCTGTGAAAAGCCTCTCTGGATATTTTACCTCTTGGATGAAACCATTCAAATCTTCTGTCATTCAGACTTAGCATGAGTGCTGCCGTGTCTAGGGACCCAGCACTAACCTGTCAATTTGTTTAAAAGCAATAAAAAAAATTGTACCCATTAAATCAAGGTTAATCCTCCAGCATAGTTCTTATACAATTCCCTGCTATGTGTGATTAAACCTACTCCATATATATGTAGCACAAACACCTGGATAAAAAGTTTATATATACCACGGTGTGTCTATGCTGTCCATTTGCCTCATTCCCTGTTTTGCAAGGGAGAGGGGATTTTTCTGGCTGGCAGCACTACACACATGTGAGTTAATCACTCTGGCTCTGACCAGGAGTGACTGCTGGCTCTCAGCATGGGAACCCTGGCGTGTTCCTGTACAGCCACCTACACACAGCAGGTCAGAGCATATCACCAACACACAACAGAGATACAACCCAAGATTTCCAGCTGCAGTACAGATAATTCCCACTATACATCACGTATCCTTCCTTCCCCACCCAGCTGCAGGCAGAGGCTTAGGAAGGGCTCCGTTCCTCCCCAGGCACCTGTGTACATCCCAGGCAGGGTGGGATTGCACCAGCCCCTTCCCCAGGGTGCTCTGGCCAAGCAGGGCCAGCCCCTGGACTCCAGGATGAGGCAGGAACACCCAGCTTCTCACATGGGGCTGGCAGCAGACACCAGAAGGGGAGCAGGCAGCATGCCATGGTTAGCGGGTCCCCTTGTCTCCAGGATCTTTCAAACGTGGCTTACACTGGTACACTCTTCTCCCGTTGGCATCCATGGATGCTCTCCACTTCCTCAGCTCTCCCACTTCATGCTGCGTTACTTCCAGTACAGCATCTTCCTCAGCACACATGGTAATACAGGTAGGACTTGGCACATAAGATTAGCAACACCTATTCCTAAGCCACTTCCCAACAGACACGGACATGGTCCTGCATTCAGTGCCCTCCCTGCCACTGCCCTGAGCTTCTTCCAGGCCACAGGATGGACACCCATTCAGGATGCAGAAACCTCCTTCAAAATTTAAATATACCACATCCACTGACTTCCCCTTATCTCTTGTGGCAGTTATATTCTCAAACAACTCCAGCAAATTACTTAAGCATGACCTCCCTTGCCTGAATGTCTGCCAGGTAGTCTTAATTAAACTGTGCATTCCCATATATGCTCTCCACAACACCCTGAGGAGAGGTTCCCAAGATTTCCTCATTTTGTGTATTCCCTTGGATCATCTATCATTAAACAGCAATAACGACGAGCAAAATGAAAAAGACAGGAATAGTTTTGTATCTGCAGAAATATAGCACACAGAAAACAAAGAACTAGAAATCAGTTATTAGGCCGGACCTCGCTCCAAACAGGGATCCTGAGATGCTGAGCACTTCACTACAGCTACTGAAGTAAAAGATTTTCAAACATTGTGGTGATGAACATGGAGTAAAATCCAAAGACGTGTTCAGAATGGATCTTATCCTAAGAAGGATAATCTAAACTGCTGAAAGAGAAGGACGAGAAATATTGATTCTGCTTCTTATTTAAATAATAGGACCATTTACATGGAATCATTTCCAGCTTTCCTAACTGACTCATATCAAAGGCATTATCATCTGACAACTAATTTTTTATGTTGCAGTTCTAGATTCAGACTTTCCAGATTCCATAAAAAGCTTTAAAAAAAACAACCCTCAATGAGCCCACTCCCCTTCCCAAACTGGTCCCCTCCTCTTACAATGTTAGATCTACTGCCAGCCTGAGCAGGTGCAGGAGCATCCTGCAGCCACCAACCCCCCCAGGCTCTGCCAAAGCAGAGGGGCAGGCAGAGCTCAGCACTCGAAGGGAACACCTTCTCTTAGAGGTGAACTGCTCTGGAAATGGTGATTTTGTAACACCGGGAACAGCCAAAGGACAGAGACTGCACCACGCTCTCCAAACCTCCAACTGACAGTCACATCAGTGGGGCTGTAACAAAACTGCAGCGGCAGCCTTGGCCTCAGGAGCCTGCCACAGAGAACAGCCAAAGAAGGTGAGCAAGGTAATGTAAGGCACAGGTTTATTAATCCTGCCAAAAAACAATTTAAGGAGATTTAGGATTTACACTTATCCTATGCCTGATTTAAAAAGATATTTTAAGTCATGTCTTTGTTTCTAGCTGTGTTTTGTAGCTGACCTATTTTGGATTTTCTTTTACTCCAGGATCAAGATACGTACAGAAAAATGATCTGGGCTGTATTTGGACTGACGCAACAAGATTGTTACCTAAATTCTGAGCACAAGGCTCTGTTGTGGTTGATGAGTGAGCCAGAGAGAAGTCAACTTGATTTTGTGATCCAAGCTCAACTTTACATAGCTCAGCAATCAAAGAAATGCTCTGCTACTAACAGCGTAATGAAATCTGGCAGCATTTCCACAGCAATGCATACAATGTCCTCTCTGCAAAGTCATTTTTCAGAAGAGAAGTATACCCACAAATGAACCATGCCGCCAAAAAATTCCTCCACTGCAACCTATCCCAGGGAATGTCAGGCAAATAAAACCCCAGCCGGTCACACCACAACTATCCCATTCATATAACACAGGAGTAGCTGAAGAGAAAAAAAATGCTTTTAATTAATATCTTAATAATTCAAGAAACTACCTGTTCTTATGCCTGCTTCTGGTGGTCGGTTGGCTGAGGTCACCAGTGTGGGGCAGAGGGTTAGGATGCTGGGGAAGGAGACAAGAGGCAAATGATGGAAAAATGGGAGGAGGAGAGTTATACGCATGGCCAAACTTTGACTCCTTAAAATAGATGAAAAAATCAGGGGATATACTATTTTATGGAGCAATGGATTTAATAAGAGGATAGTTACAGTGATTCATGGTGGTCTAAAGAACAGAAAACTATGTGAGATAAATGAATTACATCACAGTAAATGCATGGGTACATCCATTTTGGATTTGGACCTTGTATGTGCAACTGGTGTGAAACCACAGACAAGACTTGGTATTGACATCCGTGGTTTGTGGGCAGCACTTCCATTACCCAGGCAGGAGGCAGACTCACTGCAGCCAGCACACCTATTGAGATTGTCTAGCTAGGAGACATAACTTTCTTACAATGCATACAGTGCATGTGTGTTACAAATTAATAAAGGCTCGGGTACAACTATCAATAAAGATGGACAAAAGTTAAACTATGTGCAAAAGGTTTCTGTGCACCTGAGGAAAAGAGTCACTTTCAGTCTTCCAAGCAGAATGCCACACACCCTGACTTTGCTAGTGCAGCACCCCCAAGAGTCAATACAGCACCAGATGCCACTGATCCGTGCCAGGTTATGCGAGGTCCAGAGCACACTGCCTACAGAAACTTGCCAGAACAGAAATCCTTTTAGTACTTGAGATTTTCTTAAGATTCACTTAATCTGCCTTTTTAAAGTACATTTACAAAAGCAGAAATGATCAATAACTCCACCATTAAATTGCATTACTTTGCATAACTAATTTGGGACAATACATTAAGTAAATGAATTAATAATCCTTGAAATCTACATACAGGACAACAGCTTTAATAGCAAATCCCTGCTGGAAGGAAAACCAGCAATTCAAACAACTCATTCAATCTATGAGGCAACTTAAGAAAACCAGAAAACAATCAGTTTCATATTGGAAGCAAGTGGATTAACTTTAAAAGACACCAGCATAGCAATTTATAGCTATTAAAATTTTTTTGACAACATAAATTTCCAATTTCAGCAGCCAGAGTAGGTGAAGCTTTAAGCACAAAGAGCTCATTGATTCAATATGTCTGTACAGTTTAATTCTGAAAAATCAATCATTGTGCATTTCCTCCAACACTTTTTTTTTTGTAGCGTCCTCCTAAACAATTTATTATTATTGCTTATTGCTAAAATAGAAATGGTGATTCCACGACTCTTAGCCCTACTAAATCGTTATTTAATGCTGCATGGCTGCCCTTATATAAAGGGATAGCTTGGTTTATTATGAAGAATATTATTATTAAACTTTTCTTGGTTGTGTTTATAGCTTGTGGCTATTATTTTAAGAATTCTCTGTTTTCTTTGAATAGGTTTCCCTTGCCCCACCTACATCATGTCGAGCTCTTGGAATCACCTCTAAAGGAAAGGGTCACTTTTGGCTTATGAAGTATCCCCAGGCAAAAGCCAGAAGCTATAAACATGAATTTTTCATTATATTAATTGTGCTAGTTTAACTATGCAACATGACTCCTCAAGATAACCAATACGGAATTTTAATTGTGTGTGAAATATTCAGTCTCGGTAAGCCCCCTTCCTAACCTTTTTTATACTGGAGGGAGCTTCTGCCAACAAATACTGCATCTTAGCTAATGCACAACTTTCTTTGTAATTCACTTTCCTGACCTTTTATTTTGACATTTTCACCTCGTATATTAATTTCTGCCTGCACTGAATACTGCAGCATTATAATCACTTACATATAAACCTTTCACCACATCTTTCTTTGGACTTTGTTAGAAGATGCTGTATATCAAATAACAGCAAATTTCACATTAATCAGCTGGCCTTTCAGAAGAACAGGCTGCCAGCAGCCGGGAGGTGATCACACCTAGAGCCTCTGTGCCACCAAGCATGGGTCAGAGGAGTTTCTACTTTGAAAGAGCAAGACGGGGCACCCAAAAGGGAGAACCCAGCCTTCCCAGACCTCCCACGGTGTCTGTGGATGTTTCCCCTGCCTTGCCCTTGCACAGCTTTTGGGCAGCAATAAATTAAGCAGGACACCGAGCACCCTGCCTGCGCCTCCCAGGAGCCCCACTGCCCCAACAAGCCTTCAGACAGGCTTGGCAGTTACCTTTCTCATCCTGCTCTCCGCATTAATGGATATTACAGGTAATTGAAACCACATTTTCCAGTGAGTTTATTACCCACATCAAGAAAAAACTCATATAAACCATGCAGGTTTTACTGTATATTTTTACCTACAGCATATTCACACACACTCTGTTACAAATGGGGAAGATGCAGTGACACACTGAAGCAGTCACATTCAATAAATGTTTTTTTCTCACCTGGTTTCCACGCTAGAAGCAAGGAACAGAAACTGCACAAGGCATAATTCAGGTGATCAGCTCTAGTGAGGTGGTGTCCATTGGACCTGACACCTTCTCAAACCCGTCCGGTGATCCCCCCAAGGGTCTCCCACAGTAAAGCGGTGTACAGCAGCCAGCGCTTTGTGCATCCCCGTAGGCACCAAACTGCCACGCGAGTCTGACCTGCCTCACCGGGTGAGAGGAGACCTGTTTGGTTGGTAACAAGCACCCAGTTCAGCAGCTGTTCTCCACGGTATTTCTTATTTTTCAGGACAGAGATGAAAGCCTCCAAACTGCCCAGGTGATCGCGATATCCTGCAGTGACTTCCATACACCAGCATGCATTTCAGCCCTCCTCTATCTTGCTGGCTCCTCTTCCCACAGCACAGCAGTGTTTAAAGTAGCATCTTTCCAGGGACAGGCAGGTGATGGCGTGACAACCCACGGCAAGCAAGAGAGGGATTTAATTTCTCAAAGACCCAGTCTAACTTCTTTCTAGTCCTGTTCCTTAATATGCCATAAAAAGCATTTACATTTTTTCCACAGCAGCTGCCTTCAGAAAGCCTCTTGGATGTGATTGTGCTAAATACAATTCCAGCCTTTTTGGGTTTTTAATCTTGTAGTTACAGTAAAGGAATTGCAAGACCTTCACAGCTGTCACAAATTTTTGATACCTAGACAGAAGAGATTTTCAAATAATGTGTGCAAGCAGCACAGATGTTCCTGCATTGTTCTTCCAGTTTCCATTCTGCCAAGGCCCTTAGTTCTGTTATTTACCATGGAGACCAGTGAAAAACTAATCCAAATATGTGGGTGAATTCAAGTAACCTTGTCAATAGTTCTGAGAAGTGGGTATGTGCTCAGCAGAGCAAGAGAGACAGAAAAAAACCAGCAAAGCCATTTCAAACATCATACAGCGTGAGCCGCAGTCACACTGAAACTATGCATCAGTGGAAAATATCCGCAATTCCGTTATACATCCTTTTATTTCACTAGCTAATAAAGATGTAACTCAATTGTTTGCAGACAGACACAGTAGAGTATTCTTCATGTAGAGATCTAAGTCATCACCTAGTATCCTGAACATTAAACAGACTGAGATTCTGGAGAGATGCTTGACATGCAGGATAAAACTGCACAAGAGAGAAAAAGAAAGATGCAACAGCTGATTATGTACATGCTACCATACGTTATATACGTTTTCTGAAGTAGAAAACTATATAGGGATAACATCACAGAGATGTTCATGGATTGCTCAGCCTTTCCGGTTCCCGTAAGGCATTTCATATTTCTCTTCCTTCCTCTTTTCAAGATCCCGTCTTGTGCCCAGTTTAGTGCTAGGCCTTAAACAAACTCTCCACTCCAAAATTCACAGGCATATTTTCAACTCCTGACACTAATAAGAGATTTTCCCACTAGCTTGGAAAGCCAGTTGCATCCTAATCTTTGCAAAATAACCAAAATGCAACTAAGAACATAAGCATTACTAAGCAGACATCATCTGTGCCAGAGATAATCCTGTCACCGAGAGGACTGTGAGATGTTCAGCCTGTATTTTCGCTTTCCAAGACCACCAGAATACTGTTTTGTTAGTACACTTGAAGCAATCATTAGCTCAACTGACATGTTATTTTATTGGTCTCAAATTCAAAAGACAAGTCAGCTCAAAACTCCAACCACGATCTCTGCTTCTAACTTGCTAGAAGAAGCAGAGAGCTCACAATCAATGTCCCACTATTTTTTAAATACCAGTTCCAATCTCTCTGAGTGGATTATTTCAAAGCTTGATCCCAGCCTGCTGCAGTGATGCTCTTGTGGAACTCCTGGTAATGGGAAAAGAGCAAGCAACACCATGGCTATTTATCAGAGCACATTGTAGGAGAGAACTTCGTGCCCGTAAAAGCACAGCTGGGCCCCCTGGGTCTGTCCAGGCACCAGTACTGCTATTTAATCACTGGAAGCTGCAGAAACATTCAGAAATCTGGAATGCAAGTCAGTAAATTAAACAAGTGAAGCTTCTCTGTTCTTTAACTCTTACAAAGAATTTTTTAGCAAAATTCTGAAACCCAGACAATACGGATGCTTTATTCCCAGCACAAGGAAATGGTAAGAAGCTTTCCCAGGCTTGGCAAAGGGTGAATGTATTAATCGCTCTGGGGTTTGCTGTGCGGTCAGCGCGTACCTGCACAGTCTGGGGGATGTTTCAGAAGTCACAGCTGCGATTCCACACGTTAGGCTGAGCCAAGTCTGGAACTTGGAGCGAAGCTCCAGCCATCTTCATCTGAAGGATACGGTATGTCATGCCCAAAGTAGCAGAGCTTAGTCTCTAAGAATAGCATCCTGCCCTGACAATGCAGAAACACATCTATTTTTTAACTCACCATTTTAAATTAATCAAAAAAATTGGCTCTCTAAGACCCTTGGCAACATGTATCGCACCAGGTATTTGTTCCTTCTCACTAAACAATTGAGCAGTTCTCTTCAGCCTTCCCACTTACGCATCTCATGCCATTTTTTATTATTTTGTTTAATGAACGTGAAGGGACATTTTCCTCTATTATTCTTCAAAGTCAAAAGTTTCCTTATAGACCTAAAAAAACCACTTCTAATCATACCAGCCTCCTCCATGCAGCAGTTCCACACAGACCGATCAGCAGCCCTACGGATATCACCACTGCTGCCGCTGCTGCAGGTAATTCCCAAACAAACACACATCCTTAGGAAAGTTCCCCTATGGCATGGAAATTTCTGGCATACCCTTGGCTGTACAGGACAGGTCACAAATTATATCCTGTCACCAGCCCAACACTTTGCCACTGTCCAGGACAAAGCCCTCAGCATAATGGGCCACCCTCAGATACCAGGAAAGCTGACGCTCAGCAGGACATCAGGCTTGCTTTGCAGAACTGTCCTCGTCTCATTGCTTGTGGTGAGAATTGGAGCAGCAGTTCCAAGGAATGGGGCAAGTGACACCTCAGAACAGAAAACCCTGCTGTCTTTTCCAAGTACTATTCAAGGGAAAATATATGTTTTATGCTTCCTTTACATTCCTGTGTCTTCACTTGCTAGGATTTCTGAGTATGATCTCATTATTAGATATAACTCATTTTTATTACTCTTATTTTAGGGATAATTGCATCACCCCTAAAATATATCATCTCTTTAGATTATTCCTAATTGTTATCTCAATATATATATAGTAATTTTTGGCAATATGTTATTACCAATCAAAAATTACTCTGATTCTTTTCTACCAGAGCTGGAAGTAACTCAAGTCAGTTAAATTTGTGCCAGGTGAAAACAAGGTTAGACTTATCTAACCTGAAACACAGAAGGATGCTGTCTCCATGGCTAATGAGACACTGTTTAAAAGCAAGAATATATCCTGTGCTATCCCAGCCTCATATATTAAGTAAAAGTTGGCTCAGTAACAGCATAAGCAATTTGTTTTGTTTAGTGTAGGAATGGTCTACAGCTGAGTGCAGTAACAGAAATTGTATTCTGCACAGAGGGTAACGAGCCCTGGGAGAGGCACACACAGCCATCGCCATAAAGCAACACTGTCTGCACAAAAGTTTGTTAATCTCTGCCATGAGACATTTCCATTAAAACATGTTTCATAAAGCCACAGGTTCGTTCTGCCAAAACCAGGCAGCTAGTCCGACTCGTCAGCAAGCAGAGCCGTGGAAGACCTCAGACTCTGTTTAACGACCATTTCAACAAAACTTGCATTTACCCAAAGCCCAACAGCAATTCATGTTCTGCACCTTTTCCCAAGCCAAACCTGAATCCAAACCTATATGCCCACACACTTTTCTTTGTTTTGCTATAGAAGCAGGGGATAAATTCTTCTAAGACCTGAATACTCATGTATCGGTTAGAAAGAGCACTCCAACAGCAACTGGTTTTTATATTCATCATAATATTCAACAAGATCCTCAGCACTGACTTTACAGTAGGAGATAGCATAAATTTAAGAGATGGAATTAAGATAAGAATAAAGAAGACAGAAGAGAAGGCTAAAGCCATTTATTACAAATACACAAAAGAAATATCACTACAATTTCTAGAAATGATGGATTACTTTTTTTTCAACAGGCCCCGAAGGTCAGTCAATTTAAATGACTTTGGAAAAAGGGAACACGTTAAGTCTGAAGCTGAAAATCCACCGCAGAGAACGTCTAGACAGTGAGTCTTAAATCTCACTCCTAAATCAACTGAGCTGCAGCTCAGCCATCCCTGCCATGTCGTCATGCCGGGTGAGAGACAAGTCTTGGCGAGGAGAGTCCCCAAACACAGCCGCAAAGATGAGCCCTGAGTGCCTGGGGCACTGCCCGAGGGTGGGTGACAGCCCGTGCCACCCTGCAGCAGAGATGCTCTGTGTAAACGGTACCACACTGGGTTTTTTGAAGGGGTCAGTAATGGTCTGCCTGAGCTTCCAGGTGGATTTAACAAGCACATCTGCAGCAGCAACAAAAGCAGAAGCAGTAGCCAACTTTTTAATCTACAGATCTCAAAATACTTACAAAAGAGACTTGTATTGTTACACCATGGTACACAGAGAGAAAATGCAGTCCTGGGAGGCACGGTGACTGAATAGAGTAGATGTCCCAGACCAGTGCCACCACATCCCCACCTCCACCACTGCATGTTCTCTGGAGGTGCCCACTAACTATTCTCCACCTTTAATAATAGCAGATCTTCCAGCTCTTATTCACTTCAGGTATACTCTGATTGCAGGCATAAGAAAACTCAACATCCTCAAAAGTTTACTGTCTGTTTTTCCCCACCAAAAAGAATATAAAGCTCCTTTTTCTAATTTCTAATTCCACTGGCTTTGTGGACCTCCTTCGAAGACTCAGAAACAACATCGTGTTGTATTTTGTACACCAGAGGGTAAAAGCTGTAAATTGTATCACTTCGGGTGCTGTCTTCTTCAAACATGATTTATCAGGCTCAGCTCACCGTGAGGAACATTATGCGGGGGAAGAAGAGTGATAAATGTCATTAATGACTGGCCTGAGAACACACAGGACAAAACAGTGCGATAATGAATAGTGTGGGATTCCTACCTCCTGGTCATGGCTGTGTACCATTAGACAAAGATATTATTTTATGCTACAACAGGTTCAGACACACACCATTCTTTTGTTTAATCCATGAAAAATAGATTTAACAGAGAAACAGACATGCGGTAATTCAAAAATAACAGAGAAACTTCTCCTTTTTCCTCCTTTTTCTTTTTTAATTTCTCCCTTACGTTCATTCCTTTGCTTGCTCTTCCTCCTCTCCCTCCCCAAATATATCCTTTTGTTGGTGGTGGGTTTTTTCCCCCAGATAAAGACAGAAAGAAGTCATACCACCATTAATGAGCCTTAATCTGCCGTTCCTGGTTTGACACTAATTTCAGAAAAGATCCCGAAGCTAATAAACAATTAAACCACAGAGGAAAGGCACCTGGAAGATGTATTGCAGAAAGAATTAAAGAGCAATTTTTAAATTATTTTTTTTTTTTAGCTAAGCAGCCAGAAAATGCAAAAATATTCTGAGCAGTCTGATGGCTTTGGGATTCATGGGGTGAGACTCATGAATTTGGTAGCAGTTGTATGCAAACATCAATAATTTTGTATAGCTGTTCCAGTGAGAAGAAAAATAGATAAATATTAAAAATAAATCTTAAAGAATAAACGGAGAGAAAGAAACTAAGGGGTGGTGCAGAAATCGAAATGTCAGAGAATGTCGCAGGCAGAGGGTAGGTATGGGAATAACAGATCCAGAACAAATCTGCTGGAGATGTTAAGAGCTGGCAAAAGATCAAAGCGATAAGAAGCAGGAATGGAAATAACCTTTAATTCTGTGCCTATAAGAGGACATTGAAAAAAAACATTGCAGCAAAGGCCAGCCAAGGTAACATGGAAAGGGGCCTAGTCATGCGCTGGGAGCTCTGCTCATCTCAATCAAACCTAAGGCTTTTGTCCTACTTTAAAAAGCACTCAGCTAAAACCAGAGCACAGAAAAGCTCTGAAACAAAGCTGAAATGTGTTGGGGTTCTTTTAGTAAACCAAGGTTTTAATTGCGGTTTTCTAACTCTTCAGACATCCCAGCTCTGCGAAGATGTGTTTTCACTCCTCTTCCAGACATGGAGGCAAGCACTGTCCATAAGGAGTGCTATTTATGGCACCATGCTTTATGAGGTGACACAGCAGAGACAAACGACCAAATCCCCCCTTTCCTCCCAGCACCCTGTTCTGCCTCTGAAGACATTCAGAAAGCAGGTACCTGTCACACACCAGACAGCCCTGCTGCTGAGAAGCTGTACACTGCCCCGACCGACCACCGCTTACTAAGAAGACAAAGCAACAAGTAGATTGTCTTCTCATTTGAAATCTGGTCATTATCGCTTTGCTACAGAGCAGGTACAAACCTGCCCTGCCGCTCCACCAGTCCAAGTCCCCTCCTTGGAGTGCTTACAAGCTCTGCCAAACCTTTATCGACTTGTCTTCAAAGCGCGGGAACACAGCTTTGCTGGAGCACCGGCAAATGCTGATCTTCTCTAAACCTGAGCTAAGATTTTCTTGATTTCAGAAGTGTGCATGGAGCTGACAGAGAATATAATCTCAGATCCAAACATGTTCTATCTTTGAAACACCTGCTTCTACCTTCCTTATCCCCACCCCAAAGTGCCAAAACACTGCCAGGGATTTTACTGCATGGTTCCAATCTAGAAATCCCAGAAGAGAAGCCTTTACTCAAGTAACTAACCCAGTTTGGCAAAACTTGAGATGCTTCAAAAAAAATTGGCTAAAACCTGGAGAATTGCTGAGCTTTTGAGCAGTATCTGAAGTGAACCACAGGGAAAAACTGAGGTTCGTTTATCACTAATTAAGGGCTTAACTGACATTACCAATACTTAGCATATGTTCTTCCCTATTTGCTTCCAAGAACAACAACAGGCCTGCAAGATTATTTTGAGCTTGAGTCTGAGTTGAAATAAGGTGAACCATACCTTAGGCCAAGAAAGTTTTCCAGAAGGAACAAACATTTTGTGTACTCTGAAGTCAATTCTAAGACACAAAGTGTTTGCCCAACTTCAGCACACACAGCCACCGATAAGCCACATTTCCAGCAAACTGAATTCAGCTTTATTCTTACTTCTTGACTTCAGCAATTTCAATTTGCTCATATAAATCTGAACAGTTATAAAAGATATTATAATAATGCCTGTTTCATTAAATGAGCATATTTTTTGAAGCTGCGAAGTTTTTCCACAAGATAGTTGCACAGTATTCTGCCAGTTATAATAGGGCCAATATCCCGTGTAAGTGCACAATGTTTTCTCTAATGCACCTAGATGCAATATACAATATGGAATACAGTATACAATATATACAATATATATTTGTGAACTACCTAAACGGAGCCCTATTAAAGACCACAAAAAGGCTAAAATGAGGCTCTGTGGAGCACAGAACTTGCTCCACAGCAAAAAGTTAATCTTAAAGTGGATTTCTTGCTATATTATGGTCTAAAACTACAGAGTACCCACTAATGTCCTTACCTGTAGGCACATATGGAGTGCCAGAGAACTTGCTATGATGCTTTTATATGTGAAGGTTTATACGTTCAGAGGCTCAGATATCATTATTCATGAGAAAATAAAATTTCAGGACTGCAAGGCAATATGGAAAATGTCAAATGCAGTTCATCTCATTTTCACATAAGTTTTTATAATCATCATTTCATCAACACCATTTAATGTTGTTGTTTGTTATACAGGGGGGGAAATACCACTCATTTTTAAAAATTGAACACTTGGTTAATAAAAAAGCATATTTATTTACTAAGTTTTAAAAATCAATCTGGCTCCTACTAAAGCTGGCAGAAAACGTCATTGGTTCCACTGGGAAAAAGGTCAGGCCTTCAAACACAGGCCAAAAAAATAAGGTTTCCTACGACTGTAGGACAGGTATCCCACTAAAATGCTAAAGCCATCAGGTGCCAGCTCTCCTGCAAATACTGGGTGGTGGGACGGGGTGGCACAGGTGGTCTCTCCCTGGTCTGGTTCAGCATCACCCAGCTCCAGTGCAAGGAGAAGGGCTCAGTGCTTTCATAACACAACCTGGATTTGGTAGATGCACCCGAATGGAAAGCAAGAGAAAATCTTGTAATTTTCTTCAGGGATCAAAAATGTCATCATTGAAAGGTGCTGCTATTTATTTTGTAATATCCTGCCGCATACCAGTTTAACATGTTTATGGCTGAAATCCTGCCAGCTCTCCCTCCCTACCACCTCTGGTATCTTTTGCTAGAAAACCAGTATTGCTGGCATAAATAACTAGTTGGCACCACCCAGATTTCCATCCACTATGAAAAAGTCAGATACATCCCAGACTATTTTTAGTGCATATTTAGGGCCCATTCAGGCTTAACATATGCCTCCTTTTAATTCAGAGAGTTAAGAATAGTATACAGTGCTTTAAAATTGATTTAGGAAATATCTAAATGGAAAACTTAATGACCTTCCAGTGACCCAAGATGGATTTAAGTGTGATTAGTAACAGAAATGAAAAATCATTTTCTTGTGATAAAAGACAGTCAGCTTCATCATTATGATGTTATAATTTAGTCTTAAACCAATTATATTTTAGCTTTGCTGGTGTTTTACACCATGTCGAGTGAAATAGTTTTATCTATCAAAATCCAAACACAAGCTCAGTAGCTAGGATCCTCTCAGGCAATAAGCGCTTCTTGGTGCCTGCAATGTCTTCATGGAGCAAACACGGCTCAGCAGTTTTTGAAAATGAGGCCTTTGCAAAAGTATTAAAAACTGGAACTTAGCAGCTACCTTCAAAAATGTAGGCCACCTGTTGCACTCAGTGGAAAAATAATCAGAATGCTTGTTTGCAAATCCACAAGCAAGCCAAACTGGCTAGGAAATATGATTTCCCTTCCACAGATTGCCAAAGTCAACTGTCTGGTGTAAAAGATGCTCATTTTTGAAATTGCTTCTGAGGGAAGACTATGCACTAAGAAAGGCTTATGGGGACTCAACTGCAAGTACATCCCAGGACACAGTCCTTCATGAGAGAGAAAGATGTGCTGAGAAGTCACTTTGCCTGAGTTCAGATTTGAAGAGGCATTCAGCATTATTTCAGGGGCTGAAGGGAGAAAGAGGAGGAAAAAAAGTTTGTTCGGTGATGCAGCTTGGCATTTTGTGGCAGCAGATGAAACAGGAAACACGGGATCAGCATACACACTGATAAAGCTTTGAGATACTGTAATGAAATCCTGACCACTTAAGTCAAACCGTGGCTGTCCGCCCCGGTGTTTGGAGTCTGAGCAAGAGTTAGGAGCCCTGTACTCCAGGGCTGTCCTGCAGCAGCACGGGGGGAATGCTGGTTATCCTACTGGAGCCTGTGTTTGCAGCTTGACGCGTGATTTATGTATAGGAAATGGAGGATATCAAGCTGAAGAGCAGTGTATACAGCCAAAAAAGTCCTGCAGCTCACCAGTGCCTGGAAGATCAACTAAGAAACCTCTTTTTTCACCAAGCATAAGAAAGCTTCCTTTCCCATCAAACACATTTCAAAGTGATTTTAATGTAGAACAGGGAAAAAAAAGTATCTCAGTTGCTGTACTCTGTAGTGGGGAAGGTGGGGAAAGATTAGAAGAATCCAGATTTAGTCCTTCAATGACAACCAACACACTAGAAAGTTAGCAGTCACAAGTGGCCCTAATGAAGGAAGCCAAAGACGACACTTCTCTCTTCTCTTAGCAGTCAATTCATGCATTTAGCTCTTCTGGAGACTCTTTAGTACATATATACATATGTGTGTCCAGGAGTCTTTCACCCATCCAGAGTGACAAATGCCAACAACCTAAAAATCTGCCACTGGAGACTTTACCTGTCTCCTAGAAAGTATAATTGCTTTCTTGGTATCACTAATGAACTGAAACTCTGTAACCTACATTAAAGCTGTCAAATCTTGCAGCCTACTAATATTCACAAAAGCCAACATAAAATCTATTTTCTCTGCAAACATACACTGTTTTCACTAATTAAACTACAGAAAACAGAGGCATTTTAACTGACTTGTCATTTCTTAGACACATGTTGCTTTACTTGAAGAAAACTTTTTATATCTGGAAAAACTACATTAGCTTTAGAAAAATGACCACAAAAGCAGGTTGGCACATTTATATGATGGAATACAGACAAGGCCTTTATTAAAAATGGCATTTCTAGCAATGAACAAAAAAAGTTTAATATTAAATTTTGCTTTCCCACATCCACAGGAAACTTAGCCATACTGCCCTCCATACTGCCGAACACTCTCCTGCCACTTGCATCACATCAGTCAGAATACTTCACTGAAATCCATGGCAAAACAATTAAGCAGAACACTACTGATTATTTGGAGGCCTGAATGGACTCAGGTTATCGTCTCACTGAGCTCATGGCCACACGGAAGAATTCTGGTGATATAACACGCACGCCGCTTACCAAACTAGTGGCCTGATAGCCTTAGAAATCCACTGCATCTCCCAAAGCAGGGGTGAAGTAGAGAGAAAAATAAAGCCAATGAAATGAATTTCTGGAAAAACGAAATGGAAAGTAAGGGCTTACCAGGCTCCTGCCATTCATCAACTGGTTGTTTCACCAGGACGTGCACAAGAGTACAGATCTGTAAAATTAATTGGACAGCATTGCAGGTGAGCTATGTTTTTTATGTCTTTAAAATCAACTTGGTGCCAGGGTAAGCAGCCTCCTCACTTCCACTCATCTTCACCTCATGGTTGCACATTGTGTAAGTAGATACACAAGAGATACCAGTTAGCATTTTAATAGCTGTTTACAGGTAAATATTACAAGCATTTAGGAAGCTACCTTCTTGGCTAAATAAGCTTTCATAATTCAGCAATATTAGCTGTGTGAAATAAGAAAGAGAAACTGCAGGTTAACTCAGAAAAGGAGATGAGGTGGTTTGCCTTTATTCCTTCCTGGATACCAGCAATTGCTGCTTGACTTCTCTGTCTTTTCAGTATTATTCTGTCTATGGCCTTTGCTCAGTAGTTCCAGGAAGCTGGCCTTTGGGTTGAAATCCTGCACAAACTTCATGCAGCCACCTCAGTGAGATATCCTTTAAATAATCCCAGGTTTGTACATTTGTTGCACAACTTATTCTTAAGAACTGTCCACCCGGTATACCCAGTGGGAAGGTCAAGTCAGTTATGTACAATTTACAAAATCTTAGTTTCATGAGCTCCTTTCCATCCTGGAATCTGTTATATGAAAGGTTTTTCCTATAAAAATATTACGTAGATAGAGTAGAATTTCCCTGACGCACCCAGCTCCACAGCTGTTGTTATCCTTCCAGCACTCCCTATATCTCTCACACACGTTCCCCTGCAGACAACTCAAACTAGGTCACTGTCCGTGCAGTGAGTCACTGTGCCCAGCTTTAGCATCTGATGCCGCTAGCTGTTTAGGAATCTACTCACCTTAAACCCTATAAATAGTCAGCAAAGGAAAAAAGGCATCTCCAGACAGCAATTCACAGAAAAGACACCAGGCTAGATGCTCCAAGTCCTTTTCCAGAGGAATTTCTCTGTTTCTGCTGACTGCATAAGGTGGAAGCCAAGGGACATGGGGTGTGCAGCTGTGTGTCAGAGCTGGGTGCTACGCAGGGTGCTTTTGTACTGTAGCTACTGCAAAACCTGATATTAACCTTCATTTTAAATTCTTGGGGATGGGCACAGAAAGACTATTTTCCTGTAAAACAAAACTCAAAAGAGTCTATCCATAATAACTGTGCTCACATGCCTGCAATTTTTCCAAGATCCACACCGTTGGCCGATGCTGCCCCGGCTCCCCCACTGCTCCAGCAGCTGGGTCTGGGCTGGCACGTCGCCCCAGGCACCGCTCTGGGCAAAATAGGCTCCCACTGTCCCCTCCTAGAGCCTCAACAGCTTCCCACATGCACGAGAAGTTCCTCTGAGGCCCTGCCCTAGACCCAAAGGTTCACTTCATGGCATTATTTTCTCGATGAACAACTAAGCCCACTTCTGTGTAAGCACTAGGCTGCCTAATGGGTGCCCAGTTTTTACAAGCAACAAAACAGGAGGTAGAAGGAAATAAAGCTGAACAGACGATCTCTGTCCATCCCATGCTTGCTTTCACTGGATAGACATCAGTACTTTGCAATCGTTTTCATTCGCAAGTGGGACTGGGAGCCTTAACTGGTGTGTTCGGTTGTAGTGTGTTATATGGAGCTGAGATACTTAAGTGTATTTTCAAAACCCAGAATGTTCAGAAAGATTATCACTTCTTTTCAACCACTACCCATATTTCTGCTCAATGGTGTTTCCATAATCTCAACTCTAGCAAATTTCAACTCATTGAAACCACTGGTTAGTCAGTAATGTGCCATTTAGCTAACGACTGTACACTCAAATGCCTCACTCTGTCCAGCATAGCAGACATGATTTATTTTTTCAGTACATTTTAATCACACCGCTCAAAATACAGGCTGTGGCGAGCACGTTTTGTCTTACGGCAATTTCTAGTCTCTGTTAAAATCAGGGACATCTCATGCAAATTGGTCTAATTCAAATCTCAGAAGACAAGTATCTGCCCCACCCTAGCACTGCAGCAGCAATTGTCATCAAAATCTCTAGAAATTTATCAGGGCAAAGAAAAACCTCAGTGACTATTTCACTGCATAGTCTCTTGATACTGTCTTTTAAAGAAAAACATTTCTTGAAATAAGGAAAATCAGTTAAAGGCGGCTAGACTGGCATTTATTAAACACCACTTATCCATAGCATCCATATAGATTATTTAGGCCTTCTCCAGTAGTCTGGTGCTAGAGAATACCAATGATTTCACTCAGCTTTAGATTAACTCCCACTGGAAGTATTTCAGGAATCAATCCCTGCCCAAGCATCCATCAGAAAACACTCTGGATCATAGCAAGTCCAGTAGGAAACTGCATTAAGTACAGATTGTCCTTCAGCTCTCTAATACAGAAAAAATAGAAATCCCACGTTTAAATAGCATTTCTAAAGCAGCAGTGTCAAATGTTTTCTCAGCCTTAGATGCTGCTTAGTGGAAATACCTTAATTAATGCCTGTGCAACCTTAACCCTGGTCACCAGCGCTTATGTATTATGATGCTTATTTAACGAGATGCTCACATACTCATTTTTTTCCACTGAACCCCTGACCACACAAACTATAAGCATGTGTAGACATGAATCAGAAGAGGGTAGTGAATAATTTTCTGTGGAATCTCTTTTATCACTTGTTGCAAAAGATGAGAAGTGTGTTGAAAAGCATCTAAGGAAGGAATACAAAGTGATGTGCTGGAGAACTGAACTCTACTCCTATCACCTGCACCACAAAGATTTTCCCTTACAGGTACCACTTCATTCATCAAGCGATCCAGCTTGAAATATCAACCTTTGATTTTCAAAAGCCTCAATCTCTTCTATCTGCAAGTGGCCATTACAGTTGCTCAGTGTGTTTTACGTGTTTAAATCACTTTAAAAAAGGTGCCTAAAATGGGCCAGCCAGAATGCAAGGAAAGCTTAAGCTTTAACCGCTGGTTACTCGGTTCCCTCCTCTGTAAGATGTGGAAAAAATACTCTCTTCTCGTGGAGGGCTATGAAAACAGATGCATTAATGGCTGGGAAACGTTCAAGCACAGCAGTGATTAGTGTCAGGGGAAAAGCCTGGAGGAAGTTCAGTCATCAGAGCAGGATCTGAAAAGGGATCAGGAATGAAGGCATGAAGGGATACTCTGGAGAGCAAAAAGAAAACAAAATCCCAAGCAGATGCTCCCCTGGGGAGCCTTG
The DNA here is from genome assembly GCF_017639655.2 of Falco naumanni. Taxonomy (NCBI): domain Eukaryota; kingdom Metazoa; phylum Chordata; class Aves; order Falconiformes; family Falconidae; genus Falco; species Falco naumanni. Next base: position 6,037,511 of record NC_054061.1, read on the forward strand.
TTTACTCCATTCATCAAGCAGGACCTCAACAGCATTGCCAAAAGCCAATCTGGCTGAAGTCTCCAGTGTAACTTGGCCGTGGCAGGCACCTGACATAAAAAAAACGTGGCCCAAACCAGTGAAGTTTGGCAGTTTTTTAGGAAAATTAAATCAGAATTCAATAATAGGAAGCATCATCAACGATAGCTGATTCTACCCACTCTGCTTACAACTCTGCCATCTCTCAAGATAAACCACCAGCTTCAAACTGCCCACATAGACATTCATTGAGACGCCTGGAGAAAAGTACCGCGCTGCTTTGTTCAGGCAAAAGTGTGAAATTTATCATATGCCTTGCTTTTTTTCCTTTGCTTTCCCTTTTCCCCTTACTTCAGACTGACAAGTGCAAATTAAAATTTCACACCCAGTCTCATGCAGGGAGCATGAAACTTTGGAGGATTTAGGTAGATTTTTCCAGGATTACAAGGACAGCAGCTGCCCAAGTCAGCAGCACCGAGCCAGCCCTGGCCAGCTTGCCCTGCCCTTGGGCAAAAACCTCGTGGTGCCAACATCTAATGGGGACAAAATGCAGATGATGTACTAACAGCATTATTGCATATACATATTTATATTGTTATTACTGGTAATAAAAAATATTTATACTGGACAGTACGGTCAGATCAATCAAATTGAGGCCACAGACACTATATCAACAGAGGTTTGGTTCTCAGCGTCAGCGCAATAGAGCCACTTACAAAGCAGTCAAAGATAACCAAATGGTACTTACATCAAAACACCTAAAACTTAATAAATGATTAGTACTGAACACAGATTTTTACTGTGCGATTTCTAGAAACAAGAAAGGATTTATTACTTTGGACCATCTTTTAGATATTCCCTGTCCTTAGAAGCCTACTGCTAGTTTCTCTTTCTGTGGAAGCCTCACTAATCTACTACATTTTCAGGCAATGGCTGAGGACAGCAGAACTATTGCTGAGATGCTGACCTTTATCTCTTGGGCATGGCTGTTCTATGCCAACCTCAAGAACACTTCTGGCATTGTTAAAGATGAGCCATGGAAAACAGTAGTAGAAGACAGAAACAAAGATGTAACAAGCAAGAGGACAAAAGGAAACTGCCTGAAGTTGTGCCAGGGAGGTTTAGATTAAATACTAGGAAAAATTTCTTCACCAAAAGCCAGTTGAGCACTGGAACAGGTTGCCCAGGGAGGTGGTGGAGTCACCATCCCTGGAAATATTTAAAAGATGTATAGACATGTAACTTGGGGAAATGGTTTAGTGGTGGACTTGGCAGTGCTAGGTTAATGGTTGGACCCAGTGATCTTAAAGGTCTTTTCCAACCTGAACGATTCTATGATTCTAAGATTTATAAATTGTAGTACTGTGGGGTACCAAGCATCTTCAGCTCCTTTGTTACCCTTAGCCCTCAGAGACCTCTGGAGATGCACAGTGAACACCACCTCCATCAGTGCCTTCTATCTCCTTCACAGTTTTGTTGGACAATCCACTGGTCCTTGAGAAGTCCCATCTCTCGTTGCAACACAGTGTTATTTCAGTACCACTAAAGAGCAGCAAACGAGGGAATAGCTTAGCAAAATCAATGAGATGTACTTTTACATGCCAAAAACATACCATAATACTCTACTAAATGGGAGTCCCTGGGAAAGTTCCCAGTAAGCTCAGAGGAGCCACAGCTTCACAAAGCTTTGATTGTCCCAAATTCTCTAATATCTTTTGGGTAGAAGCCTTCATTTGGCATGGTGTCATTTTTGACTGTCAATTTTTGACTTTCCAATTATTTGTTAAGCAAAAAATGATTTTCAAAGCACTTGGGTGAATACAATTATTGCTTTCAACTTCACATAGATTCAGTCTTATCCCCATTGCCAAACTGCTGCAGCACAGCAGTGCTGGATGAGAGAAAACGTGTGGATGTTAGCAAGTGCCGCTCACTTCTGGATTTTTCATTACCTTGAACAGTGGAGCTCCCTTTTTGTAACATTAATTCCCACCAGTTCCTGCTGACATTCATGATTTAACTGGCAAGGACCGCAGCGAACTGCTGAGCAATCCATTTAAAGAAACAGGTTGGATATATTAGCTAGGAATTTTCTGGCACAGGTTCCTGTGTTTTGGTTCGTATATACCGCAGCACAGACATTCATGATCTACTTTTCTGTTTCCAGAGAACAACATTCTCCCCATTTCTGGAGACAATCTAGCACATGGAAAAGAAAGAGGTGGGGCTAGAGTCAACTCTCAGTTGTGCCGGTAGATATTTAGTGCAATGTCAACGAAGTCAGTGGCTTTGGAGGGTTTTGGCCCACCACCAGTGTAATTGAGGAAAGTCATCGACTCAGTATCTCTCACATAGCTCTGTATGACACAGACCTCGGAATCCAACACCTGCGTTATTAAGGTTTTTGTTTGTGATTGCATTCGGTAACTCTGAAACCTTGTTTAAGTCAAAGTCAGGATGTGATGCCACTCTAACACCATGCAGCCACAACACTTCTAGAAAAGTATCCCTTAAAGAAAATAAGTACACCCAGTGTCAGGACAGCACTGCAGGATTAACAGGGTCCTCCACATTTGAATATTGCTTTGTCCCAGTTCTGAATCTACAAAAAACAGCTCTGCTCTGTCAGGATGTTTTAATCACTGAGACTTATTCAGGAATACAAACATATGAATAAGAGTCATTCCTCCTTCCAAACACCACCAAACCACAGCAGAACATGAACTCTGCTCAAGGACACACATTTACTCAGCCGATGACTACGTTGCCAAGCTGCCTACCCATTTGCTTTATTTTTCTTTTTCAAGGGTGTGGAAATCTTTGTTCACTTAAAGGCATCCTTCTGGTTTATTGTCCTAGATCACTTACCTTCTGAGCGACGATAATCATCAGTACAAGCAACAGTGTGGGTAGTGGGATAAAGGTGCCTTATCCCAAGCAGAATTTGTCTTCCCACAGAAGTAAGTTACACAACAACACAAGCACAGTTGCATCATTTTAACTACAGGAGGTTACATTAGTACGATTTTTGTATTTACATAAAGATGAAGAAAAAAAATAATCATCTACAGGAACTAAAAAGTACATCTTGATTGAAAGATGGCTGAGACAACCTGATAACAGCTTATGTGTCTAGAAAACACTGGCACATGGAAGGGAAGGAATTTTAAGAAGAAAGTGGGGGAGGGTTAGCCACAAAGGATAAATTGTGAAAAATTATTAAACCTTAGACCCAAGAAAATATTTTTAAGCAGTGAGATCATTTAGACTAAAATGTAGGCTCCAAGCACAACTTGTTGAATTTCTTTCTCTGGAATTCTTTAAATAAGCCTAACAATGCGCAGGAGTGGCGGTACACGGGCTTGGGGTGTACCGAAGGACCAGGGAGATAGTTTCCATAGTAGACAGTGGATACTGATACTGCTATACAAGTGACCTCAAAGATCTGGAGTATTTGGCTTCTGAATCATAAAGAATGATAAACATCTCACATTCTACCCACATTTCCAAGGTTTTGCTTGCACTGAAAAATCATACATCAGATGGTATGCAGAGCGGCGCGAGGCAGAGACAGATGCAAAGAGAGAGGAATTGTTTGTAACCATTGCAAAGCATCCCTCCGCGGGGAATCCTGCGTTACACAGAAATTAAGCACATTTCCTACCTAACTGGTCAGGGGAAGTGGATATGCAGAACGGAAAGTAACAGCCTCTCCAGACGAGTAAAATTTGAGAATACCAACGGTCAAGAAACAGATTGGAAATAGCAAGTCAAAACAGGACTTTCGTTTTAATTCAGCAAACCATTATCAAACACTCAAAGCTAGGAGAAAAGTACAGCCAAAACCAACTAACAGCAAGTAAAATGCCTTCAACCATATGATCTGAATGAATGCTTATCCACACTCATGTAGAGAAAGGCTGGTATGTATGAGCCTGTCAGATCAAGAACTTAGAGCCTTGGTGATACACTATTTGCACCAAATTTTCAACTTCCTTCTTTAATTTTGTTTTCCTTCAGCTAATTATGCATCACTTGGAAAATTCAAACTACATTTCATTCCTGCTTTGATAAGAAAGATTATAAAATCAAAATAGGCTCTTAATTTAGACGAAATTTATTGTATTTTTCCAGAGGGGAAAAAAATACGAAACCAGAAACAGAAAAAAACAAGATATACCTTTGTGGGTGGCCTCCTGCAAAACTGGCAAAAGAAACCCACTGCTTTCCAGTTTCACTTCTATATTCAGACATGTTTGCATAACTTTTACATTTGGAAAGGATCTTCCATATTTCAGGGGAAGATGGTTCTAGTAACAAAAAAGATCTTTACCCAAAACCAAGTTCCCTTTGTATTCTTCATTTTTAGTTTAACAAAGAAAGCTTCATCTTATTCAGCAACACAATCCAAAAACCACTGAAACTTGATTCTTATCAAACACGATCCTAACAAAGCTCTTGAGAACAGTACATCCTTGAGACCAAGGTTTTGACATTAGTTTGTTCATCCAGGCTCCCTCCTACTTCTGCTCTTTATCTTCCCAGAAATTTTGCCCAGGTGGAATTAGAGAACACTGGCTGTTTGTCTCACATTTCTAGATGTCCAGATGTCTGACCAATGTACTGGTGTTTTGGACCACTCCTCCATGCAAGAGCACTGGTCATGAGGTAACCAACTTCATATGCACAATAAATCTAGTGCAGCTGCAATGTACTGGAACAAGTGAGCCACACATGTACCCAGTAAATTTGAGATGTCCTCCTGCACAGTGTCACATGTGCAGAGCACGCTCTAAAATTTCCTGAGCACACACAGCAAGCAGGATACAACTGGTATGTACTGGGTTGACAGTGTGCAGGTGGACCAGTGGTGCAGGACATGCACACCAAGTCCCATACATCTTGCAGATTAAGTCCCACATGACTTGGACAGCGCAGATTCACTGTGGTCAAAGCACACACAGATCCCTGTTTGGAAAATCCTGGACAGAGTGACAGTCCACAGGGCCTAACAGACTTGTCCAAGTCTTATTAAAATACATCAAAAAGCAGGTGACACTGAAATTCTTCATGAAGCTCGATCATTTAGCCATAAGGATACCGACTTCTTGCAAGATACAGCTATATCAGCAAAGAACAACACTTCAGATTGGAAGGCAGATTGGAAGAATCGAGTCTCTTGACACTGCTTAATTAAGCTATGCTGCTTTTCACACCAGGACTGCCAGCAGAAGGCAAAACATATTGCAAGCATACAGTTCTCTCCACAACCAGACACTAAATGGCACTCCTCCTTTGCTTCCTCACTCTGCTACGTGCCGTTCCACCTTGCCTACCAAGCACCCTGGCAGGGAACCATCGTGCACGGAGCGTGCACCAGAGCTGCTCTTCCCCAGCAATAAGGTGAGTTGTGCCGCTGCCCTCACCCAGTCTGCCCAGGAGCCACCACAAGCCCCTCAGCCGGCAGCAACAGGGCACTACCTGTATGTACTCTAAGCACGAAAGTTTTCTTCTGGCAAAGGGTGAGAGCACCGAGCAATGAAAGCAGCGGTGTGTGCCTTTAGACCGCTCTGCAAAGGGAGAGCAGACCCCAGCCTGGATTTGCACAGCAGCCCCCTATTGCAGCCCAAGCTCAGCGCTTCCAAGGGAAGGAAATTCACCCCGAGTTCTTGGTGGTGTTTCTGAAACATACTGTTAATCACTTTGCGGTTTATAAGAGCAAAAAGATAAATGAAGTCTGAGGGTTTACCCTGACTTTGTCATCAAGGTGATAGTGAGGGGGAGAAACGAGGAGAGCACCCAACATGTATGCAGAGGTCAGGCCAGGAGTTTCCAAGTGTGTAGGTGCCTTATTGATCCTTCAGATCCTGAACCCAATAAAATTACCTTCTTGAGATCCATTTCTATAGAGGCTGAAGACAGTAATTTCTCCTGGTTATCTAAAGAACTTGAAATTTGTTTTGAAAACCTTGAACATTTATTATAAAGGAAGTGAGAAAGGTACCTGCACACGACAGTGACTTCTGGAAGAATGGAGAGAGACCAATACTGCAAGATGCTTTTGGCGTTAGCACACAGGGAAGCGTGTTTCTCTCCTTTTCAGCTGTAACAGAACTGAGATATGCTTTGCTTAGATTTAGTGGATATTTTAGGATTTGGGGAGCAAGGATCACCTTTTGGGTTTGTGTTTCAAGCTGAATTTGCCCATGAACAAAAAATACTCCTAAGTGCTAGCACAATTATATCAAATTCTTCCAACAATTTCACAATAAATTGGAAGAAAATAAAATGAGAGCAGCAAAGGCCTCATGCAATATGACATCTTGGTATACAGTGGTCAAAATATTGAGGGGGTATGACTGGTTCCTTAAAAAAAAGAAGTGGCTCAGCTGGATGAGATAAAAACAGAAGAATTGGAATGGCAAACCAGTAACAACCGAGTTGTTAAAATTTTAGGAATTTTAAAGAGAAGTAAAAATTTTAGGCTTCTTACAGTCACACTGTAGAGTTGGAATAGTTTTGGTGAACGGAAGAAACAAACAGAAGAACAGCCCAATGCTAATTCAATCAATTATTGAAATCACTTGAGCATTTTTCAGAAAATTGGAGCAGAGGGATGAGAAGAAGGTACTGCTACATGACCACAAGGCAGTGATTTTTGGAAAGTACTATGGGAAAGGAAGGCACTATGTATGTCCTGCAAATTGGATTAAAAACAAAGCATGAATGGAACAATGAGATTAAGTACAGTGAAGCACATATCCCAAAAGAGGGCTGTACAATGAAAATTCAGAAAATTATATAATCAGAAAGCACCAGAAGGAATGGAGGCATGATTATTACTGACAGAGCTTAACAAAATTACATCCCAGCTCTGAATGCATCTGTACCAAACACTGGAGGAAGGCGTACCTAAGCAGGTGATAGGAAGCAAGACTGCACTCATTAAAAAGAAAAAGGAGCAGCTTGCACTGAAATCCCAAGACATATAACTTGGTTGCTTATGATCTGGAAGCTTCTTATCATATTCATTAGAAACAAATTGGTTGAACTGGTTGGAACTAATTATGTGTTTCTTGACATGAGGAAGGGTATCAACAAAGCGTAAGTGGGGAGAAAAAAAAATAATAAAAAAAATCAATTCTTGGTGGCCGAGCTGCTGAAGACAGAAAAAAGACTCTGCCTGAATTCTGAGCAAATTACATTAATGTGTATGACATTGTCACAAGCCTGTGTGCTAAGTGGTGAAAGCACATCTGTTGCAACTATAAAACAGCACGTACAAGCGTACAGTCTATGCAAGCAACACAGTGAAAAAAAAACAGTAAAAAATAAGAATATTTTCCAAGGGACACTGATAATTTTTCATGAACAATGAAAAATGTTGCTGTCTCTCAACAGACATAAAAGCAGTGTCAAAGAGTGAAGTGTGGTGTGTCTTTGTTAGGAACACCTGGGTCCATTTCATCACATCAATGGATACACTCCATCATTAGGAAGATATAGGTCATATTCTCAATGCTTGATTTTTAACGTTAGAATTAGCTCTCTCAAGTTAGAGATTAGCTTCAATGTGTTCAAATGAATCTCAAAGTAAATCACAAAAATCTAGAATGTACAAAATTAATCAAAACAGAGGCAGACAAAGGCACTTTGCAATTCAGGCAAATTCCGCCACCCAGTTTCCCACAGCCTTGCACTGGGTCTGCCTCCACTAAGCTCACTGGGAACTTTTCCATTAAAATCAGTGTGAACGGGATCAAGTGCATGGCTTGGCTGAACCTTACCCACTTGCCAACCAGTAATTTATTATTACAAAGGCGGTTCCCAGAAAATGCATTCATATAAGGTCTGTGAGAATTAGCTATCACATAACATGCATTGCCTACAGGGATTCTGAAAGACACTGTAATTTATTTGGTGGGAGTACAGTTCCATCTCACACTGCAAAGACTCCGAGCTCTCCTTTAAAAACTTTAAAAAAATTAAAAAGAAGTAAGTGTAAGGAAGAAACATGGCCTTTTAGCTAAGGGATTCTTTCTCCCAGAGATTCCTGGAAACCCCCACACCGTCGCTTCAGAGACATTTGGCTTTCCAGTTGCCTGACCTGAGACCCATAAGGACTGTAAACCCTACTAGTGTGATCAATCTTATCTGCTGCAAATCTTCAGGGCTTAGACAGACCGCTTTCCTTGCAAAGAACGCTCTGCCCTTTGCCGGTGCTTTCTGCCAGGGTTTCAGCAGCACAGAAGGCCATTTAATTCTCTGTGAGACGTCTGACAAGAGGGTCCCAAATGGAAGAGCAGGCAATCAGTTATTACGGACCGGTAAAACCTCCACATAGATCTAAGGCTTAACTAATTCAGGCCGTGTGCCCTTCCACCCACACCCTACCGTCATCGCCAGCAGCCAGTGTAACAGCAGCATGAAAGCAGCCACGTGAGGCTCTCCTGAAGTCCGCTAGCACCTCTAATAAAAGCATAACAGGAGTAGCTACAACATCTTTACAATCATCCCACCTCTATCACACATCCAGCCACAAATACAAACCAGATCCACAGCCAAAAAATGGCAGAAACTAACCCTCAGGGCTGTCTTGGTGTTACTCACCACCAGTGGAGTCTTAAATAAAACTTCCACTGAACTTTCAGCCCAGACTTTATCCCGAAGCCTGTGTTTTCCCATATGTATTTTGTTGCTGTGCTGTTGCCTGTACATTTTGCAGCAGACTGATAGATTTTGCCAGCCTTCCAAAATATTCTGCTTCAGTAATTTATGACCTGCAGGTCAGTATCTGAAACACTCCAATGGGTTGCCATGGAGATGTCAATACCATCCGTTTCTCTGCACACGTATAATTGGGATATCCGAAAAATACCTAGAAATTTAGAAATTATATTCAAGTCATCTTACGGTGACTCAAAATCAGATTTTCCCCCTTTGTTATATTTTACACTGGAGACTGAGCAGCATTTTAGGTCTGCCTGGGACATTTAATACCCCTAGCTAGAGCCTTTGGGCTGCCTTTTTCTAACCATTTCATAGTTTAACAAGTCTCCAGAGGGTCTGCTTAAAGAAAAACAAAGCAAAAAATACTTCAGCTTGCAAGGAGAATATAAAGTTAAAATGTATGATTTTCAGCCTGCTCTTTAGTCAGCACTTTCTTAACAGGGACTGGAAAAAGCCTAAGTCCAACTAGCAGGAAGCATGGCCAGTGAGCCTGTGAACAAGGATTCAAGCCCAGATTTAATCTATGGCTTTAGACAATACATCATTTTAAGCTCAGATCCTTGAAAGAACTGGTTCCCCAATCCCCATGAAATCACTTTTTTTATGTATTTAAAAGAAATTTGCTTTAAAAGCCACCTAACAGATATATTCAAGTGTCAAATATCTTGGGTTTGGCATACCCAGCTTCAATGTGAATAAATGTGTACGGGAACACTGAGATGCAGAGATCTCTGTAAAATGGGAACCAAACATCTGCCCTGCTCCACAGGGAAAAAACCATGCACAACTGCGATGTGTTCGTTACTATATATTATAACAGTGTCTCTCTAAAAAAGGAAAACCCTAGAACGGAAGAAACCCAGTAAGATGAATGAACTCTGAACACTGTGATATAGTGAAGCTTAATTAGACAAAAAGGATTGCTGCCCACTCAGCAACAACAAAACAGCTCAAAGGATGCAATTCTCAGTGCCCGTTAATTTCATATATATTAATAGTCAGTCAAGGGCAATTTCTCATGTCACTGTTTGGTTACTGTTGCTGCAAGTCATACCAGACGCTTTCCCATGAAGTGACCTGCGTTTGCTGACCTATGGGAGAGTGAAGTTTCCAAAATGTCACTGCTTCCCACATCCAAAGACCTATTCAAAACCCCATGTCATTTAAATGACACTGCCAATTTATCCTGCAGGTACTTCACAAAAAAAGAGACCAGACAGAGAAAACAAAATGATGGTTCATATTTAAAAGTTTTTTTAAAAAAATCCCTACACCACCAAGGTAAACTTTCTCTGGTGACTTCCCTGCTAAGCATGCAAGGTGGTTTGTGAAGGGAGGCGAGGGACGGGCATTTCAGAGGCAGCTGCTTCAGGCATAAAACATTTCTCAGTGTCTCTCACCATTCACAGTCAGCAAGCACCTTCAACAACTGTAATATGCCTCCACATGTACAACAGGAAAAAAGATCTCCTTGACAGCCAAACAGACGTGGTCACAAAGTGCACAGATACCTGACAAGATTATAAATATAAAAAATTCCCACAGGTGGCAGTTCGTGGAAACCACTATTAGGCTTTTCTTTTCAGGTTACTTTTAGCATGTCTCACGTGTGAATCGTTCTTTGGATAAAAGAATCCTTCCTTAAATGTTCTGTAAATAATCACTCCAATTTTTAAAAAGCTACAATTGTTGAAGCAACGTTAAAATATTAGGGTTACCGTCAAAAACCAAACAAACAAAAACCACAAACACATGTCTTTTTTTAAAATTGACAGTCTGTAGTTGCCAAAACCTGCAAAATGTAGCAAAGCCCAGGGAAATGGATTTCGTTCCAAGGACAACTGTCTGAAGCCCAGCAGTGCTAAAGAAAGCGAGCCTTAGCACTGCAAGGCTCCTGCAGCATGACAGCCTCCGAGCGGGCCCGCAGCGAGGGACTGCGGAGGCTGAGCTGCCAAGGACCACTGCCCTGACTCCTCCCTGATGCTCGGCCCTTCAGGATTTCTGGCTGCCTTTCCTCGCACACCCATCAGACAATACTGCAAAGGGTTGATGAGAAACCTCTGAAGAACTACCTACCTGTAGAACTGTCAGCTCCGGAGCTGAAATAAAACCAATCCCTAATCCCCTCACCATCCAGATTGTGATTAATAATTTTCCCCCTTGAAAGCAGCACACATTGACGGGCAGGTGAGCCGTGCCAGATGGTCTGAGCACACAGACAGAGCTGAAACAAGTAAGTGACTGCACAAAAACTCACAGATAAAAGGAAGAGCAAAGATGCATACCAGGCTTTTGATCAAAGACCTTGCTGGAAAATAAAGTATGCGGTATTTAACCCATTAACAAGCACTGCAGTTCCAAAGAGCCGTGCAACATCACATATCGAAAGAGGCGCCTGTTGGTCTGCAAGAGACTTCGCCCTTTGCACCAGGTGGACAACAGAACCGGGTGCCAGTCTCTGTGAGGGTCTCTTTCCAGATGCACAGCCAGCAGAGAGAAGGGTCTCCACTGGCACTGAGGAAAGCCATGCAAGGATTCAGTTGCCTGCCTCAGTGCTTTTGGACCATCCAATAGCCTCTACCTGGTGACTGCATCCCTTTCAGCAATGCGGCTCAGATAGCAACAGCTGGCAGAGGGACCGTGTGGCCAGCAGGGGAGGGGACTAGTCTGCCATTAGCACAGTGTTAGATTGGTTTAAACCAATTACGAAACTATGCCCTTGTTCTTGTTACAGTAGCAGAGTCTCAGCAATACAGGATCAGGATGCAGGTCTGTGCAGGCAGTGTTGCAGGGTTTGAACTAGGCAAGAGCATCATGCCACGACCGAGATGCGATGGCAAGTCAGTGAAGCTGCTGGTGGCTACTGCTCACTAATTGGCCTTTAAAAGAAAGGGTTCAAATCCAAGAAGGCACCACTGTATTAACAAAATAATCATTGCTTGGCTTGAGAGTACATCATGGACCAAGACAGTCCTGTCAACAGAACATTTTAAATCTAACACACAAATGTTAGGTAACACAGCTCCTGAGGTTTATATTCAAATGAACAAAGACAATTAAATTCAAACTATTACCGGCAAACATGCATGTGAGACTTTATGCCATACACAGTCTGGGACAAAATATTTTGAAAAATAATTATAAATCATTTGTAAGGTGATAATCTAGAAAAATCAGAGTTTGCACTCGTAACTTGCAGTAGCACAGTTTCTGCAAGTTTATGTTACTTATCCCAGTTTCAAAATAGTGTTTCCGTTCTATAGAAAAACACATATTTTCAAGAAGAAAGTAATTTACTACCGTACCAAAGTGCAGCTTCAACTGAAATCACTAATTTTGCTGGCTTTTTCCCTGGTCTAAGATCCTCTTGCCTTTTATAATTTCAGGAAAGCACAGGGGAAAGGAGACTTGCACTAGCTGAACACCACTGTTGCTTGCTTTTCAAGTGAGTTATTTTTACCTAAAAAATCCAGGCAGCCCCAAGAATTGCTTAGGGAATTCAAAACACAGAGAACACAAATAAATAAGCAAGAGCTACAAAACGGCTACAGAAAGTTATTACCCAGCACAGGCTCTAGTTATAAACCAATACTCTGTAGACCATGCACCTAATTCATACCAACCATTGGGTTACTACAGGCATATTCCCCAGCCTCCCACAGAGCGTAACACGTGCTTTGCTAAAGTGAAAGCATCAAAGCAGCACATGCTTCCCTGCTCATCACTGCACCCGCACACACCAGGGGAAGAATCGGGCCCAAAGACCTGCATCCCTCTCTCACCCTAACTGCAAAAGGCAGGTGAAATTCTCGGTGTCCCTCTGCCAGCTCACTCAGCAGGGAGTAGTGGCGAGCAGTATTTGTCTGCGCTGCTAAGCTGCCCCAGCGCTGCTGTGTCTCGCCCAGTGCACGGGACTTGTGACTGCAATGGGGAAGGGAGGCAGGACAAGCAGTTGTGCCTGTGCTGGGAGATGGATTTAGGGCAGTGGGAAAAACAGCCTTTAAAGCCAACAGTGCATAATGCAGTGATTAAATGCGTTACAATGCATAACCTACCATATACACAGTTAGCTGAAGAAAACAGCCCTTTGGCTCGGGGATTAGCTATGCAGCACCAGCTCTGAGGCACGGAAATACTCTCCCTTTAACCAGCGTTGAGCTCATGAGAAACAGCGTTTGCCTGTAGGACATGCTTGTGTACAGCAGCCACCATGAATTAAATTAGTGCAGAGAAAGACCAAGTGGTTTGTTTTTCATTCTCCACCTGGGTCTCGCACTGTTATAAACACAGTGACCCTTCCAGTGTCCCTTCTGCAAGTGCTGAGACACCAGCAGCACACAGCACTGCTTCAGTGGCTGGCCACCGAGGAGCAGATTTCACACAGCTGAGAACAGTCAGAATCAGCTGGAATACATTTTTAATCCTTGGACCACTTCACAAGGCCTCACATGGGGCTCTTCTGTTGCAAGAAATGACAGAAATGTAGATGTCTCAAGGATACCCATCTACCTTGCAACTCTGGGCTTGTCCGTTGCTTTCATTTGATGATGCCTGGAGCTTTTAGCCTGATCAAACTATTTTATCATCATTATCATGGACAGCAGACAAAATTTATGCCACTTCCAGTCAGAAAATATATTATACAGAAAATGTTTATCAGCATTTTGTACTAGAGCTTATTTTAGTGACGCATACCAGATGCTATTTTGCGTATTGTTATTAAACACAGAGTTTGAATCCCATGGTACAAAACAGCAGACACTACATGCTACTCATATTTTTGAACTTTAAGTTCCAAAATCCACTTCCTAAACAGAGATACGGGTTGCAGAACACTTTCAGTTTGTCAGAATATTAAGGTCTTTCTGTGAAGAAGTTTCTCCCTCTTTGTGCCTGGCAGAGACATCAGAACCCGCTGGACCATTGCCATCCTCTGTCTTTCTCAGCAGGTTGGACAACATGAACACAGCTTGCAAATAAACAAACCCCAATAGGATGACACTTTGTGGGAAAAAAACGTAAATGTGAAATTGCAAAAACCATGTGGGTGTGCACATACATTTTCATAAGCAAAAACTCCTCACATGCCTGTGGGCGGCTGCACACACTCACATGCAAGCACTCGCACGGGCTCTGAAGGCAACGTTTTGACTTATGAACTGGTGCTCCAATGAACTCTGCTCTTCCACTGGGTTATTACCAGCAAGAAACAGGATCAGCTTTCAGTAAAAACAAGGTTTATGTTACTCTTGTCCAAAAGGCAAATATTTTGTTCTCTCTTTCCTCCCAGGAGACTGAGAGGCTAAATTCATTAAGGACTGTGAGATCGATGGATATTATGAGGAAGAATAAAAATGAACCTTAATGAAATCTGTTGTAAAATGTTTTGTCCCTATAAACAAGCAACTGTTGACTACATGTAAACATAAACAAGTGATTAATCAAGCTTAGTTTCACACACACCCAGTGCTGAATTAATTGACAGAAGAATGTGATAAAATAAAATGAGCACTTTCCCATTTTTCATAAAAATTTTGCAGGAGTATTTGTATGAGAATTGAAAACTGTTGTTTTGTAGACCAATATCAGCTTGATTATATTTAGCAGCATTTGGTAATGTTCAAGTCCAGCTGTAAGCTGTTCATAACAATCACTTAGGAGAGCCTTATCATAATGTTTGAATTGGTAGAAAGGCTAGAATTAACTCAACAGCTGAGAAAGAAATTAATTTTACTTTGACATTAGCTAATGATACCAGTAAATGAGTGATATTTAAATAAGCACAAATAATTAAGTTGTTCACCTTTAATTCATGCATTTCTGAATGGAAGTATCTTGCTCCAGTAACATGCCTCAGCCAAAACAGAACCCACTTCCATTCAGAATAAAAAAAACATAAGGCACATATCTGAATCCCACTGGAATTGATTTGGCTTAAGTGCCTGCTCAAAGTTAAGCATGCGCTTAAGTATTTCCTTGAAGTCTACGTGGAACTCAGGCTACCTCATGAGAAAGGTGGGGACAAACACAGAAACGGAGCTTCTTAAGACACTGTTATTCTGTTCCTGTATTCCAGGTTTAGCAACTGTTCATTACAGGAATGATTGCACTTCTGTGGAGCGCATGGGAGAGGGAGGTGACAGCTCAGCACCAGGGATCCACAGCGGAGCCGGCCTGTGTGGCAGCTCCCTGCTCCCCGTCCCAGCATCGCCGTGCAGCAGGGTTCTGCACCACTCCACGCCACCCCACTGCTTTTCACTTAGGTACAAGAGGATTTATGCTACTGGTGAAACAAAACGGTGCTGCAGGGACTACAGATTTGATGTCATGAAGAAATAATGAGAAAAGATTTAATGAGCGTTCAATTGTTCTGAAAGCGATTTTTAGCATCTGGAAAAAAGGAGATGTTTAATTAAAAGCACAAGCCTTTTGAAGATGCAATATGCTTTCCAAAGTACTCAAATATTCAAAAAAGCCCACTGTAAGAGTAGCCTGCACAGCTTTACAGTCATCCTGATACACATGCGCATCACCACGAAGCTGCAGTTACATGAGTACTTCCCCTCCCCTCCAAAAAAAACACAACAAAATTACTAATACTAAAAAAAAAAAAAAAAATCTATTCATAATAATTTTACTTCCAGACAAAAGAAAACTGACTGTCCCAGAAGCACTTTGAAGGATTGACTTTTCACCTGAGACCATTCTGTGGCCCAGCTAAGGCCACCTGCTTGGGAAGGTCTATAGTAGAAAATTCTATCAACTCTGGAAAAAAAAGGTTATTGCTTGTATTTCACACCAAGGACATGTAAGAGCATTGTTCATTAGCCTTCACCGAATCATCCCAGATGATTTATTGCACTGTTATAAAAATAGAAACCTTTAGATTTATCCTAAAGTTTCATATTAAAATTGCTGCAAGGATCTTACTTGCCTGTGCTAGCAAAAAACTGCTTCATCAGCTGCACCTATGGTTGGGCAGGGTGACACCCAACGGCCTAAGTTCACTCTCTGAAGACTTGTTTTCTCATGAGTGCATAACCTTGCTTCTTACTCAAAAGTTGATTCACAATTGAATTCTCAATCTTTCCCTTCCCAGAAAAGCCCCATGAATCTGCAATGTGAAATTCAGAGAAAACCCAAGACAGGAGAGAAAGACAGATGTATTTATCATGCACAGATGATGTAGGAAGGAGACAAAAAATATTGTCATCAGTGCCTTACTGACTGCAAAATAAGGGAACAGTAATTAATCAGCAGGAGTACATGCTGAGAGGAAATATTGATTGAATTTGAAGAAACTTCAGTTTCCTGAAGGAACTGTTCCCCTGCAAAGGTAACCAGGAACTTTCTGTAAATTAGAATGGCAACCAGCCAACCTGCAGCCAATCTGAGTGTCATTTCAGGCAATCCAGAAAAATATACACCAGATGTACGTTGGTTTTGAAAAAGTAATTTAAATACATTAGTAAATCAATGGCATTGACAGTTTGATGGACTATGATGGAGTAGTCTTCCTCTGAAATATCATCTCTAAAACCTGCAAAGCTCTGGCAACTGAGTTGCTACAACTTTATCATATTTTTAACTTCTTAATCTTTTCCAGTAACTTCTAGTGTTTGGTTGTTTACGCTTAAATTGACATGGATTTCTCTCCTGCTGAATCGGCCCCCAACCCCTCAGGACTCCAGTACGTCCCATCAGTGTGAAGAAGAGGAAAGGCTTTTGTCCTTCTGCACTGTGGAGGGGCAGATGTCACTAACAGGACTGAGCAGCAGTTCTGCTCTGACGAGGTTTGGGCATCTGTCAGAAAGGAGCTGGTTGCTTCTGCTGAGTAGTAGCAGCAACTTATTTCTGTCCTTTTACCTGACTGGTATGTGTTGATGGCCCAGGGGATGTTAGCCATCCTCAACATAAAGGAAACAGTAGTAGAATTAAAAAAAAAAAAAAGACAGAGAAAAGGATGGGTTTTGCCCCAAGAAGTACATCATGGGGTCACAGAAAATGATCCCATCTTTCAGCACCAAGCCACTACGCTTCTGAAGGTCTGACCGCAAGGAAGCCCAAGTATTGCCCTGGGAAAGGGATCACGAGTCTCCAGAAGAGGCTGTGAGTCCGTCTACCCCGTCAGCCCAGAGCATATTCATGATGGGACTTGCGTCAGATTGGGTTTGGCCATTCCAAGGGATTTAATTAGCAGTAAAGAAACAACAGTCTGCCTGGTTTAAGCACATTTGGAGAGTTACCTTGCTGTCTTCCTTCAGTAATAAACTGTTCTTGGCTAAGGTCATCTTTCATCTGCACAGTAAATAAAACTGTCAAGTAAAGCTGAGTTTCTGTTTCTCATCAGTCAAGCAATACAATAAAACTCAGAGCAGCATATTTAGACAATGATTTTGAGAGAGAAGGCAAACATAAGGAATTTTTAGTATAATCATTTCCTCTCCGTTGATCAACATAACAGACACAGTAATTTAGCTGGGGAAATGGATATTAAAGCTTACAAGCCTGATAATCAGATTGTCTTTAGAGGCAAAAAATCAAGCTGGTTTTCCAGACCTTGCCATAACCATTCATTAAATACTTGCCATCTCTTCACTTAACATCTAAAGAACCTAAAGAACTCTAAACACCTAAAGAATATTTAAGCAAAAACCCAGCAGTCTGAAGAAAAAACAACCTCCCCTAGCATGCCTATTTTATTCTAGTTCTATCATGTAGGAATTTTTACTGCTGTCAAGCAACATTTCTCTTCTTTGTAAGAAGGAATTCAACTGGAAATATTAAAATATTTTCAACATGCTGCTTATTTTTATCTAGAGAAAGATAAATTATTATATGCATGCAAGTACTAAAAGCAGTTGCCAGAAAAAATAGGGTTTATTCCCACCATACCTGCAATACATCAACCACTACATGACAATATTTCTTTCCAAAACAATTAGCCTAATTTGTAACGAGCTCGCACAGAATTTCACAGTACTACTCTGCTGCAGATTATTACTTGCCTAAAATATGATGCTTACATTTTTCCAGCACATAACAAATAGTATTCTTTGAGAGGGGAAAACCAAGTAGAAATATTACACCCTTTACTCTGTGATTCTCACAAACACCAGATAATCCTGCACCAGTCAAAACACAATCATTCAGGCTGCCAAAAGAAGTATTTACTTTTCCCAATATTCTGATAGCGTTTTACGTAAACACAGAGGCAAACCTGGTACGGTCTGAAATCAGACTAGAGCTCTGCTGCTCATTTCATGTCCATTCTCTCCCAGCACATTCCACTTCTTAAAACCCTGCACGTCAGCAGAGCCTTCATAAAAGAAGATGCATACCTTGATCTCTCCAAGGCTTAGGAGGCTGTGGGTTTTGTTTATTTGCATTTTTTAAACAGATGGAATAAAATCTCAACTACCCTTACTATAATACAAGATAGATACCAGCATATGGAAAATGCTAGAAAAAAGTGCTGTCCAGTCCCCCTTGCCGTACCTGTTAGCACAGTTCGAATTTACTTCCACATTTGGGAAAATGCAGATTTTTTTCTTTATGCATGAATCCACCCTCACAGCAATAGAAAATGGATCTTCCATCAGTCCTAGTTGTCTTTTGGGGAAGATCAGCTGCCCGTCCACTTCAGGGACCTCTCTGCTGCTGTCCTGCAGTTCCGTGTTGGAGCTCTCTGTCTGGGCAGCCACGCACATTAACTCGGGGTACTGAGATCTCCAACAAACCAACATGCAGAACAACCGCATTTAGGAGACTATGGCCCCATATAGATTCATTATGAGAATAATTAAAGTCAGAGCAAGTTTGCCCCCAAAGTCTCAAATGGCTAAAGACGACCACCCGCTCAGGCGGTGTGCCGGGCATGAAGAGCTCTTCATTTCTGGATGGAGACAGGAGGCACGAAGAGCCCCCCTAGCCCTGTAGAGCCCCATGCCCTGCACTGCAGGAGGCTCCCTACACCCCGCTGGGACCTCCGGCTCCACAGCCCCAGCCCCACTTCTCCAGGTTCTCCCCCGCAGAGACTTCCCTCCCAGCAGTCCCTAACGGACCTGCCGACGGTGGGAGTAAATCCCAAAGCCCTTGTGCGGTGCAAGGTCCAGCACGACCGCTGCCCAGCGCAAGCCCCTCATCCTTGAGATGATGACTGACCCACTCAACTCCAAGTCCATGGAGCTTTCAATTGGTCCACCTCCTGTTTCACTGGGGAGAGAACAGCTTGTCCTATTTCTTGTGAAAAGAGTGCCAGAGACAGGAATATTTATAAGGGACTTGTATCTATCTATCCAAACCCAAGCATTCAAAAATCATGACTCGCAATCCCCTCCCAAATCGTAGGATTAAATTAACATATCATGGGATTTTGAAAGATGCTGTCTTAAAAATTATGGACTACTATACACTTTGTGTTACTCACTTTATTTACACAGTCAGAAACAACAAAGTTTTTATCAAGAGTTAAAAGAGCCAGAAGCTCACCTAGGGAGAAAAAAATCATCACATATTCATGAGATTCCTGGAGGCTGGACCTTTAAAAATAGTCCAAGCGTTACAATTCATCACATGTAAATTTATGGGACTTGGCAACAATGCAGTTGTCTCCAGGGATGGTGGAAGAGGGGGAGTGCTCTTGGTTAACCTCTTTTTTTTTTTTTTTTCCCCAAACAGTTACAGCATGCTGAAAGTGCCCTACTAAGTATTTCCTAAATAAGCTCATTGATTAATTTAAAGCACTATGGAAACACACAGCACAGCATGTTTATCAACACCCAGTCACTAAATATTTTGACATTTGTTAACCAAAACTAGATGCATTCTGGAAAAAGACAAACTGGAAAATAAAATTACAGTTTTTGAAAGCATGTCCTTTCCATGCCTGTTGCCTAAAGCAAATCAGAGGTGGGAAGCCAGGTTTAATAAAAAGTAGCAGAGAACAGACCAGTTTCAGAGTGGACATTCAGTGGTTCTGTTAAAGACAAAGAGTATTTCACGGGGGAAAAAACCTGTACAGTATTGTGGGCTTTGTTCTAAAATAAAAACTAATCTTTAATCAGTTTTACAAATCAAAAGATGGTGGATGGAAGGGAATATTACTACTCTTAGGATTTTTTCCTTATTTTTAAAATTTGAAATATGAAAAATCACAACTATTCCTACCCGTCACCGACACCTGCTGTTCCAGACACGGTCAGTGCTACAGCTCAGCCTGGCCTGCCCGAGTTCAGCCTCACTTTTGCTTTTTAATCCTACAGTGCTGGCTGATGGCTATTATGATTTTGTGCCTTTGTACCAGTGCCTATAAACTTCAGCCCTTACACAAGCCCTCAGCACAGGAGAGGTGACAGACGCAGAAGTCCAGTGGCATCACACACTGCATGTAGCTTTGCTGCCAGCCCCGGTGGGCAGCCCACGAGCAGCCCTGCCATCCGCTCCACAAGCGGCCACGCAGCACGGCGCTGCATTTCAGAGAGGTGTTTTCAGATGCTGCTGTCAGAGCCTTCCTCTAGCAGGTACCACATGCCAGTAACTGGAGCTGATCTACAATTTCTGCCTTTCTGTGTACCAGACTCCTACTCCCGAGGAATATTTACCATCCAAAAACAAAAATACTGCCATAAGGTGTGAATAAAATCAAGTCTCTTTTGTTTAAGAGGAAACACAGTGGCTGGCTGATATTTTCCAACACTGCAATAATTTTATAAACAACTACTAAAAGAGCAACTTCCATCCTATGATTATGTGATTGTGGCATTCAAATTCCTGTATCCCCCAGCTCTGCTCCAGAACAAGTTCAAAGGCAACCAGAAGAGCCCAACGCAGCCTGTGTCAGTCACAAGGTACATGGACCATACTGATGGCCAAAGTGAGGCAAAAAAGTTAGCTGAATGCCATTGCTTGCTTGCTTTTTTCTCCCCGTTCCAACTTGAACATTGAGAAATTTATATTGTTCACTTGACCCTAACTTCAGTGCCCCATCTCTGTGATTCAGATGGTTTCTGGGGATTACTAAATGCAAGAATAGAGTGTAGAGTAGCATTCTTACAACAGGTACCATACTCCTTCTCTTTTGAAAATGATTAAGGTAGCCATAGTAGAGGGATGGGGATCACTGGGAAAATTTCTACAAAGGACATTCTAACACACTGCATTATAGTTTAAAACATATTATAGTAAAATAAGATAATACTAGGGTATGAGTGGCAAATAACTGCAGTTTGGTACACACATTTGGAACAAAAATGTAGCTCTTCTGTTGTTTCCACTCAAATGACCCAGTTAATCTCAGTGTTAACATCAGCTGTCAAAACATGCACTTACCAGATCTGCATCCTTTATTCAGAAAAAAAGGTGCAACATCCAAGCAGTTACTGGAGAAATAGAAAATACTACATAGAACAGGTGTTTATGTTTAGCTCCCGTTATTCCATCACTGTCTATCACATACTTAGTATGTTAAATTCCACACTTGGAAACACATAAATAAGAAAGTTTGTGTTCATATCTGAAGATACCATTATTTCACGGCTGGCACTAAATCCAGCCCAGTGAAGACACTGTCAGCGAGAAGCCCACGTACCATGTCAGCCTCCATGTTCTTGCTGCAGCTTTTGTAAAGCCAGCACTGCTACCTGTCCCCAGCAGGCACAGGCACCTCTGCACTGCTGCTTCATCCACCACCCCCTTCTGCTCTGACCCAGGGACTCATTGGGACGCATGACATTATGCTATCTCCAGAACCAAGGAAACTCTTTCAAGCATATACAATTCCACCATCCTGGAGATGGTTTTGGCTGCTGCAATGCTTGCTTACCCCAGGTAAATAAAGTGTTCAACTCCTTCCCTACTTTTTCATCCACAGAGGAATAAGAACACATTTCCATTTTCAAGAACAACAAAGTCAAGAGATAGCAGATCACATTGGCTACATGCCTTCAGCTACACTTTATATATCAGCTGGCATTAACATCTCTGCCTTACCTTTATACACGGCATCCGCATTCTCAATAGGAAGCTCCTTCTTGGCAGCTGCTCTGCGATAGACCACGTGCGTTCTGCCTCCTCCCTCTTCCTCCTCCTGGGCCCCCTTCTCCAGAGGTTCAATGAAGAACTCGTCCTTGTCTGTGCGAATCATGCCAGCCTGCAGCAACAGGGCAGAGATCGAACATTTTGCATTACTGCACATACAGCAGACGTTGTAAGTAAACAGTTACAATATGCTTAAGCACACTTTAGTGCTCTCTAGAGAGCAATTAGGATGCAGAGAGGAAACGAGGTGAATTCTTTATTAGAGCAAAACGAAGCATCACTTCCCCAACTTGACAAGAAAGGACAAAAGATACAACCCTGAACCAAAAGGACTTCTCCTTGCACCACATGAGCAAAGTACAGGTCTAAGGATCTGTCTAGGAAATACACTCCATTAGAAACCAGCTACAATGGAAGTTACTATGACCTTAGCTATCTGTCAGGCCCAGACCGCTCCAGTGCTTACTACCTTCTAAATAAAGGATCAACTAGTTCAGTGTCATAAGTGGATCCTGATGTGCAGTTCAACAGTCAAAAAACAGAGCCTTTCTGTTCAGAAGCAAGATGGAAAAGTACTCTCTTACATGCAGACAACTAAGCCTGGTGATTATTTACCCCTTGATGCAAAGGGTTTCGCTGACAAAATACTCTTCAAGAATTAGCCACAACTAGTTTAAAAAAAGGTGTCAGTAGTGCATTGCTAAGAGATAAAAACTTGTTCAGACATGCTGGTATGAAAAAGAAAAATTTGCACTTCTACAGAGCACCTCAAATGAACATCACCCAGATGATTCTCACCATGTTCAGGGGAAACCCTCATAAAGACTGAAAACTTTAAGAAGTCTTTCATTATCTTCATGCAGGTCAATCAACTTGGGCACCTGGGTTGCCTGAATTTGTCTCTTCTTGCAGTCCTGCCCTACTGCAGAAGGTCACAGCAGCCAGTAGCTGCCTTGCAGAGATAGTTGGCTTGAATCAGTTTTCCTGCATATGTTTGCACATCTGTGTTTGAGAACTTAAAGTAATGAACTCTTAGCTTGTAAACAGAAAGTCTTACTATTAACGTGAAAGAAATTGTTTCAATTATTATTGAGAGAAGCCCCAGATCCAACCTTCAGAAACTCCTTCATCATACTCTTTCCCACTAAGCCCACTGATGATCCTGGAGTCACTGGCCTTTCACACTGGGCACAGCAGACCATGTTGACACTGTGACACACATCATCTTGCTATCTGAGCTCCTGGGAGCCAAAACCCTCTGCTGGGTGAAGCCCCACCTCAAGATTCCAGAACCAGTTTGGCTCTTTTGAACTGAGTACCCTCACTTGAAAGAAGCATCATCTAAACACTCTTATCGTATCCCAGCACTGAAGTTCTCATACAATGCATATTTTTCTTCTACAAGCAGCAAACTATATTCCTACTGCTATAAATACAGTATGTTCTTTGGTTCCCTCCTTGGAAAAATGTCAGGTTCATTTGTCATGTCTTAACTTACATTAGGCAAGATTTCCAGTCCCAGATTTCACATATATATAATGTATACAAAAACAGATTGAAAGAGAAGGATTAAAGAAGCAAAATTATATCGAAGCAATTTAAACTGATGCCATCCTGCCTATATAGAGGAAACTGAATTTGAAATCCTGTCCTGTTTCTTATCTAATTTAGATTCCACATCAGATACAAAAAAAGGTGAGACAAGCTCAGCAGCTCAAGGAAGCTAAGACAACCGAGAAAATAAGTGCTGAACCAGAGAGACAGCAACTGATCTTTTACTGTAAAGAGGAATACATAAAAGATTCAGAATTTATGCCAATCTAATCTATATTTTAATTGTATACACGCACACTTCTTCTGGACATTAAATATTATATCCAGAAAATTTGAAGTATTTTTATGAGAAATGCACAACTAAAAATTAAGAAGAAACAAGCATATGCATGCTCAACTGCACAGAGTATGATGCACACACCATACGTACGCCCAGGAGAAATACACAGAGCGCTTGACTGTCATGTGAAAAAAAAAAAGTGATTTTGCTTTTTGCTAGTAAGCTGCATGGTTGCACATATGTTCATGTGTATTTCTGGATTTATTAAACCTACTATTAATTAAGCAGCTCGTGCCAGATCTTAAAGTGCAGACCATACCTCAGGATCCTGGTGCAACCACTGCTGTACACTGTATGCAGCAGGAGGTACTGATGGGAGTTTGGAAGAATTTTGATCTTCTAAGAAAAGTAACAGATAGGCAACTTCTATAATAAGTAGTTGAACTGATTAGACAGAAAAACAACTTTTATAGGTGAACTTCAGCTTTCGGGGCATACTGGCCTTTTGGAAAAGAAAACATCTGGTCAGAGTGAAGACTCCCCCCCTAAGAAAATGAAGGCTACACCCTGGGACAGACTTGTAAGACTAAGGAAAAGAGATTTGAATGCTGGTTCCCAAGACATAAAACCAGCGGTCAAATGCTGATGTTTCCTGCAGATCATTGTGCCTGGTGCTCACCCTTTTGCATGCAGGGGGATTCATGTGGCACTGAACACTGCCAAATAGCAGGACATCCATCAGGGGCTTGTTTCATACTCTGCTTCTCGGACAGACACAACACCACGATGAACATCCCCATGGCAGTATCCTCCCCAGTTCCACTGGAGTGTAGAAAGAAACAAATTGAACCTTCAAACACAGCTGAATATTTCTTTTCTCATTTTAATCTTGGGAGTACACTGGACTTTCTCTTTTCCTTTAGTCCTGAGAAACACATCAATTATTTTTGGTCAGAATTATTAGGAAAAAGTTAGTGTGTGTTTGACTTGTTAAAGAATTATATATATATATTGTATATCCTACACAGTCTTTGATTTAGCCAACACATTATCATGAAATAAAATAAGAAAAAATAGCTGTTTAAGACTTTAAAAAAATTCATTTAGACAGCAAGGCAGAGTTCCTACAGCAACCCACAGTTCAAGCCATCTGCCTAATAATATACCCACAGTTATAAATTATTCATTAAGAAATACGTGGGGCTCCTGAATGTCTCCACCACACATTTCCTTGCTGCTTCGAGCAAGACATTTAACCTCTTTACTTCCATTTCTCCACCTCTGAACCAGCATAACAACAGTCTTGCAAGATAATTACAAGGGCTGCTTTGTCTTTTTTTTGCCAAGTGCTTTGAACATGAAAAGCTCAAGATGAATTGCCTAATGCATTTTTTCTGATACTACTCAGAACACCATCAAACAGCCACCATGAAAGGGAGATTGCTTTTAGTCACCAACTCAACACCAGTGTTGCACACAGCCAAGCAAGCAACATAAAGGCATCTGGCAGCAGGGGCATGCTCATGCCCTTCACTCATCAGTCCTGTTCTTACCCACAGATGCCATCACCCTTGTGCCAGTCAGTCATGCCAAGACATCTGTCAGACAACCATCAAGTTTATGATGACAAGAGAGAGCATTAAAGTTTCTGCAGTTTCCTGGAGAATGCCTCTCAATGACTAAAACAGAAATGCTGTATTGTTTGATCAAATCTGTGCCTTCCCTTTGACACAGGTTAGACTAGAAGGACTTCAGAAAATTCTTGGGCCATTGTCTAGACATTTACTCCAGAGGACGTGAAGGCAGAATTAAGCCTTTCAGTTACCAGTTTCCCCAAGTTCTGAACAGAAGAACTGTAGTTACTTTCACAAACTTAGAGCTTAAAAGTAACTGCTAGCAACAGCATTTTTCTATCCTGTACAGCTCATCACCCGCCCCAGGACTGCCGTATTTCCAGGAGTTACGGATTAGCAGTCCCTCCCCTGCACTGCCACCCTGAAGCCACACACGTGCTGTGTAATGCAGAACTAGGTGTGGGATTGAGCACCTCTGTGGAAAGGATTTCCAGTTCTCGAAAAAAACACTGTTACCTCTTCCCCTCCTCTTCTGGGAGTTCTAACTTGAAACTAAATTGAATATGGGAATATTGCTAAATAACAATAGCAGCAGCAACTGTGTCCTGTGACTAATAAAAATATAGATTAATTGAAAAAGTGTTTGCCTTTGGAATGCACCACACTGTAGCAAAAAGCCTATAATATCCTACCATTTCCCAAAGTGGGACATCCCCAGGCCTTCCTTCCAGGGGTTTCCAGAGCCCAGCTGCAAATTGCTCAAGTCAAGCACTGCTTAGCACTCATTAATATGCATTAAAGACTACAGCAGAAGACAAAAGGAAACTGCAGTTCAGAGAATCAAAACCTCTAGTAAGGTTAGTAAGGCAGTTATTTAGAAGTGAAAGCCACACGGGAAAAAGTTCATAAAGAAGGCAGAGAGTGACTGTCCTGTCTAATTAAGGCAAGAATTACATTGATAAGCCACTAACGAGTCCATTGCAATACATAGGGCCAGGGTTTAGAGCTCCACTAATCTCTTTTTGGGGTAACAGGGCTCCCGCACATCCCTGAAGGCCTGCTCCCAAGGCTTTCAAGAACCTCAGGATCTACAGATACCCGCAGTGGCAGTGGCCACACGGGCTGTCTGCCCAAGGTAATTACACTAGTCCCATCCACCACGCGGGAGACCTCCTCTCCAGCCCGGGAGACCTACCAACAGTCTGCCCCCACACCACAGAGCTCAGCTGAAAAACAGGTCTCTTCTCCAGTCTCCTTAACATCCCCAACCCCTCTTGCATTTCTAAAGACATTCTTTAAAAGTCTATTTTGACAGAAAGACTGCCTGTATATTTGGATCTACAGAAAATTCCAGGTTTTAGAGTGTTAGATCCTGTGGATAATTAAATGTCTTGCTGGCTCTGCACTTGGTGAGCAACTTAATTGTCTCCTCATTGCCATTCCCATCACAGCTCCTGTTCTAGGCTGTAATGAAGTAACCCATCTAGCTGCTACTTCAGGACTCCAGAGCCTCAGCCCATCCTGTAACTGCAAGTTTAATTAATGTTCATTTTCTTCCTCATTAGTACAGCTTTACAAAGTTTCTCATTGCCATATAAAGAAAGATTTACTTCCCAATCTCCAAGCACATGACACAGATAAGAAGCTAAAAACTAAATGTGAACAAACCTGAAATTAATATAAAAAAATCCAAGTGTCTGCTTAGTTAATTAAATCTGTAACCTTCAAAAACAGTGTTTCAGAAACTCTTAGAAACAGCACTTCTGTAAATAAAGAGCACTCTATTTTTTTTTAGTGTTTGATTCTGAAAAAGGTAACAAGCCACATGACATATCTGTGCATGAACAAAGTCTAAATACAGTTCTGAATTTCAAGTGATCTTCTTGAGACCAAATGGAGGTTCAAACTATCTGATATTTAACCTCAGCGCCTGGGTTCAGAGCCTGCACTCCCTGCACTGTCAATGAAGCCTCCAGAGGGGAATTTGCAACATGGGATCCTCTCAACAATCAATTCACAGAGAAGCAGAGAGGAGAGACTTGCATTCACTGTATAGTTGCCAAAAAATACTCTGTAGATTACTTGAAAGAGAAAATATTTATATTTGCAGGGCAGCATATTGGACAAGGTCTTGTTCTATTTTTGTATCAGTACGCCTGTACCCTAAATACACAACCACATGTTTGACCAACACTGGCACTAGTATAGCAGAGAATCTGAAAGCAAATTCTACATGTTATTTTTATTTATGATCCTTCCCTAGGCCTTAGAACCACAGGAACATCCTTTTGCAAACAACAACAGATGTGTCCTCCCAACACTAATGTCAAGTACAGAAATATTAGTTCAATTACCTTAGAATGAACCTGATGCACTAGGAGCTCCAATGAGCGGAGCAAGATCACCCAGGATGTCTGCAGCACAACTAAGAATATAACACGGACCTTCCAAACTCACCCCTGCCCACATGGGCTCTCTCAACATTTTCAGTTCCGCAATGTATTCATTCCCAAGCACACAGTACGTTGATTTTTGGCATTTTATTTCTATTTAGCTCATTCATATAGATAACAATGCAAAAAAGAGCTTCTTATGTCATTTTTGCATTTAATTCTTTGAGAACATGCCTCGAACTACCGAAGCATTGCAGAAGAATAATTGGGCAGTGCTGCAAATTCATCTTTCTTTACAGTGGATGAAGGTACTGAAAGAATTGTAGCAACCATTTGGAACATGTTGCCACGTACTGCGCTGTATTCTGCTGCTGTAAAATTAGACCAATTTATGCAGTCCCAGTCTGGATGGGGAAGGGGAGAAAAAGAAAGTTTTTAACTAAGCATACCTATTTTTACTACTGTTAAGTCTCAAGGAGTATTTTTCCACTTTTTTTCAAGTCAGCTTGCAATTAAGTTGCTCTATTTTCACATAACCTCAAAAAAATAAGGGAGGAAATAATGTAAACACACAGCAATCACACAGACAGACTGACAGAGAGGCAGAGCCTGCTGGGTGACCCTGTAAAAACTATATGTTACTTAGGGTCCCTATTTATCCACTGTAGAATGGGGATAAGGTCCCATTTTTAATGCACTTCGAGATTCACTAATGAAAAGCACCGTACCACAACTATTTGTACCAGAGTGCTTTCACGAAAGGCTGCTCTCATACAGTCCTGGTAGCTCAAGGGAGGATGGGTATCCATCCATTCATACTTCCACTGCTACCAAAAATAGTTTTGACCCTGGAGCCTAGCTTAGTCACTACACAACTGCAGGTGTGATTAATAATAGCAGTGGGACAAATCTGCAGCCAATATAACCTGAAGTTAGGAGAACTGCATTCATTTATAGCAGATGAGAATCTGGACCCAAATCTTGGATGTGTATGGTATAACTCCTTTTAGAAACTCAAAAGGGTTTTCTGTGGTTAAGAGACACAATAGTGAGACAGATTGTGTCTCTTTCTCACTGAGCCATCAAGAAAACAGACACAATTAAAGTGATTTCACAAACCAATACCAGCAGATTTCAAGACAAGCATCTTGGCCACAGTGCCTGGTGTTTACCCGTGAACAACAGTAAAAACATTGCTTTCAGCTTCTCTGCCTTTACAAGAAAAGTACCAAATCGTCACCTCTCTTGCTCAGTGCCTGCCTAGGGCCAGCAGCAGTGCAGGAGACCAGGACCAGAACCCTGAGGACCACTTCCCTCTGGTAAATGTCCTGTCTCTGCCTCATCCTAGCAGCTGCTCACCTCTGAATCCTGGTACATCACAAGACATAAATCTCATTTTCAAAAGGTTTAGGTAATACAAAAAAACCATGGTTTTCTGCAAGATTAGTATCTGTGGCAAATACAGAGTGCAGCCTGCAAAAGTGTAACAAACTTCAGAGCGGGTGAACTCAGAGCAGACTTCCCTGCAGCTGCTATACAGGGAAACAGCATCGCACCTTTGCAAGGTTAGCTTCCAACTTTCAGATGCCTCCACCACAACAGCAGGAACCTCATTTCCATTGAGTTCAGCTGCAAGAGCCGAGTAGCTTTTTAAACAGAGACAAGCAGTTCTTTTAGCTAAAATAATGCTTAAGCAAGAATATTTTGGGAAGTCTTTAGGCTTGACGTCCACAGGCATGTGTAATTCCAAGTGGGAAAGAGTGAGTTATTAAATAGCTGTTAAGAATGAAAATGATAAATGCGGCAGATCTTGCAGACTCAGGGGACTGTAAATTTGATTGCTGTTGTTGCAAGCAGGGAATAGTAATTGCTGTTCCCTGCAACAGAGTTTCTCAATTTTAATCTTTCAGGGAGGAAAAGCATGAATATCAAGTCCATGAATTTGCTAACAGCAAGATCCAAAAGTTTTAACACGAGGAACCATTTGAAAGAAAACATTTCTGAGGTCACTTTGACAAAATGTGTAGTCGAGTCCTACTCTCAGCAATAAAAATGAATTGACATCCTGCAAGAAAACAAAACTGGTCCCACTGTAAAGGTCTTCAGCTCAAACTCTCACAAAATGGGATGGTTGCTACACAAGTTCCTTTCCAAAAAACATATTTGCTTAAGGCCCAAATCACCACCCACTGAAGTCAACGGGTGTCACATTCATAAATCTCAAAGCCAGGATTCATAAATGGATTCATAAATATTAAAGCAGCTTAGTCTGACCTTCTATATAGGAGAGACCAAAGACTTTTACTAAAGCATCGCTGCAGCCTCCCAAAACCAGTCTTCATCCTGAATTCAGCAGAGCTGGATCAGATCCGTTAATGGGTAGGATACAGAGTCTAGGTCTTTGCTATGGTAAACAAGATTAAAGGATCTAGACCACAAACTAGAGAAAAAGGTTTATTATATTAAAAGAAGTTTTAATATATTAAATTCATCCGAGTTGAAACTTAGCATTTAAAGTCATTTCAAATTACACTGTAGGAATCCTAAATCTTCCCTTTAGAAGATGTCACTGTAGCAACATTTCATATTCCAATGAGTGTGTGAGCTGCAGCTCTGGCCTGGGCCATTCCCACCTGCTCCTCCTCCACTGTGCTCTACCACCCCTTCTCACACAGCAGCCCCAGTGCCCACACAACCACACAGTGAGCAGTTCAGGAAGCTTACCCCCAAAATCACCATCCTAGAAAGACAACATCTTGGCAGAACCAAGTCTCTCTGGTCCACAGCTTCTGATGTCTGCTACTACACTGAAAGCAAGACCCCCAGCAGGTAAAAATTCCCACCTGGGAGAGAGCATCTCACACCCAGTTCACGCTGTTCCATGCAACAGCTCAAAACCCAAATCTGGCCACAGGTCCAGGGGTGACTAATGCAGCTACCCACGGCTTGGAAATCAGACAGGGTCCTTCTCTGCTAAATGCAAGTTCTACTTCAACTGGATGCACATAAGGGTGAGGGGAAACAAAAGTACCAAAAGTTTGCTACAGTTGGAGCTCCTTTTCCTTTCCACATCCTATAGACAGGGTTATTTTAACCTTCCTTCTCTCACCCTGTATTGGAGAAATGAACCTGGAAAGGGTTTATCCAAATGAGAGCATGAAAAACTAATGAGAGATGAGCTTTCAATTTTATACTGCACTCAGTTGTAGGCTCTCAGTACAAGATGTCAACTAAGTGCAAGATTCAGTACAGAAACTAAAATAATTAATCCCTGGAGGAACAGGCTTATTAAGAAGGATTAAATCAAAGAATAATGTGCACTATTTGTCTGTATGACAAAGAAGAAGGGAAGCATATGATAACTCTCCAAGATTTGAAAGCATAGAGAGAATAAGAATTGCTGATGAGAAAAGCTTGGACATACCAAACAAAAACAAAAAGAGAAACTCTGACAGAAATTTTAGCCTGCCACATTATAGGCAGTCTTACGCAGCTCAAAAAACAATAACACCTCCCCAAAACAAAACAAAAAAACTCAAAAGCTTGTCCTTAAAAATCTGTAAATTAACATTCCTTATTCTTTATATTATACTAGTACATACAGTTCAAGGAACAAGGCTTAGGCATTGCACAATAACAAATACATTTTAGCATTGCACGATAACAAATAAATTTTGCAGAGGAAGAAATAAAGAACATTAGTGAAGCCCAAACCAAGCTCTGGGAACTTTGGCAGTACCTGGTGATCTATGTCCTTGGAAAAACAAAATCAAACATCAGCTGGGCCTCTTCTTCAAGCCCTTTGCTTGAGCGAAGAGAGCCCAGCCTCTCCCAAGGCTCTGCTTGGTCCTGACCGAGCCAGCGAGGCAAAGGGAAGTTCAGGGCAGTGGGAGCTTGGCTGTTGCTGGGAAGAAGCTGGAGGTCTCCACCCCTACCTTCACACGCCAGCCACAAAAACAGAAGCCAGACAGACCACCCAGAGACACCTGAAGCAACCTGCTCACTGTTACAAGTGAGATAAAGTGCACTCACACATAAACGAATACCGTTCCTTAAGGGCCATGTATATGCATCCATATGGCAATCTGCTAAAGCAAATGCTGAGGATCTCACAGCATGTCTGGAGGTCTCTTAGGAATCACTGAGGAGTTGGTGCTTGTGGGCATTGTGGGCATGAGGACGGAGGTTCTGACTGACAAGTGGCAAGTTCAGACCAGGAGTTTCATCATGGCATTGTTTTAACGTTCCCAGTCTGATTAAAGGACAAGTCAAAAGAGACAGTCCATCATGGCTGAGGACGTGAGCTGTAGATTCAGTGTGTGGATTCAAAGACCAACAAGCGTGACAGGCGATGGGAGTACGGCTTCATACAACACACATTTCAGTTTTGGAGGAACCCCCTGCCATAGGAAGTATCTACTAAGAAAACAGAAGGCTACTAACACTAAGGGACCAAAGACAATCACTCACTACTGGCCAGCTTTGAAGAGAAGATAAGGACTCACATGGACATCTGGTCCAACACAGCATGGCTCATGTGATTTTCTTTCCCTCATCTTGATCACCTCCCGTTTTTTATGACTTTTGCTGTGATATTTTTCTCCTCCACTCCACCAAGGCCGCAGCTATTAATAAAACAATTTAATACTGTCTGAAGTGAAGAACAAGAATGTTCCCTCTGCCTGTTCCTTAGACTACAGCTCCAGTAACTCAAGCTTTTCACCAAACTCCAAGCAGCAGAAAAGAACTTAAAATACTCACATGCACACACAAAACCCTAAAGGATACAACCACAATTCCATAATAACAGCAGAAATATGAAAAAATAGCAAGTGTTGAAGCAGAAGGTAGACTGTTAATAATTTTTATTTTGGAAAACAAAAAGCACTCCTTATGCAAAAGTTAAAAGAAAAGTGCCTGTTTTCTCAAAAGAATAGAAATTAAGCCCCAACCTTTTTGCAGCAACTAGATAGTCAGAAGTTGAACACAACATATGCTGAGTCAAATGGAGCCTACGAAAGAAGCACTGCCTGAAAGTAAGAGAGTATGGAAAATAAATGCAAAGGAAGAAGCATAAATCAGCCTGTAAATCTTTCAGAACTACTAGAAATCAAGTTACATACCATATGTCAGTGGGCTAGTATATTCACACCAGTAGAGCTGGGTTAGTGCCACCACACATTCTGGTAAGTTTACAAGTGACATGTGTTTATTTGGACAATACTATTACCACAAAAGATATCAAGGAAGTTCTTCAAGAGGCAGTTTTCATACCTTACAAGTCTTCCATAAAATGATGTGCCTTTCTTATTTAAAGTTGCCTGTAAATCTCATGAGATTGCTTTAAAATTAAACAGACATTATTAATTTAGACTACTAGGCAGACAGAAAAAAACCCAAACATTTGTAGCTCTTGAGCCAACAACAATGCTTACAAACTTCTCAAAGTCAATTGTCCAAATACAGTTACAAGAACTACAAGCCAGGAATCTGGATCAGAGGAAATATCAGAGTAAGAAAGCCAGTTATCTCCCCTTATAAATGCAAAAAAATGTTAGTTTTCAAAAGAAATTATCAAATAATCTGTTTCAGCTCCACCACCCAAACCCAAGTCAGTTATTGCAATCGTACCTCTAAGTCCTGCCTAGAGGAAGAACAAATACCCACCACAGGGCAAAACACTGCTGCTCTGTGTTCCTCGAGGGCATTCAGAATGCTGATGAGGATACCCATTGGTAACATGGGGGTGGTGTCCAGGGCCTGACAGCGGAACATACCTCATGCAGAAAATAGAGGTTCCAACCAACTCGTGTGCATCCCAGACCAGACAGATGAACACCCTGATGATAAGATGTGGCCATATGACCTGTGAGCCACTGAGCTTCAGGATGAACTTCCAACATTTCTGAAAAACTACAACAAAGGTCAACAAAATCCCTACTTTTCCAACTTAAATTTGCTGCTAACTACACGATTCTGGTTAGAGATATCACTATCAGGAGCCCAACAGACACAATTCAGGAAGATCAAGGAATGAATACACAGGAAACTGTTCAACAGAAGCTAACACTGACAAAAAACTAAAATGCTTTGGCAGGAGCATTTAACCAACCTACACATCTTACAGAGTCCTAAATTAGCTACTTCTAACTCAGGTGAGGGGCGGATGACTATTGTAACAAGTTCAATGAAGATTTCCTCTCACTCTATAATGAAAGCCAACCAGCACCAAGAAAGAGGGAGGGGGGGGGAAAAAAAAGGATGATTAAAAATGAGATAAAAAAAGATAAGACAGATGGCATTATTATTTTGTTACACAAGTCAGTGGCATAGCTGCATTGAAAACACTGGCTTCAGGATGCCTGCAAACACAACCAAACTGAGACGTTTCCAAAGAAGTTGAATGGAAATGACCAGAACCTTAAAACGACTCACATTTCACACAGGGAGACTGAAGACATTAAATAATCTGAATGAGAAAAACAGGAAAACAATTAATGGTGCAATGAGGAATACCTGAAAGTCATCTCTTCATTTCACATTAAAAAGAAAGCATCAACTAAATTAAAACATGATTTCCCCTGCCTCCCTCTGCCTAAAACAAATCACAGAGTAACTCCGTAGTTTTCATTCTCCAGCTGATATCTCATAGCAAATTAAAGACCTTTAATACAAACAGTGAGGAGCCTCAGAAGCTCCAGGGTGCCCCAGGAAGAACAGAAGCAGGTCTGGACTTCTTGGTCCTGGACTCCTGCCAGACCAAAAGACTTTATTAAATGAAAATGCCCAGAGGATCCTAAAGAGAAAAATCTCTTCTAGTTTATTTGTTTAACTAGTGGTATTACTTCATATTTACGGGTTGAGTTTGTACTGGTAGCTTTTTATTTTCACAAGTCTCTGTTCCAGCTGACCCTGGTTTCACAGTACTTACACCCACTGTGACAGTTTTACAACCTGTTGTAGCTGCCCCACGCAACACCACCAAAACTGAGCTGTTCTTTTGGTAACACCGTCAGGTTTCATAGCTATCCTTCAACAGGTTTCAAATTCTATTTAGGTACCTCATCTCTATGGTAACTGCCAACCCTATGGAGCTTCACAGCACTGTGCTGGAGGAAAGCAATCCCTCATCCCTTGCTGGGGAAACAGGATGCGGGAAAACTGGAGGACTTCTCCAAGGACATGGAGGAACTCAGCAGCAGAGATGGGAAACCAGATGTCCTGAAGGTGCAGTCCAGAGCATGAACCACAAGATAGCCTTTCCTCTCCTACCAGCAAAACCTCATACTCCAAGTAGCTCTCAGCATCGGTGTCACTTCCAACCATACTGCAGTTCTCAGTTTACAAAGCAGGAGCTTTAACGGATACATCCTTATGTGCTGCATCCCTCTGCTACTCTGCTGCAAAGAGCTGGCAACGAACAATGCTCTCCTCCAGCTGCTCGCCACCAGCATGGCCACCAACCCAGGCCAGCCGCTGCAGTGCAATAAGGAGCTTAACACAATTAGACTTCCACGGCATTCATCGGAACTCTGGGGAGGGAGGAATTTCACAAAGCTATAAAGGTTGTTTTAAAAAGTTTTCCAGATTTTATAATTTTTCACACAGTCTGCGATTCTCCTTCCTGGCTTTTGCAAAGTGACACACAGCTGTGCTTCAGATCACAGCTGTGACTTTTGGCAGCAGGTGGAGGAGGCCCGATGCTAGGCTGGGGATGCCAGCATCAACCCCAAGCCGCCCGGCACTTCTCATCAGCCGGGAGGGACCAGTCCCCCCCAGCAGCATGGCAGGGTGCGGTGCTGCAGGCTCCTGCTGCATCACAGCATTTCCGAACTACTGAATCCGAATTTGGATCTGCTCTCCTGAGTAGAATCAACGTGAAAAAATGAACACACACACACACGAAAGGCAGTGGGGAAGGCACAGGAGAAAAATTTAATGAGTGTTGGACTTCCCCCCATTTTAAGGCACTTTTCTTTCTTGTGTTTTCTACTTCAAGTTTTTGTTTTGTTATTTCTGGTCTGTTCTGGTGTTATCCAGGCTTCTACCAATTCTCAGCACCTTCTTTTCACATCCATCTTTTCCCCAGATTCTGAACATATTTTCTGCCTTTTCCAAAGAGCTCGCTGGGGTTTGTGTAGTTGCAGAACAGATGGCACAACACTTAGATTTGCTTTAGTAAACAGACAAATGTGATTGCTTTGTTCTTCTTCCCTCGCGTCTGTGCTTGGTGGAGAAGCGCGGCTCGGAGAGCCAGGCGGCCAAGGGCAGCGATGTAGCAACGCTGTGGTCAGCAGCCGGGCAGGACTGGCCACTCGCCAGATCTCCCAGAGCCGAACCGGCACTCAGGCAGCATGGACAGGCGGAGACACAGCATCTCCCAGTCAGCAGCACAAGAACTAAACGCAAACAGCCACCTTCTCCCTGGGTCTACAGGAATAACAAACCTTGGGAAAGCAGTAAAGTGCAAGGGGAGGTGGGGAGAATGAGGAGCACAAAAGAACAAGCTACGCTTACTCTGGCAGAAGAGCCTGAAGACAAGTACTGTCATTCCAAGCCATATTTCAACCTCCTAAGCAGCCTTCCATCAGTCAGAATTACAGTATGTGGAAGGAACCTGTTCCGTCTTGGAAAGCCAGAGGCCACTTAGTCTCATGACAGCAGACTGCGATCAGACCCAGCTTCTGGAACAGAGTACTGTGCAGTGAGAATTAACCCCTGGCCTGCCAAGCACTCTCCTGTGGTGGCAGAAACACAGAGCAAGCCATCCCTGCAAGTTTTGACTGGTGATGGATGAAACATCCAGGTTTTTCAGGTTTACAGATGGATTTAAAAATCCAGGTATGGCGAGGTCACATCATGCTTATACAGAGAAGACTACTCATTCTTCAAAATAGGCACTTATGTGCCCATGAAGAACAAACATATAGGGCCTTCAGTGGCATCTCCAGCAGTGTCCCTCAGTATAGTGGTCCAGGTTTCTTCTGGGCACAGGTGCCTCGTAAGAGAGAGGATGATGATGAGTTTATACTTCCAACGGATCACATCAGCAACCAGATATGTGTTTGAAAGAGGTCTAGGCTACCAGAACATTTCAGGTCACCCCTGCTTTGTCTTTCTACAAAGGTTTAAAATTAAATGGCAATTCTTCTAGCCCTCAGATATGATTCTTGCCTTCCTCTTACTCCAGGCTATCAGCCTTTCCTCTTTCTCTACAAAATCACCAGCCCCTTTCAGAGGGACCAAAGGGAAAGTACTTCAGCCCACTTTGACTCATTAAGGAGTTTTCAGATACCATTTTTTGTTTCCATTTGAGCTAACACCCATTTAGAAATATGGTAAATTACCATGAGAAGGAGATGTCATTTTTCAACCTGTGGGGATGACCTTAAAGGAGGAAGACAGGAAGTACAGGAAGGTTAATTAGCCCTGAGGTCTTGTTTTGGGAAAAAACATAGCATGTGAAGAGAGGGATTATTAAAACATCTGTGTACTCTCAGACCTCAGACTCCTGGTTTTATGTTGGGCTTGTGATCTTCAATGTACTACATTTGGGATGTCTTTGCTTTATCAACCAATATTAGTACAGACAAAATTTTAAATATACTAATGCAGCCTTGGTTATAAACACATCACTATGTTCATGGGAACCAAATTATTTTAGCATGAACCAATTTGCTCATCACTCACTAAATTCTGTATTCATAAATGTGTTGTACATGTAGAACTGGTCACTGCAGGTAATGACACTTAACCACAGCTCTGACAGAAACAATCTTTGGTAGCTACTTCCTACATTGGGCACAGAGGAGCAAGAGAAGTGAGCAGAGCAGTGAAGGTCAACATTTTTCTATCATTTTTTTTAAGGATTTTCTTACAGAGTTTTCCACTGAATTTCTATCGTTTACTGGGGGAAAAGAAAAAGTCATTTTAGTTCAGTCTCACAGGGATTGAGAACAGTGGTTTTTTTCCTTGTTTAATTTGACTTTTTCTAAGACCCTTTACATATCTCTCAGGAGTGAACTTTTGCTTTCTTCCACAACTTGCAGAGTTTTCTTTTAAATTAGAAAAATGCTTTAAAATTAATTGCATTTTAAAAATAAGAATAGCTTCAGCTTTCTTGCAGGCAGCTACTGAAGGGAATCACATGATTATGCAAACCACAACCGATATTTTGGTGCCAAAAATACAGCTCAGCAGAGAGATGTATAAATACTGGCCAAACCTTGGAAAACAGGGGTTACAGAAGTAGATAACAGAATTCTCCTTTCAGCAGTTATTCTAATTTCCATCCTTTTTAACTTCCTTGGAAAGGAAGCAATTAAGAAACAAACATTTCTTCAGCTCTGCACCATCCATTTTTTATTGCTTCTTTCTCATGGGGGAAACCAAATCGCAACTTAAAAATTCTACTTAATGTTTCCTTTTGAAAAGCAAAGTCACTCGCTATGGCCAGAGCCCTCAGTGCTCAACCCCCGTGCCCAAACAACCATGGGGCTATAAACGCGAAACCTCAAGAACTACAAATTTCAGGTAGCAGCAGTGTCTGGAACTCTGTGCTTCTCTGAGACTTGCACGTGACTCTGCAGCTATCAAGACACTTGGTGCAAGTGAAAGATGTGTGCAAACAGACGTTTTTCTGATTTTACAAGTGATTCATAGGGGGAAATTGCCAAAAGACCCATTTGCTTTCAAATTCCTTTTTGCACTCTGCCAAGGTAAACTTGGGTATTTGTAGGTTTCTGTTCAGTGCTTGCACAAATTTTATAGAGGGCTAAAATTAACATGCAGGGACTCTTAACTATACCTCATTAAAAAAAGAGCTGAAATATAATTTATTTTCGTATGCATAAAAGAGTAAGTAAATGTGCTTTTCAAACCTCAACCTGATCTTCCCTCAGTGAAGCACGCATGCAAAGAACCGCCAGATACCTGGCATGTGCATGTACTTCCAAAACGACAGCCAAGGCCTGATATTAGGAGGCCCCTGTGACATTAACGGGAAGAAAATAAAACATTAAATTAGAATATCAGTACCACAGACCAGCTTTGCAGTGCATATACATACAGAGATCAGCACAGGCCATGTGATCACACTGTCCAATGTGACTACAATATTTTTAAAAACCATTTGATTCATATGGAAAACATGTGGATAGAGAAGCCTAGAAAGAGACTCCCCATCTGCTGCCTTTTCCTCCAGTAACTTCTGCCTCACTCACTAGTCGGGCTAACCCTGCAACTCTTCTTAGCAAGGGAAGGATTAACCATTCACTCAGTTCTTGCTGGAAATGCTGAAAGAGAATAGCCAGCATTCTTAGTATCAAAACACACGGCTGTAGCAAAGACTTTGGACACTGTGCTTAAAGCATGTCCCTTCATGCAGGGCACACCTATGGGTGTCTGATCTCATTCTACTACAATGCAGAAGAAGAAAAGTGAATTAATTGGCTGATTTTTTTCCATTTGTTCTCCACTGATCTGTTTTGCATCTTTTTAGTTGAGCAATACTGATAAGATCTAGGTCCTCTTGAGTGAGCTAATGCTCATTAATAATACACATTGGTTTACTGGAATCTGTTCTTCTTCCTTCCTGTGACCCAAGTGCAAGGAGCTGCGCACTGAAAAAAATACATAGATATTTGTAATTTTGTCTTATACATTTCAGACAGTACAATGTGCCTCCTGTATACACACAGTTTACAGATGTATAATGTCAAATGAAAACAGGTTATGTTCATCTGATCTATTATTAACCAAGACTCTTCTGCACAGATTTGAGTACATGTTGACTTTGTGAAAACCTAAATATTGCAATCAACAGTTAAGAACAATACTAGACACCTACATAAACAGAGAAAAAGCAGGAAGAATTCTACAAAGCAAATGAGAAAATGTTAAACAGATCCTATCTTATTGCTCTGACTCTGTTGCAGTGGAAAGGGGAGAAAACGTGCAGTATTATCATTTATTTTTGCTGAAGCAGTTCAGGAGTAAAGAGTTAGGCGTTTCATAAATACACAACCCACAATGCATAAATATACAACCCACACAGTGCTTATGATCAAACTACAGCCCAGTACACAAGGACTAGATACAAAAGCAAACCAGAAGCGGGGTAGACATCAGGTAATGAGAAAGAATTACGATCTGCCAATACGCAGCAGCTGGAGAACTTGAGCTTGCATAACTCAAGTGTAGTTACCCAGATGCACATGGCAGAGACGACATTGCTCAGCTACGTGCTGCTACGCAGCTCGGGACACTGCGGCTCAGGCACCTGCCTCCTGCAGTTTGCATATAGAATCACAGAATCATTTAGGTTGGAAAAGACCTTTAAAACTGAGTCCAATCGTAATATGCACAATCCAGGGCACAGAGCCCCAGAGGCTGGCTCCATATGGGAGGCACATGTCAAACAGAGGGCATAACCATGCAAGAAATTATGAAAAAGCAACACAGGTTACAACAGATTGCCAGTTATCAATTCAAATGCGACAAAAGATCCCTGTAGGCAATGCTATTTCGGGAAGTGTCTACCTGGCAGGGGAGCAGCTGAGTCTGGGAGCACGGGTTGCCAGTCTGTGCTTTCCTGAAGTTGCACTTCCAGTGCTCATCCAACAAAATAAAACATAGTTGGGGTAAATTATGCGCACTTCTTGAAGTTCTCATGGGATTTTAAATTGCATTTACAATGACAACTTGATCACTGAGACAGACTGAAAAAGAGGCAACAAAACAGGGTGTTTCATAAGGTCAGCATCGCTTCCAAACTTGCAGGAGTTCCCAACCTCGGCACGGTGTAATAAAGACTGTGCAGCCAGAGCGATTGCAGCCAGCAAACTTGGCGTAGGCAATAGGCAGCGCCTTGTCAAATAAGCAGCAGTATACATGTCTAATGCCTTTAATTTTGTATATTGCAATCTGGTGCATTAGTAAAGCCCGTTATAATGGGCAAAAGAAAGATTGGAGCAATTTCTACAGATCAGTGTGCTTGGAAGTATTACATTAGCTTCCAGTTTTGAAAAAGTGCAAAGATACATGGTTCTCATTAGATGTCGAGTTTTGTGAAAAATACAGAAAAAATATTTGAAGGTAACTGATTCTTGCCACTGTGCAAATGAGTCAGTATTGTTTTAAAAACACACAGCCACAAACAACCCACAAAGCAGCAATAATCTTATATAAAATTTGATAAACTCTGGACCCGACATGGACTTGTTCTGACCCATTATTAGGAACACAGACAAAAAAGTCAGAGCTCTTCTTTACTCACTCTGCAAGCTTAGGCCTGAAAAAGTCAACGTAAGAGTCTGGTAACATTGTCATGGTGGAGACAGCCTTTGTATATCAGTTGCTATGAAAATCAGAAGTTTCAGAGTAGGCACAAGACAGGAAGAAATTTGACAGTTTATTTTTGTTAATGAAATTGCTTCATCTGCCTTCTAATGAAATAATGTTTTGGTAGAACAGCTGGCCTGAACAAGAAATTCTGGCAAATATTACAATATTCTCATATACTCATGAATCAGAATGCTCTGGAATCTTAGTCAATTCTTTCAACAAAGCAAAGATCAGCAAGTTAAAATAAACTAATAAAAAATGGAAAAATAAATCCTGAAATTTTTGTGTCCAGTGTAACAGCTGAGCTTCTGAACATCAGCTGCTCACAACAAATCATTTGTGAATGAGCTACAAAGTAAGGACTGCTGTCAGAAGTTACTAGGTGCATAATTTTAATTAACAACTAAATTCAAGCAAGTCATGCTTTATTCCCAGGCAATTCAAAATAGAAAAAGGTGACATTCATAAAATAAATTACTCTTTATGAATTATTCACCCAGTTCTAATATCTTTTTCAGAATTTCCAATCTGTTCACTAAACCCTACTGTGAAAAGTTCAATAACATATTCATTAAAATAAACTTAATGTAACTGAACCCTGAAGGAAAGCATACAAAGATCGGTCGTTACAACTAACTGCTCTGCATCTGAAATTCCTGTTCTACACAAATGCAGAACATGTTATCTTTCCTGTGGTTTAAAAGACCTATCAACACCTAGACTACAATTGCTGTATTTCAAAGGAAACTGAAGATATCTGGGCATGACCTACTGACCTACTTCAAGACAATCACTGGCAGACTTAAAAGCCGCCGCCTCTCCCCTGACAGTGGCTGGCTCTCATAAATCTCAAGATGAAGCCCTGATCATAGAGCTTTTCCCCTGCCATGTGAAAGAACGTGCCAAAGGTAAGGTGAATAATGGGCTAAGGAAGTAAACTTTCCATGTCTGACCTTCCCATTGCACTAAACCACCACCTGGGTCTGTCCCCCAAGAACAGCAAAGAGGCGTACAGGCTCCTGAAACAGCAAGTCTCTCAGTGCGCATTGCCAGGATGCAATTACAGACCCTCTGGTGATTAATGAACGTAAATCCTACAATGGAGGCAAGCAAACCAAATGTATTCACTGACCTTTGCTTGGGGAAAGCCACATAGAGATGAATGAAGAGGAACTGGAGCTGCCGCTATCTGTATTACTCACCATGGAGAATTCACTTCTCCCCCATTAGTAAACACAAAAATATGTATTTTTATTGGCAGCCAAATAGCCAGGCTGTGGTCCTCAGAGGATAATCTGGCAGTCATTGCTGCAAAGTTTCTCCATTTGGTTTGATATTAAGTTAAATAAGATGTCTCAGATCTCCCTCATAACAGTCTGGTGTGTTATCTCCCATGTATATTAGGAAGGCTGTTTTCTGGAAACCTAACGTATCATTGTAACTAGCATATGTCAGGGAATTGCAAATCAGCACATTACAGAGCACTGCTGTAGTCCCAGCCCTGAGAACAAAGTTACCGCACCAGAGGACAGCACCGTCTATACATCAGCAGAGAAGCTTCTGCTCTGCTGGGAAGCCGAGCGTGTGCTGCTCT
This sequence comes from Falco naumanni, assembly GCF_017639655.2. NCBI lineage: Eukaryota > Metazoa > Chordata > Aves > Falconiformes > Falconidae > Falco > Falco naumanni. Next base: position 6,080,036 of record NC_054061.1, read on the forward strand.
GGGCACAGGGGGGATCCCAAATGTTCAGGCAGCACCGAAGGAAGGAGAACCGCCACGCAAATTTAATATTTACATTCTTTCCTAGAATTTTAGCCAGATTGTCAGTGGTTTGTTGGCAGTTCAAGCAAACCCATGGAAGTATATGAAAGGAGAAAAAAGAAACTTGACTCTGCGTTACCTGAGAATAAACAAGAGCACCCAGGACAGGTAGTGATGTACCTCAGAGCAGCTTCTGCCCCTCCAGGTCACCATGACCAGGGGTGAAGCCTGTGCTCACAGAGCAGGGACAAGTGACATTGCTGCACTCTGTGCTTCTACACATAGGTGATGGACAGAGGAGAGGAGAGCAGGGAGGGTGGCTCTTTGGAAGGCTGGAAAGGGGGTCCATGTTCACTTCCTGAGAAATATGTCATTTATGTCAGCATAAGTTACCTCTGTTCTCAATTAAATAGAAACATTTTCAATGTCCAAGTTCTCTACAAATTTCAAATTTTACATAGAAATTTCTGAGCACATTTGGGGGGGGGGGGGGGGGGGGGGGGGGGGGGGAGTATTCTTTTCGGAAAGAAAATGGACCAAAAGCTTCCAGCTAACCCTAATGGATCTACAGCTGCGTTCCCTCTGCTACGTCACCACCCCGACCCCATACAGTCCCAGCCTCCAGTCCATATTTCCAAGAAATATGACTAACGTGCCAGAGGAATAATCTGATGACTCAAAATTCTGGAGAGTAAAGTCTCAGGGCAGCACTGTATGGCCTGAACACAGCACACACTCTGACCTACCAACAGTTTATGGACCTCTTGAACAAAGACAGGCTGCAGAGGCAGTTAGAGGAGCAAAAGCAAAGGAGGCCCCACATGTTGCTGACTTGATCCCTGCTGTTCACTCCATGCCAGCCTAATACCCCAGAAAACATCTTCCATGGCGTCTCAGCAGACCTACAATTGAAAAAAGCCTAAGATAAATCCTCTATTTGCTGTGAGCAGGAATGAAGATGGAACAGGAAGACCCATGATTCAAAACCAAGAGGAGGAAAGAAAAGAGAAAAGATGGGAAAGGCTCAATGGGAGAGAAAGCAGAACCTACAGTAAGGGGCAAAAAGGTCAAACAGAAACGAATCAAATGGTGAGGAGGAAAACAAGGTTTACAACTGCAATGTCACAAGTGGTTTGCTATCCAGCTGCCACCAATGATTTTTTTGGAACAAGAAATTTGTATCACAGGAAATACAAGGTGATGAAAAACGACCAAGCCAAGAATATAATTCAGTTTATTCCTCATCACATATATGCCTGCAATTATTTCTTATTATTCTTATTTTTTTAAAGGATAGGGAGATGGAACCAATCCCATCACACTGTTCTCTGAGATCATTGCCTGGGCACAGCAATACAACACAGCCAGCAAGAATGACCCGCGGCAAGTGAACACTTGTGCAGTTCAACAGCTGCACATTGTTTTAAAGATGAACAGAAACAGACAAAATACATTTTGTGTTATTTTAATATCTGCATATATAAATATATCTGGTAGGTAAAGGAAATCGAAACCCAAAACACTAGCAGACTGCCAAAAGCAAAAAAAAACCCCGCAGTACTGCTACTTGCTCCAAAGCAAACTGTTTGTCTACCTTCTTCTAGGAACTTTAAAAGATAGTGACAGAAAGCAAAAGGAGATTAAATATATATATATATATATGAAGAAGAAAATTACCACATAAATTGAAACCACATACAGGAACCCATATGCGTATAATACTCCAGCTCATGGTATGTATGTATTGGCCCTATAACTCACAAGTTCAGGTCAATACTCTCCACCGTCACCGTTCTCTCTCTCTCTAACACATCTGCTCTGGGCATTATTACACTCTATGGCTGATTTGTTCACGTAGAGACAGAGGGAAAGACCATCTGTAAGTAACAGTCAACTTACATTATTAACAATACAAAAGTAGTTTCCCTGGAAAGCTTCACAGATCAGAGATGAAGTTGTCCTCTCTGGCAGTGAGTTTTGCACTACCTGAAGGAGCAGGTGGGGAAGGCTCCTAACCCAGAGGAGTCTCTCACCTGTGATCACAGGAGCAGAGAGGCGAGAGGCTGATGCGACCCCATTCATAGCTGTCAGCCGCATCGGGGCCAGCACTTTTTGTAAACCAGATTATTTAGAAAAAAGTAAAAATTATGTGTTCTGATTTGTGATTGAGCCGTGCCTCCTTCCCCCAGGCAAACCAGGATCTGAACCTCAACAGCCCGACAGAAGGGGGACAGTGGTCCCTGGGCAGTGTGAAGGTATTGCGAGAGGACAACTCCACTGCACCATGTAGATGTTGCTACAACTGATTTAAAAACAAGGCTGTGGGCACCAGTCATGAAAAGAGATCTCAAAATATGTGTAAGGGGAAAATTTATGTGAGAGATGTTTCAGGTGCTTGGAGTAGTTTTGGAAAAAAGTCATAGCTTAGCAGGCTTCCTACCAGATAAGGAGGCATCACAGTCCAAAGCTAGAGGGGTGAGCAGAAAATGCAGAACTAAATGCTTCAACTAGTGCCACAAAGTTAATACACATAAATTAAAGCTCATTAAGTCCTGGGGAACATGCTCATCTGGAACAGGTGTTTGCTCATCATAGCTTAATCCTACCCAGAAGATGAACATACAGCAACTACACTCGCTTTACCACCCACCGCATCCTGTCAGGGGCTCGATATGCCTTCAGCTAAGATCCCACAATTTTAGTGAGTTTTGATCAGTTTTTTGGTGCCTCAAATAAACAATCCTCAAGCATTGTTAAAGAAATCTTAAGGCTACTATACCAAGTAAATAAATCACCATATTTCGGGGCAAGAAGCAACCACTCACAGATTCAAAATAGGATGACTTTATGCTCGCTATTAATCTTCAGATGCCCAGGACTGGGACATTTGGCTTTGGCCATTTTGGGGGCAGAAAAACTGACTAATGGGAAAACAGATGTTAACTGATATGATAAAGCACTTATTCCTGACTTGCAGAAACCACACAATCTCATTTACATACAGTACACCCCAACTCCCCCTGCCATCCACAGAAATGCAGTACAATCACGGCTCCTGCTCCACAGCTGTGTTTCCTCAAGGAAGAAGAGAAGGATCAAGAATGCAAACACACAGAATTCCTGTTGTTAGAGAAGCAACAAAAACAAGATTGTACAGTCTGTGAATTCTGACTGATAATCTAAGTTTTTGCCACCACTTTTCCCTCTCATTGCACCACCAAAATTAAATTAACCTGGAGCCAGTTATAAATTGGCCTTCATAAAAACAGGATTTGTTTTCTTTAAATGCAAAGAACTCTACCATCCTGCAATACATGAATTCTGCAGCCTTTGCACTTTAAGGAACATTAATTCAAATGAATACAGTAGCATACCACTACCATATATTACACTTTGTTTTTACAGATGTCCATAGTTTTCAAATTGAAAGATAAAATAATGCTAACCCAGGCAGGAGAATCAGGCATGCAGGCAAAGTCGATGTACAGGTATGAAATATAAAGTAGGACTGGCACGCTGACAGAGCATTGCTATTCTCTAGGGAAAACTAACATTATAAGAGGGTAGAGTGTGCAGCTTGAGAACATCTGAATGGCTGAACACAGTTTCCTGTTTACATAAATTAATAGAAGATTAGTCTTTTCCAAGGTTTGAGTTCAGCAAGTGACGTGTAAATTCCATGTGACTCACAAATCCTTTGCATATGACCCAAGTGCATAGGATTTTCCATCCCGGTCAGAACTTGGGTCCAGCATTTTCCTGTATGGCTGTTTCTGGGAAGGGCGATAGAAACCCTAAGATACTACAATCTTTTTTTCAATCCACCCTTCTAAAGACATATGGGACTGGTCTTCCTTGGTAAATTTGTTTTGCAGGAGCAAGCCTGGGAAAAATGCAGACCAGATGGCAATATACAGCGATTATGAACCATTCTAAGAAACACACAGATCTTCTCGGTCTGAGGCCAATGTCCCTGCAACACAGCACTCGGTGTTTCTCCTGCAGAATGGTGAATGATCTTACCCACTCCATTCCCAGTGTAGGGTTTAGAATAAAACTGGGAGGACTCCTCTACAGATGGCAAATACGTTGCAACCACAGGATGGTAAGAAAGATGGGAAGCAAATTCTTACCACGGTGGGAATTGCACCTAGTGTCTGTATTCCTCAAGATGAATATTCATATCCACCTCCACTGAATTTTCAAGCCTCGCACATGCCACAAAAAACAAGTAAGATCAGAAAAGCCTCATAGCTTCATTTGCCACTGAGGTCAAGCGCTATTTACTACAAACAGGGACTCTTTGATGACTGCCCCACTGCCAGAGTGGAAAAGGACTGCTCCCAGCAAGGACGGACATCACACTTGCTATACACTAATTGGAAGAATCATATGCTGGCTGTTTTAGCTGGCCTTGCAACCTCTTCACACACAGTCCGAACACTCCTCGCGGGAAAGCTGGCAAAACCCCCAGAGAATTACAAAATGATGAATTTTGCTTGGACAAGAGAGATTGCCAGAGTTAATTATGAACCATTATTTAGACATACTGGTGAGGAAGACATAACAATCCTCAATACTCAGACTTATTATCAAGCCTGCCAAATTCATGCCTCTGGGTACAACACTGCACGTAGACCAAGAAATTTCTTCAGAAAATGGCACTGATGAAATTTTATGAATAAGCAAAACATCCCATTAGCAAAGGGTCCCTGAACATCCATTAGTCAAAGGAGCAATAAAAGCATGGGATGGAGCAGCCTACATAGTCACTTCTTGCCCTGTCCCAATGACATGGATCGTGAGAAACAGATTTTCAGCCATAAAAAGACCCAAGAATGTTGATAGCTTGGGAATAGGCTGAAATTTTGCACTGTTAACTAGATGGACCAGGAAAATGAATTGCCAAGAAATTAAACCAAATGTAATTTCCCATCTTGGGCTTTTTTGTCTTCTGGACTTCTTGCAAATCAGTCATTATGACAAGAAAGTATCTTAAAATTAACACAATGAACACAAACCCCATACTGCTAAAGCAAATGGTGAGTTAGAAAAAGAAAACATTTTCATCAATGTCTGAAAAGCTTTGCTGGCAACTAACAGAAGATGGGAGAAATACTACAATAAGAAAATGAGAAAGGTTGATACATGGAGAGTGACGGGGTATTTGGACAGTATAATACAGGACAGCTACTGAGAACTGCATTAACAGCAAAACTCCAAGCCACTCCTAACACCGATAATGGGGGGTGTTGATGGGACTCTGGAGAAATGCAGAGTTTTTTCTCATAATACACGATGACTAAAATCAAATGTCTGTGCTTACTGGGCCAACGACAGACAACAGTTTGCAAACGTTTCTGTCTAAATAGAGAAAAATACAACAGCAGTGTCCATGAGCCTACTGATGGCCTGTGAAGCCCCAAGGGTTCCCAGTCACAGTAACATAAGAGCAAATATTCTCAGTACTCTGAGACTCAAAGATAAAAGTTTGATATCCCATTTCCAAAGGCATCCTAGAACTGCTTCCTTAGAAACTATATGAGTAAGGCAAGCAAGTAGTGCTGTTCTCCAGAATATACTTCCTACTTCCAGCAAAGTGCTAGTCAGGGATTTCCTGAAGCAGTGCTGGTGCTGTGGATACTTCCCAGCCCTTTATCAATTTTTCTTCTGTGATTCTCTGTTGGCTTGTTGAACTCATGCAACACTTTAGCATCCACGGTATCACTCACCAAGCAGTTCCATGGCTTTATTGTGCTCTGTGTTGGCTTCCTTGTGTTTGTCTGAAAATGCTTTCTCTAAGTTTTATTTGATGTCCCTTAGTTATATACGAAGAGACATGGGACAGTGATTACCTATTTGCCTTCTCCTGATTTTATAGACCTTGATATCTCAGTATCTCTCTCCATCTCCCCTCCCCTGGAATTGTTCTGCCCTTTGCAGCACCCTTCAACTGCCCAAAAAGGAGACAGGTATGTGGTAGTCCCTATTCCACTCCCGGGGTCCAAGCATGCAGTTTCACTTAGTTCCCATACTGTCGTACAAACAGTCCGACCTCCCAGAGTTTTGTGAAAATGCTACATATTATCACTGCAACTCACTAGCTGTTCCTCTCCACATGCTAACTTCTGTAATAGTTCTGCGTTTCATAGCTTTGTTTTATAGTATTTGGTATTACACATCATACCTCCTGCAAACTAGCTGCAGAGATCCCATCTACTTGTTTAGCCTCAGTTCATACCTCCTGCAAACTCACTGCAGAGATCCCATCCGCTTTAGCTCAGTTCAAGGTTGAACTCCGATCTGAATGCAAGATTTGCAAGTTATAATTCAAGGTGACAGAACACTACAGCTGATGAAAAGTGACAGACGGCAAAATTAGTGGTTTATTGTACACAACCACAGTCTCTTCTATCCCAGTGAAGTCTTTTTTCTACCACTATGAAGTTCAAGCAATTCCTGCTTAGAAGAAAGAACTCATTTCACAATTTTATCACTGCTGTTATGATACCAGCAGGAGTTTCTTTTAAAGCCTACTCTGGCAGGAACATAACTCCCTGTGAATCTCTTCCTGCATTTAAAACAAAACAGCTCTAGCTGTTGTGGTTGCAAAGAAGTGTTTGAACTTTAATGCAATCTTAGAAGCTCAGAGGAGGCAACAGATATAAACCCAAACATGATGAGAAATTAAACAACAAATCTCAGGATTTTTAACCAAATCTCATTTTCTGAGCAACTGGATTTAGTGCACGAACCTCCCTCTACACTCTACAGACTGTTTCCTACTGGTGTGCAGGCTAAGACTTAGCAGGCTCCTTGGGTATTCATTTCACTGGGGACTCAGCTCAGGCTTATCACCCTTTTGGGGAGGAGGGAGGCTGCAGTTACAGGTTGTTTTGCAGGGGCTGCAGCCTCTCCATCAAGCTCTTGCTGCCTCAGCAATCCTATTACCAATACTAAGTTATTTTTAAGCTAGTGCATGTAGTCTACACAAGCTGCAATCATACCTTTGACTCGAGGGCAATACACCTAAATTGAGTTCGTGAGGACCCTAGGTTGGATTTAGCAGCTCAGAGCTTCCCTCCTCTGCTTTCTGTGGTTCAGAGTACAACTGAAGCATCTTTTTCATTCTGTACATCAAACCAAGTTACAAAATAAATTCACATTCACTCTGAAATTCACGTTGTAGTTTGTATCCAACTTCCATGTATTAGTGCATGTTTGTAAGAAATCATCGCATATTTTAAGGCTTTACATTAAGATGGGAACCTAGAAATGGTTACAGCCTCTCTAGGAAATTGGTATTCCCTTACAGTTTGTTAGATTTGGTTCAAAACTTCTTTTCAAAAGCTTCTCTGAATTATTATTAGCAGCTTTTATACAATGTTGAAAACATACAGATGAGTTTACAAATAATATGAAGAACATCCTCTGTCTTGAAAACTTAATCATGGAATGAGTTAAGTTGGAGTCAGACTTTACAATCATTTTCTCAATTTGAGAATATAAGTGGCAATATGCATTCATCTCAACAAAATGGTCAGCTAAATGCATGTTTAGCTGAATCAATCAGGAATTTATCTGACAGTCTTGGCATATATAAAACTTATTTACAGCAAATTTAAAAAAATCACAGAGTTTGAAGATAAAAAGCTTCAAATATTCAGCACTGTAAAATTGTTCTACAATTGTTCTCAGCAAGATCAGTGGCACATTCACCAGCTACGTTTCACGCCCAGCTCTGGGAACTGACCCTACCCATCCTCCCTTAATTTGTTTTTGTCTTACAACTTGGCAAACTCTTAGCCTGTTGCTTACTTTCACAAGCACTGACACGCTTCCCCAGGACCGCATTCAGGCCTCAGTGGTTTCCAACCATGTCTGAACACATTCACAAGCGCTACTGGGAAATTCCCTCATATGTTTCAAGGTAGCTTGCTGAGGAAATATTCCAGTTGTGAGATAGCAATTTATTATTTAAAAAACAAACAAACAAATAAACAAACAAACAGATCACATTAAGTTGCTCCTACATCACTTTCATTTTCTCCCTTCTCTAGATACACCGTAACTTGGCAGAAGACAACTCTGCCCAGCTCCGATTCTCATGCCAGGCTTTCACATTCTATATGTCTCTCTAAAAACAAAAACCATTTTTCCCCCCCTCTCACTTTAGACATTGTGTGTTTGAACACCCATCAGTGCCCTCTCGCTGTCCAGACAGCCTAGACTTAAGAAAGTCAAGAACCACAGGCTACAACCAGCTCTTTAAGCTGTGCAGAAAATTTGCATCCCACCTGCAGCTCACATGGAAAAGCCACAAACTGTTCAACAGTTAAGACTGCATTAAAAGAAAAAAAACTCTTTATGAAGCCTTTGCACTATTTCACAGAGACTGCTTTATTTTTTGTAATATAACCTAAAGAAAGTCTTTAGGTATACATATTACAGGTAGGATGTTGAAATAAAAGCTGGACTGGCAGCTAACCATAACTTCTCCAGGAAAAAAAAAAAAAAACTGAATGAAATATCATTAAAGGCAGTGAGCTGGTAAGTGGATGCTGCAGGTCAGAGATGGCATTAAATGCAATTTCCACAGATTGTTCAAATGGTTCTTCACAAAGTAAGTCACAGAGAGTATGCCACCATCCTTCATCAAGCCCTGTGATTGCTGTACAGTCACATGTGCTTCTAAACATACAGGAGAATGAGGCCTCAGGTGAACACACCACCTTCAAGCAAAGAGGACTATCAAACACCTTGAACTGAATATAAAAACACCATCCTTCACGTAAGGAAAAGATCCTTAGTCTGACATACCACGCCCAAAGTCACACCATCACAGACTTTTGAAAGGCAACACATATTCAGCCAAATACATTTCATTTGGATATTCCCTAAGCAGAGACAAGAGGAGTGTTCAGCATTTTGCAGCCACTCTCTGCACCCACTCCCAGAGCTCACATGAAGGTGTTTCCATGGGATGTCAAGGGGAAACTGGTATTTGGAAAGGGAAGAATACTCTCCAATTTTACCACTTCAAAGTCTGTTTGGTCCTTCTGAAGCAGAACATCATGTTCATGGAGTTGCTGGGTAGGAGAGGATAAGGAAAGGAACATCTTTTCCTGAAGACCTTCTGCTGTGCCTTTCTGAAGGTACCAGAGGAAGAGCTCTCCCATCCATCTTCCACAAATGTCAGCACTGACACTCCTATGGGTCACTGCTTTGGTTTAAGTGTCAGCATATCATCACCTAGAAGCTCTTAGCAGCTGCATGAGCTGCAGTCAAAGCACCGTAGACATCTGTTCAGAGTGGCCAGATATGAATTACAATCCCTGACAGTTTCTATTAATTTACATGAAGGTCTGTAAGTAAAAAAGAAGCAAAAAACCAAACCCCGCATACACGCATATGCCTTCAGAACCAGCCAAAAACCCAAGACAGGCAGTACCCATTTATCTAGACAATGTGACAACAACTCCTGACACGTAAAGCTGTACCTTCTAATCTAGCCAATTTGTAAAACTACAGCAATTCATTCCAATGCTACACAGCAAGCACGCTCCAGCAGAAAATCAATTCCAACGAGCAAAGGGCTGTGGAAAGCACAGAATACTTACTTTGGTGTTCGGTGAATGCTGAAGTGGTTATTAATTTTTGTTTTACCATTATTATCAATATATTTTGCGATGCATGCACCTAACAAATTTCCAGGGAACAGGGGTCATGAGACAACACAATAGTAACCTTCCTGCTCACAGGTTTGCTGGTTTTCATACCTTTGTGAACCTCTTCAAAACACATCACAGACCTCACTGGATGATGAAGCAGAGAGAGAAAAAGACTTTTCCAATGCATTCACAAAACCCCACAATTCCAGACACAGAGACTAGCTCTTGATACCCTACACCCCCATTCTATCTACTCTAAATTGTTTTTATACAGCAACACATACTAGTGCTTTTCAAAAAAAAAAAAAAAAAAAACCAAAGAACACACACAACATGGTTCCTATGTCTCATTTATGAGACAGATCCAAGTACGAAGTCATTCCATTTTCCCACCATTAAGTCAGTTTTTGCTACTTAACACACCACTGCTTCTGAGCACTCCAAATTTTACAAGGAAATCTTAGGCCTAAAACAGACCAGATCAGAACTGCAGATCCCCAAACCCCAGATCTCGAAGGCAATCAAATTTCTAAGTCTGACTGGATTTTCACCTTGAGCGCAGAACATGAACTGAAACACTTACATTCAAAAGCAGGTAATTTTCTCTACCTCTTTAAATATTTAAACAATGTATTATGGTGGGACATTTTGTGTGTTGTCCATCTACAGCAAACAAATGAGAACCAGCGGAAAATCCTAACACATCCCAAATATTTGCTGGCAGGCTGAGAAGTGTCACTGTCCATTGATGGGCTCTTAAATAAGCACAGCTCTGAGACACCTGACAGATCACTACGGCAGGGAGAAGCTCCCACTGCAAGGACCTTGCCTGCGGGGCCGAGCGCTGAGCGGCACAGAGCTGTGTTTGGCAGCCCATGATGGAGGGACACCCTGGAGACCACACTGAAGGAACTCTTCCACAGCCCTTACTGATTATTCAAATTACAGCGGTATTTTGCAGAACTGAGTATCAACCAGAGTGCTTGCTCCTCCCGTTCCCAGTAGGACCAGAATACCGTGAAGAAGGAAGCTAACAGACTCTCAAATCTGAAATCAATTTCTAATTATTGACGTATTTGAAATCTATTGTCTTCATAATTGTAAGCAACTGTACATTTACTCTTCTTGTTCTATCAGAAACCTCACAGGGTCACGTTTCAGTTCCTGTCTTTAAACATACACAATCATATTCATACAGTTATCTTTTAAGAAATATTTAAATAAAGAAACAATTGCAGTATGTAAACAACAACTTGAAAATCCAATGGAAGAAGCATGCTCAGGGTCAAGAAACAAAATGAGAATATGAATAACTAAAAATGATATTTAAAAAAAAAAAAAAAAATCATGATCCTGTAACTGGGGGGGGGGGGGGGGGGGGAAGCAGGACTGAGCCGGAATGCTTTAAGTTGACTTTACTGCAACACATCCCCAGGAGGATTTAAACGCAGCAAATGAGAGCAGAAGCCTTGGTGCTCAGCCCAAGAGCTGTCTGGATCAAAGGTTACAGAAGATACCATGAGGCTACATAAGCATTTGTACTTTGACGTGCAGGACCTCTTCTACACCAGGTTCTGCCCACATTCTCTGCAAAATAACAGTTAACAGGAATATCTATAAAGTGTGTTCATAATACAATGATATAGCAGGTCTTTTGAGTTCTTCAAAGGGATTAGCAAAATTAACACTGTGCCAGAAAACCAGAAAATTTCATCTTTCTATTTGTTTTGCAACCAAATAATGACTGTTTAAGCATATTTTTCCTTTTATGCTTTGCTTGCGTACTGGAATATCTTATGGATGTGAAATTTGCTCCTGCCTACGACCCCTGTTACCCTACGCAAACTGCATACTTTACAAGAATATTTAATTATAGACCAATAATAAATACCAGCATGCCATGATAAGCTTATTTCACAATACCCATTTGTGTCACAATTTCGATCAGTTATTTTTCACATTTGGTGACAAGGTTATGGCACAAAGAACTCCACCAAATACACCTGCTAAGGCACAACAGACTGCAAGCAGTGAGAAAAACATTAAACACCCTTTTTATAGCAGTGAGCATATACGTTTAATGGAGCCTAAATGGCAAAGTATCATGTCTCCCACATCTTTCCCCGTAAAGACAGGTAAGCATTAGGAGCAGCTTGCTTGCCTGGAAGTGAAACATGCATTTTTCTATGGGAGCTTATCTTAAATTCAAGCTTTCAACCTTAAGGGGTAAATAGCGTGAGGATTTAAGAATCAATCTCAGTGAAACACATGGAAGATTTGCTACAGACTATTTGAAGAAGTAGGAGGAAAGAAGCATTCTGACAGAAAATTATTTAGGTCACTGGGATAATTCATTGTATATGCCCTAGAATTTACAATGCCACTCACTATGTATACATTAACAGGTATATTGTACTCTTACATCAGAATTTTGACACGTGTACTTCACAAACACTGTTCTATTCAATAAACATCTTTATACTCAGAAGACATATTTCCCTGTGTTTTTAAGGGCCAGAAACCTTGTCTCTTTTTTCCCGTCTCATCTCTACTACTGATGAATGAAACCACAACAGTTTCAAACCACTGTAAAATTAGCTGCATAACCCTTCTGCAAAGAAAAGGACAAACACCCTCCAGAGTTTTTAATTCTCCTCATACCTCCTACCTGCTGACCACACAAAACACTCTCATTCCTCAATATCATTCCCATCTTACCCAAGTGCATTTTAAGATCAATGGTTTTCATCACATCTTTACCTTGATATCAGGCAAGTAAGAGGACTGTCACAGTGCCACCTGACAAGGCGTGTTAATACAAGAACATTGAGGAACTAACACAGCACCCTCTGCCTCCCATTCCCATTTCCAATCAGCTCCACACAACTCTTAGAAGAAAGACAGTGTCTGCAGGAAGAAATTTTATTCCATACTTTTTCCATTAACATCCATGGGATTTCAGAGTGCTTCATACTTCCTAAAAATCAGGTCCAACGTCAACATTCATACCTTTGGAGACTAAGGAAATTCCTCTGGCCTACTCCATACTTCTCAAGTACTGTGCTAAGAGGTTAGCAATCCACTTAAAGTCACAAATCAGGGTGATAACCCTTCAGGAGCTCTACCAATACCTTTGCTGTTTAAAGAGTGCATATATTCTGGTAAACTAGCTGCAAAAAAAGAAGTCGATCAGAAAAATTACTTAGAAAATGCTTTGCAAAAACTTATTATCATTTTCAGCCGTTTTCCAAAAGTTCTGGTAACGAACAAATGAACTACGAAAGATCCTTATCTTGCCCTTCTTCTGCATTTAAATTTGCTAATTATCCCCAGCCCAAGAGGCAGCCTCCTAATTAAGAACTAAATCTTGGCTTGAAAGGACACCAGCCAGTAATTACTATTGCATGTTCATTTTCATTCTCTGCAGCTTTCCATGATGTTTGTCAACACTTCCTTTGCCTTTGGATATTTATTCTTTGCTATTTTCTCAACGAGGACTTACCTGTAAGGAGAACGGATGCCACTTTTATTGAATCTTCTCTTTCTGTCAGATTCTTGCAATGCACAGAGTCTGCAAAATCAACACAGTGCTGGAAGCAGCAGGTTTCAGTTACTGCAATTCCTGAATGAGCAGGAAGCTCATAATGACTTGTGGCTTCATGTCTACGAGACAGAACTCTATCCTCCAGCTCACCAGGCTTCCTAAACAGACATGAGATCCTAAAATGGGCCCTTGGGCTCTTCATGTTCATGTAACAATTTCACTGACCACAGCAGAATTACTGCCTATTTTCATTAGTGCATGGCAGGGAGTTGTACTTCCCAACATCTTCATCCTAAAATACTGAAGACTTTTCAGATTTAAATCATTTAAGTTAAATGTATGTATCACAAAGGAAATTTCAGCTGAATTGTTCCATTTGCTTCAAAAGTTTACAGTAAGAAAAATTACTGGCTATTTGTAACCTCCATGATCAAAACACACATTTGATTGTAGAAACTGGTGGAACTACCATGGAGACTTCTACACTTGGTGAATTTTCTGTTTAGAGGGCAGCATAGTGTAACTGTAACACAAAACCCCATCTCTGTCCTAGCCCTGCCACTGACCCATCTATGTATTTGCCACAGATTGCTGGGTTGTGAAATGCAGATGAAAAAAGGGACAATCTCGCACGGGTGCTGCAAAGAGAGAGATCGTGTAACACAACCGTCTGCAGGAGCAGCAGAAGGCATGCAGGAGCTCTGGAGGGTTCTTCCATTCTGTGCTCTTAAAATTTAATTTATCTCAAGTTCTTTGATATCCTTAAATAAAAAAACATTATTCAATGGAAGCTCTTTTTATAGAGCATTTTGCATATAGAAGCATTTTATAGAGCATGTTTCCTATGGGGTTTAAAGGGGAAGGAAATAATTTTTGGAAACATTAAGAACATAATCTGACTAATGTCCTTATTATTTTAACTTTATCCAGATTCACCTTGTTCACAGCAGACTAATAAAATGTGTATTCTATTGCAGTGGAAAAGTGTAGGCATTCGAAATAAACTGTAACTCCAAAGTTAAGTTCTAAAAAAACAAAACCAAACCCAACATGGATATACCTGCAACCCATCATTACTCCAGGCACCACTTCCAACTATTCACAAGCCTTTTCAGCAGCTTTCAGTAAAGTTCCGTCACAGTAAATTGAGCTATGCAGTGAAGTAAAAATTTAGAGAAAGTGGTAAAAACTGTCCTTCAGCTGCTTTCCTATAAAAGCCAGGGCCAGCTTCAGCTTTGGCTAATCCAGTTTTAGAAGTTCTTGCAGTTTACAAGGAAACTTCCTTTGCACAGAGCAAAGCCGAGCTCCGTGCGTCACGCTGCAGGATGACACCAAACACACGAGTACATTCTGTGCAGTGCAAGTAATCTGCACGGACTGGATGTCAACATTGTCATATGCAGTATTTGGCCATAACAGTGATTATTTCAGAAGCAAAGGAAAATATCTTGAGATGAAAGTCTTAGCAGGTACAATAAAAGAGGTAATATGGAGGCTGTGAAAGATCAGATTGAGATTCTTACAAACAGATTAAGTTCTTACAGTTGGATTACAAATAAGCATTAAAAAAAAGACATAGCCACTCTTTTTTTCCCTCCCCCCCCGGCTTTTGGAGAAAGATCAAAGGAGGAGGAACCATGATGAGAAAATGCCTGCAAATCACAGTGCAACAAGAAAGAAAAGAAATGAAACTCACACATAAAGCCAAAAAACAAATGGATAACTGGAGAGAGAAGAATCCCTCCCTCTTTCATCATCTTCTAAGTTTCAGGCAGAGTTTCTCTTAAATTGTAGGCTGGGAGCAGTGAAGAAAGAGATTGTGCATTTGTAATCATGATGGAAGCAACAGAACATCAAAACTGTCCTAGGCATAAAACATTAGCTGGGACAGCAAGCCCACTGCCTAAGCCTACTACAACTCTGCTCTAGCCATAAATTTGTCTTAACATAACAGGCTTTCAGTTCCCATGCTCCTCCCACACTCCTGGGTGTTCCATTTATATTTTTTTTTTCCATACATATGTGCAGAGTATCCAAATACGTTTGAGAAGCAAATGGCTCTCATCCGCTCGTGGCTTTGACAGCGGGAGGCAGAAGCATCACAGAACAGGTAGACCTTGCCTCTGGGAGCCAAACAGCAAAGTACAACAAGAGAAGAGAGGAGAAGAAATTTCAGCACTGATCTCCAGTGATGCTTTGCTGGTGGAGCCTGCTGTGCAGGTCGCAGAGCAGGGGCTCTCCTTCTCCTTTTGCAAATAGTACAGATGTTCCACGTGGCCCCAGGCAACGGGAGGGACGCACAGATGTGCCAGTGCCTCACTGTGGTCTTTTTAGTATCATTTATTTAAAGTCTTTCTAAAATCACCTTTCAAACTACAACAGAGCAAGGGAAGGGTAATTAAAAATAAAAGGAAGTTTTCATCTGTTTCATCATGATCAAAGGAGAAGGTAAAGAAGCGTGCAAGTCCTGAGGGACCCACGTTCCCCACTGCTGCACAGTCAGCTATTGTCATAAAACACAGATCTGTATTTTATTCAGGCAGTTTTGCTTAACAGGATATTTTAAGATGCAACATCTCATTTTCATGAGGGGCCTCAGGGGACAGAGTAAAAACACCCATCCTGACCAAGTAAGAGCATTTAAATATCAAAGTAAGCGGGGAAAAAAAATAAGGTAGAGCAAAAAGCTTTGTCCAGCTACGGAGACTAATGAACGATGACCCAAGTTCATTTACCATCAGCTAACTGAACTTTCTTAGTGTAAGCAGGGTTTGGGATAAATTGGGACATTTATTCCAGATGACAGGACTAGAGTAAACAAATAGATGCTTTTTAATTTCCCTTTTTACTTCGGCGTCCATAAAAATTTGATGGCAAAGGGACCGCACTGGGGAAGAGATTGAAGATTTAGATTAGTACAAGAAATACATCATTGCCATCTGAGCAAAGGTTTCCCTTCAGAAACAAAAAGTTAAGTCCAGAAGGGTTCATCCTTAGAGAAAAGGACAATGAATTTTACCCTGGACATTACATTCCTTGTACACATCACTGATCACCTCTCTTCTCTGCTGGCACACCTGTCTCCTGAGCACCCCTTACTTCCCCCTTCACAAAAGTAGCAATGGTTGAAAATCTTCTTGCATCTTGTGAGGAAAACAAAACAAACACGGTCACCCCTAGTTAAACTAAAACTGGAACATTCAGCTGCGTCTGTGTAAGTTTGGCTCTTCAAATCTGTATTTGAGCACTTAAAAATGACGCAATTTTAAAAGCTGCTTGAACACCCAACTTGCTTTCATTCCATTGAAATTGTGGAGCTGGATTAACCATTGACTGCAGCTACCTGTGTCAGCAGCCCAAGAAGATTACAGCCCTGATGTCACATCTTAAGCAGCACCTCAAATTCAAAGACAATTCAAGAAGGGGTTAAGAATACCTTAGATACTTTATCCCTGAGTAAAATAACACCACTACCTCACACAGCAAAGCATACACCAAGCAAAACCAGTTATCAGTATGCTATGCATGAGTACATCTGCTAAGTAGAACCACCAGAATACCACAGAAAGCTCTATCCCATCGTCATTTAAGAACAAGAAAATTAAGCAACGCAGTGCCATGTATGTAACAGGGACTTTACATGGACCATCAAGTTGTGTTATCTCTAAGAATTATCTCCTTTGTTAAGTATAACATCTTGTTTAGTACACGGCTTTTATGAGTTATATCAATTTTTCACAAAATATTATCTCACTTCTTATTGCTGTTATTTAAGCCTCAGAAATAAAAGTTTTTCCAAAACCTTTCCCTAATTCAGAAAAAAGCCAAAAGCCTTAGGAGTCTACTGTATGCTGTACTTTCCTCACAGCTATCTCTGTTGAAGGCTTTTTTAATTACAAAAGGCAAATGGCTTTTGGAAGGCACAGGAGTGGCTCAGCAAATTATTGCCTGAGGCACAGCATAAAACCCAATGCCGACAAGGGGGCATGTTCAGAATTTTGGTCTTAAAGGTCAGAAACACCAACTGTAATGAAAGATGGTTTGATTTCAAAGTGCTAAGTGATGGCCATAGTCCACAGATTTTTGTCAGATGTGCAGGAAAACAGACTCCAAGAGGAGAAATCAGCGCATGCACACCTGGTAGAAGAGCATCCAGTAATTTACTACAGGCATAACAGGACCTTAGCTTTTAAAGGCAATATAATTGGACATGTTTTGCCATGGTTTTAAAAGGCAGTTTTCAAAAATGCACAAAAAAAGAGGTATCATAGATATGAAACCTCTAGATAAGTAGTTGCAAAATTCGCTGCCTTGTTTTTGGATCTGGTCCATAGCCTGGAGACAACTGTGGAAAGCCTCACTTGACACCAGCGATCGAGGTCTGAAGAGCTACAGCACAGTGAGAGAGAACAACAGGAACTCTTCATGGAGCAGTCTTTCAGATATATAAATTTCATTTTTCATATGGGAGGAGGGGGAAGAGCTCGCTCCCTCTGGAAGAACTTGAGCCAAAGTCCTATTAGTAAGAGTAATACTGATGCATATGATTAATCCTGCAGAATCCTAGACATCACAAAATAATAATACCAAAAAAAGGCAGTGGAGACTCTGGAACTTTACAGTATAACTTTTGCTTTTCAGATAATTTTTTCTGATAATTTCTGATGATAGATATATGAAGCACCTCTGATAAATGCAAAGCAATTTTTTCAAATTAAAAGTAATGGTTTTGTCCTAGATCCAACTCAGCATACATTTTTTGTTAAGAAATGCTGCCAAATTCCATAACTTAATTTGAAAAAATGAACTTTTGCCGTAGTATACAAATTGCTACATTCCAAGTACATCCTACACAGCCTGGCCAAATTACCACAGTAATAAAGCTTAGCAAATAGCATTTTCACTTGTCCTGGCAAGTCAATACAACAAGGATAAATGTTACCTATAATGCTTTTAGAAATATTTAGAAATCAAGGTACAAAGCATGGACATGAATAACTCACTGTAAGTAAATGTAATAGATAAGGACATGTCTAATTTTTCTGGCCAAAACCCGTATTTTTAGCTACCATTCTCTTATGTCAGATCCTACTGTCCAACAAATCATTTGTAATTTTGGCCTTTTAGTTGCAAGCTCATCTCTTTTGCATTTTAAGTCCATACTATTTCAGGGAGTTCTGCTCAAGTCTTTCCTCATCCTAGTTTACACACTTGCATAACACAACCTTATTAAAGACTACAATCTGCTGTAAAAGGCTTTCTTCTGCCTGGAACCACAGAGAGAACTGAACTAAGGCGGGCATCGTTTCAGCAATAAGTCAGACTATTTCCAGTAAGGCAAACTAAATAATTTTCTGTCCTAATTACTTTGGATAATCTTGAATTTAGCCTTATGCCATCTCTCTATGTAGTATTTAGCCATGAACTGGAGACTTGCTAATGCACCCTGACCTGCTTAATTGGAAACTGAATCATAATTGATATCAAAACAGATATCAGAGGAAAACGTTAGCCAGTTCACCAAATTTCCCATCCCTTCCCATGCCTGAAAAAATTTCAACTGACTCATTATGAAATTACTTGAAGAAATGAGATATGGAAGAGCAGAAACAGCCTAATTAACAGAACAGGAAACACAATCAGAGGGAGAACCATTTTGTGTAATGGGTGCACTGTCAGATTTTTCAAGTAAACCAGGCAAAGGTTGTGCCTATACTCATGTTTCCCTGCATTGATGGTACAGTTTTCTCAATACCAGATACTACTGTGAGTTTAAATAAACCTGCCCAACAGCCAAGTTTTAGTAATCTGCCTACCACAGGCAGATCAGTTTAAAAGACGTTCAAAATCTTAATCTCATCTCTTGAGATTAGAACCTCCTCCTGTCTGTTTCAAGGCTTTTTTAAAAAATATTTTTTTCTCCATTGCAGAAGAATGTATTTTAACGAGAAATAGGCCAAGACTAAAACATTTCTTCCAAGTCCTTAACAATTCAGGTGGGGCACCCATCCAAATCTGCTTTGGACGCAAGTCAGATCCAAAGATTGAGAAAAACTGTTTTCTTGTTCCAGTTCAAATATGGACAAAATCTCAAAATCTGTCTTGAGACAATGAACATATGCCTCAGATGAAACACGATTAAAAATACTGTTCTCCCTTCATCTCTTGCTTTAATTCTCAGTAGATGGTCCCACTTTGCCCTCCTCCAGCATTACACTAAGTTCTGCTGTTAGTCCACGTGACACTGAAGCAAAGCAATCTCCTTTTGCCAGCTACAGACTTTCCACCCCTTTTTCCTGTTCCAATCCAGATTTAATACATTAACAAAACATAGCTCCGTCCCTTCCATTTCCAAAGTAGATTCCCACAGATTAATACACGTGGATTTATGAATCAACACATTGGAGGTTTAACTTGAGAAGTTCTTCCCCTTACCTTCTCTTCCTGTAACTGCACTTCATATTCTCAGCTACAGGAACTACCTTAGAATAGTTACTTCCAAATTCATTAATTAACGCCTTAACCCACCCCACAGGAAACTAGCAGAGGATCCTTTTTCTGCAAAACCCTGCTGGTAACGAAGGCTGATCAACACTCAGCACATGTTTAAAATCAGCTGATTTTCCTCCTCCTTTACCCCTCATTCATTTGTACTTCCACCTCATAAATGTAGCTTTCAAAAAACAAAAAATGCCATTTATTTTTTTTAAAAAAGCAAATTGACTTGCACAGGGTTTCTTACAGGGTGACCACCTTTCTCACACCAGCAGCTGTCCAGAACACACACGGGTGATGTCAGACACCTCCTGGCATTCTGCAGTGAGCTCTTCCAACACAACTGAGCCAGGTTCTGAAAATGGGACGGGTAAAGAGGCACAGACCAAAGTTGTTCTTCAATCAAATGTATGTGCTGTACTCAGAGGCACCAGTAAGCAACCTGTTATCTGGGTGGTTAACTACCTTCTCCTTTGATATTGTAAGAAAAACAGGTTAGCGCAATTCCTTAGAAGCTTAAGAGTTCAGCATAACATATAAGAAACACTTTTTTTCCTACAACAATCTGCTCTTTGGCACAGCCTCAGAATACTTTACTGCCACGTCTTACTTTGAAATGGGAGGATGCCAAGAATGAGATAAGTGCAGACATCCATGACTAGGAAACACAAGTAAAAGGCCTTCTCCAGAGCCAATTACAGCCTTCAACAGACAAGCACTTAAAAAAAAGAACAAACAACAACAACAACAAAAAAAACCACCACCCAAAACTAAACAAACAAAGAAAAAGCAACAATAAATTTGTTTCTCTGTATTCAAGTAGAAACACAACATTTCTTTAGATTAAAAGGCTCTCTTTTTTGTAATTAAAATTTCCAATATATCCATCCAAATTGAAATAAAGCTTTTGTTTTTTCAGAACTTGAGTCTGAATTCTCAAAAAAATACGAATGCCCACATTATTACATTAAAGAAGAGATCATTCTTTATCTGCTATTACCCATTCAATGAGTGGAAACCTAGATTACAGCAGAGACTTGCTGTGAGATATAACTGCTTTAGTGGCCAGATTTGTCTCCTGCCAGCTCCATTTAGCTTTTGTCTTCCTCAAAAGTCTGATAGTGCTTTATCATGTAGTTTTATGAGCAGTTTTTCCACTACTAAATGTTGTGATCAAGATGAAGCAAAAATGCCAATGTGACTACAGTCTTCATTTGAAACCATATAGTTTGGCCCATTTCCTTTTGGAAAAGGAAGAGTTAACTTCAGTCAATTAGGCAAAAACACGGTATGAATATCTTATAAACAATTAGGAGAGAAAAACTGAGTGAAATTAAAAAAGCCACAACAAGTAATTGACTATTTAGATTCAGCATCTTATACACTTAAGCCTATCTAGGATCCCAGTCTGACCCATTCTGCATCCACCATTCTTGCCTAGTTAGAAAAATCTGGGTGTTTAAAGCCAGCATCTTGCCAAGAAAAGCCAACAGAAAGGTAAAGACCAAAAGATAAACTGCAAAAGGGACTTCTTTTGACGGTACAGAACCATTTTGAACCTATAAGGAAGATCTCAAGAGAAGCAAGCAGGGGACGATCTACGTAACAGGAAGACACCACCAAGGTATCAAGTCACCCAAATAAAACTCCAGCTGAAAACAGCTCTGAAATCTCTAACCTCAGAGGAGAAGTTTACAAGTGAATGTGCTTCAACCAAGTCAGTCCTACTGAAACTGAAAATTACCTTCAAACAGCACTAGAAACGTACTTTAGCTCCTCTTCAATTGCCTGACTTGTTCACATTGCCTCATGCAAGAGTTCTGGCCTCTTCAGAGTCCTTGGCTCCACTTTTCCTTCTTTGCTAAAACAGTTTACGCTCGTCACCGCTATTGCACAGGGAAGATATAAATCATTTTTTTTAAAAAGCATTAAAACAACTGCAAAGCATTTTGGCACAGGTTGGAACCAAAATCAGAAGAGGACAGTGAAGTCCAGCACACTTTCACTTCCTCGGGAGTCTACAAAGTAGATCCAACAAAAGCCAACAGCTCACAGTTCAGAAACTCAGCTGTGCGGGCTTACATATCCAAAGGGATTTACATATCAAAGAGGCAGCTAGTAGGATATGCAACCCCCACCCCACCCCCCCACAGTGAGTTAGGTACTTCAAACTCATTGTAGGTCAAGCAAGTGAAGACCGTAGCTCAGGTGCATGTAGAAGGTTCACTATCTTTTCTAGTTCCCTACATAACCCTACTAAAATTTGCACTTTGGACTGAATTATGGAGAGGGTAGGTATATGTGTAATAGTTTGGAAAATCCACCATAGCCTTTGGTATCAGTGGAAGTTTCAAAATCTTTTTCTGAGAAGTTTGTTTTGAGTCTCGGACACTTTATCAGGCTGGCTACAGGCACGACTACAGGAGACTTTGTGGTCTGTGTCATACAAGAGATCAGTCATCAGCGTCATAAACTTTCTTTGCGATATTAAAAAAAGAAGGCAAAGGATACTTTTGTGAACATGTGCAAAAACATTCATTGCTGACAACTCAAACTACTGAACTAACTTCAGCTGATCACCATGAACACCACAGAAGAAGCTAACGCTCACCAGACCTCTCTCAGCTGTTGCACCATTCACACAGCGGCGGTAAAGTGGCAGGAGCACTGACAAGAGGGAGAATTCAAGAAGTGATTGACTTGGTTTTGTTGAAAGTTTCCACACAGAGGAGAATTTACCTTTGGCCTAAGACCAGGAATGAAAAACTCTCAATCCAAAAAGAATGTTTTGGCCAAGACTGCACAGAACATGAAAAGGGGGCTTCTCGTGAGAGCTCAAGTACTGTGGTTAGTCCGGCATCTGCTGTCACATGTTTTACATTTTCCTTTCTTAATGATATTATGCTCCCTGTAAGTATTGAAAATAAGAAAGATTTACTTATTTTACCCATTTTTCCCATACACTCTATTAGCACCATTTGCCAATTTATTCCATTTTTTATGTATTTTAGGGATTTTCGATGCACAATAAACTATTCAGCTCAAATTTCATTTAATCAATGTTTTATGTTCAGTTTGTGAGTTCCACGAAGACGATCAACTGTGTTTTGCAAAAGGTGGTACTTGGACTACCTTGAAAATACAATATAATGTTACAACTATATAGTGAAATATAATTATATACACAGAGTACTCCAGGAAATCTTTCTTTTGCAGTACTTTCCATAAACCTTAATCCAGAAACTAAAAAGATTTATTTTTTCCAAAGGAATGAGCAATATGTGCTTGGTAAGGTAACTATTCAGAGGATTAAAATAAAGGATGAATGCAAATACATTGCTGAATTGGAGCTGTTATGCTCTCTTAAGCCCTTCTTGGTCTCCCTAAAAGTGAAATTATTCTGGTAACATCCCCTAAAAACCATCCAAGTAGTAATGACCGAGGCAACCACAAATACAACAAGAGAATAATGAACCCAACACTTCATAAAAAGAGAATTACTATTACATTCACTTTCATCTGTTAGTTTTTAATTGTACTGGCCCAACTAACTGAGCAATTCTCAATTTCAGAACTGATGTAACTGCTATTTTATGTAGGTAAAATAATACTACAGTCACTTATTGCTGAACTCAGCTGAGCTGATGCCTTTTGAGCCAGCACTACATTGCCACTTCAACTGATTTTCTCCAAATGGCCAAGGGAGAGATGCTTTACCTACCTCTTTCTTAAACAGCTCATATGTACTGTCTGGGGAAGCTTAAAAGAGGGAGATAAAACACTGTCACTGAGGGAGGAGGGTGTATATGTCGCCGTTTGGAGCCCTTCCCCTTTGCGACCCAGTAAGTCTCTCTCCCACACCCCCAACTTTACCTCCTCTTTATGTGGGGAGGCTGAACTAACACCTTGGTCATGCAGCACTTCTGGTTATGAAGAAGGAACCCAGGGAATTGCAGCTCAGCAGCAGCTCAAAGGGTGATAGTACCAGCAAAAAAGGACAGGCACAAATGCTGGGACTCATAAGCCCTTTGGAAGAGGCAGGCCGACTTCCTTCACTCAGAAGGAGAGAACACCATGGATAATGCTACATTTAGTTTGGGACTCAATAAGCAGAAGAGGCACAAATGAAATAAGGATATGACTCAAAGAAAGGACAAACACTTTACAAGAGTTCATGTAAGGACAGCTCTGGAGAATAGGCAACATTTCTTACAAATCGGGGCAAAAAAAGGTAATACTGAAACTCCGTGATTCCCTCAGCAACAATGGAACAGAACTTTTCCAGTCCTCCAAGGAGGATTTGAGGGTGATATTTATTGGATTACACTTCAGTGAGCAAAAGATGCAGAGAACTAACAGAAGACAGGAATATGTGTATTTGCACACACAGAATTTCAAGAGAATCAGCTGTATTTTGAAAGCAAGGAAAGGCCACTCTTGTCTAAAACTGGATTTAAGGAACACAGAACATACAAAGCTTTATGTTATTTGTACTAAATGTTTGGTTGGTTCAGAAGCAAAATAGAAATTCTTTATCTGAAAATTAATGTCTGCAAACTGACCAGAAGCCTTGAATTTTTTTCCAAAAAAAGACTTTTTATATGAATTATCTCATTTCCTGATTAGCAGAGTAAAAGTATGAAATTATTCTCCCCTTGGCTACATCCCAGCTGGATCAAAGCACTGGCCCAAGAACATACTGTACCGGTTTATTTATCAAGAAAGTCCAGGAGAAATTCAAGCATCTACTTCTCATCTTTCCTGATAAAGTTATCACACCCAGAATGTAAACATAGGCTGGATAAGTGGTATATGACCAGATACTTGCCTGGGTAGTTTTATACCTGTTTTTTGTTGCCATGTTACTCCTTCAGCACAAACAGTACCTGCTCTGCTTTTGGAGCAGAGTCCACGTACAGTCCTAGATGACAAATCACCAAAGTTCATTACACCATCACTTCTCTTCCCAAGACTCATGGGGAAAGATTTCTTTCATACCTGGAAATACCATCACTTTCCTGAGGGCTGGAGGACTACAGCTCATGCAGGAACTGTGTGTGTGCGTGGGCCAGTGGGCCCGCCAAGGGCACAGAGACATGCCGTAAGGAGCGGGGTGTGAGTGGGGCACTTAGGCGTAATTCTAATAGTTAAATGTCACCGCGATACCTATTTTCAGTAAATACAGAGGAAAGAATCTACATGCACATCGGAATGCACAGGGTCATCCATGAAAGGAGTCTCCTGCTCCGAGCCATAAAGTCACAAATCAAGCCAAAACGAGCTGTTAACCTGTTTTTATTTTAATGTGGAGATATACCATTGGAATAAGAGCTTAAGGCCATGACAAGCACTTCTGGGCAAATCAGCTCTCTCCTATGTAATTAGGTGAAAGATAAATCCAAATACACACTGACAGCCAAAGCAGGAGAGCAGTACTGTTGTGGGTTGACCCTGGCTGGGTGCCAGGCACCCACCAAAGCCATTCTGTCACTCCCCTCCTCACTGGATAGGGGAGAGAAAATATAATTAAAAGCTCATGGGTCAAGATAAAGGCAGGGAGAGATCATTCACTAATTACTGTTGCAGGCAAAACAGACTTGACTTGGAGAAATTAGTATAATTTACTACCAATCAAATCAGAGTAGGATGATGAGAAATAAAATCAAATTTTCAAACACCTTCCCACCATTCCTCCCTTCTTCCTGGGCTCAACTTTACTCCCAATTTTCTCTGGTTCCTCCCCACCAGCAGTGCAGGGAACAGGGCTGTGGTCAGTTCATCATACCTTGTCTCTACAGCTCCTTCCTCCTCAGGGGCAGGGCTCCTCACACTCTTCCTCTGCTCCAGCACGGGTCCCTCCCACAGGAGACAGTCCTCCATGGACTTCCTCAACATGAGTCCTTCCTGTGGGCTGCCATTCTTCACAAAGGGCCCAGCGTGTATCTCTGCCATGGGGTGCAGCCCCTCAGGCACACACTGCTCCAGCCTGGGCCCCTGCACCACTGCTGCCAGCACTCCAGGCTCCTCCCGCCACAGGGCCACAGGTGCTGCCAGTAAACCTGCTCCAGCAGGGGCTTCCCACAGGTCACAGCCTCCTTCGGGCACCCCCTGCTCTGGCGTGGGGTCCTCCCCGGGCTGCAGGCGGGGGTCTGCCCCACCACTAACCTCCCCGGGCCGCAGGTGAGGGTCTGCCCCACCACTAACCTCCCCGGGCTGCAGGCGGGGGTCTGCCCCACCACTAACCTCCAAAGGCTGAAGGGACAGCCTGCCTCCCCATGGTCTTCAGCACAGGCTGCAGGGGAGTCTCTGCTCTGGCACCTGGAGCGCCTCTGCCCCCTCCTTCTTCACTGACCTTGGTGTCTGCAGGGCTGTTGCTCTCACATAGCCTCACTCCTCTCTCTGGTTGCAGTTGTGCAGTTTTCATTCCTCTTTTTCAGTACATTATCCCAGAGGTGCTACCACTGTTGCTGATGGGCTCAACCTTGCCAGCAGCGGGTCCATCTGGAAGCCAGCCAGCACTGGCTCCATCAGACATGGAGGAAGCTTCTAGCAGCTTCTCACAGAAGCCACCCCTGTAGCCCCCCTGCTACGAAAACCTTGCCACACAAACCCAATAAAAGTATTCCTCTCGTCTGGAACAATTAGAACTATCCTTCAGAAAGGTGTCTGTATAGATACTACAGTGAGAACTGATTGCTATCTTCCAAAGAGCAATGTTAAGATAGTCTTTCAAAAGAGATCAATAGGCATTTTTTTATTAGTCACATTTTTGGCAGCTTGCCCATATCTGCAAATACATACGTTAGAAGCTCAAATCAGCAGCCAAGCCATGCTACACACAGAAAAAGGAAGACAGTAGAAACACATCTCATAGAATTGTATTAGTCCTCCCTCCTACCTACAAGTTTCACGATTATGTCTGGCCAGTCAAACTAACTCCTCTTTACTGCTCACTGGAATACCGTCCCTTCTATTCCCTCCTAGCTGATTAGGTCTTTTCTGTTCCCCTTCCTCACTTCTTTCATTTCATAAATGTTTTGCAAATATTGTCAGTTGGATTAGTCTGCACTTCACCTGCAAAGAGTTCACCATTCACAGGGTTTAAAATACAAAGCAAGACAGCAGCACAGAGAGATCTGGTGTACATCACTGTCCAAAGCCCATGTGCGTCCGTGGTCGAGAATAACTCTACTGAACACGGTACAGCTTGAGAAGCAGGTGCACCTGCCAAAAGTCAGGGAGACAGCCCAAAAACACACAGTGCAGAGAATCAGACACAGAACCCACAAAGAGCCCTAGGAAAAAAACTAGACCTTGAGTTAGACACTGGGTGAACCAGCCTTTGAGCTGGAGCAGGAATCTGTGTCCCGTTGCTTGATTTATTTTGAGTTCAGTGAAACAGGACTTCTTATATTCTTTGTAAACAAGCAGGAGGTATGAAGAATATCTGACTCCATCACCTTTCCCTAACTTCAACTACCTGCAAGAACGCAGGTTTTGGCAGATCT
The DNA here is from genome assembly GCF_017639655.2 of Falco naumanni. Lineage (NCBI taxonomy): Eukaryota > Metazoa > Chordata > Aves > Falconiformes > Falconidae > Falco > Falco naumanni. The sequence continues at coordinate 6,107,293 of NC_054061.1, forward strand.
TACTCAGGTCCAAAGAAGTAGTAGTATGTGTAAATGCTTTATAGTTTAAATGTCATATGTTGATGCTGACAAGTTCAAGACACAAGAAGAGGTTGCTATGGAAACACACGCTGTATTGCCTGGAACATAAGGCAACATTTTACATTAAAGAAGGAAAAAAACCCTCGGACCAACAGTTGCCAAATTAGGTTTTGGGTGGGGAAAAACTAGGTTTTTTCACTTATTCTCTGACAGAAATATTTTAATTTAGAAACAATGAAGCTAAATGTGATGAAAGCATTTACATTGTATTTTGGATTGCTTCCCTTGCCTCAGAACAAAAAGTAATTTTATATGGAAAGACTTTCTTTTGCAGTCCATATACAGCAAATCCATCTCTACATTCCCATGTGCTGGAGTCTCCATCTAATTTTCATTTTATAATTAATGAAATCACTTCAACGGATGGTCATGTTCTTCGAAGAATTAATCCTGTAACTCTTCTATAACCTTACTTATCTGTGTACCCACACTGGCCAACAGAACTAGTATCTGAATGTAATTGATCAGAAATTCACAGAATTGCATCTTTGAAGAGTCAAGCAGCTCTTAGTTGCATTATAATCCCACTTTTATAATCTGCCACTGTTGCAAGGTGATGCCCCCCCTTCTGGGGTATCACTGTGCAGTGGCATCCTTCAATGACCATCCGTCCTGCTGCACTCCCTTGCCCTCTCAACAAGCACAAGAACAATGTTAAATTCCCCAAACAACGGTTTCACTCTGCAGGCTCCATCAACAAGCTAGCCTGATTCTAAGACACAATTCCCACACACCCATTTCCTCAAAAGAAAAAAACCTTTTCCAATTAATCTTTCTCTCATAAAACATATAGCCAGAATAATATTTTTTTCTGTGAACTTCCTATTGTGTAACCACTGGATCTGAAAGGGAAGATTTAAAAAGAGCTGAAGTGGGGGTCTACTCCAGACACTTTATTCTCAGAAGCACAGAAGAAAGTTTGAGTTCTTAGGCCTGAGGCTGATTCTTTCAGCCTTTCCTACTTTAAGTATTCTACAAAATTTCATTTTACTAGGGCATTTATTTGGTTTGAATTTTTGGCTATCACAAAAGTGACAAATCTACAAATCTACAATTCAACTTAAATTTATCTCCAATCTGCAACAGCACCTGACAAGACCTTTGTGATTTTTGCATGTAGAAGGTCAAGACATGTTTATAAACACAGAAGATGGTGTCATGGTATCATCGTGTCATGATCAACATTTCTGCTTGATAACTTTAACAAAAATCTAAAAACAAATTGCAGGCATTATTACTTCATAAATACCTGAGCAGCGAAGGCAAGGAAAACCTCTTTTTTGCTAAATTTAAGAGATAGGATGTTCAGTAGATGCTAGCAGGCCTAAAGACAAACATCAGAAATGAAAAGAACCTTGTGAACTGGCATGAGAACGCTACCCGTCATTGTAAATGCATTAGCAGGGAAACAATGCCAGGAAGATGTTTTTAGAAAAATTCTCATTTAGGGCTGTATCTTCAAAGACGCCTAAGGAGAACTGACATCCAAACACAGATGGGCACCTAATGTCCTCAGAACTTCCATTTACATGGTTACAGTTAAATTCCAACACGTCTGATTTGTTTAAAATGTGAGGGGGTTTCCAACCATCCCACTGTCATAAGGAAACTCCCGTAAATGCTTTTTGTGTGTGCTGACCTCCGTGTCCCAACAGTGCTGTAGGCTACTGAATTCAAGGACTGCTGCTGCCACCCAGGCAAAAAGGGTCACAGCAGAAGGAACGAGGAACAGTGTTTCTGAGTTGTAAAAGCCAGATTGTTTTTGCATCCATCCAGCAGCGCACATAAATTCATTTACTACTGTATTTTTACATGACTGATTCTGTGGCTAGTTCCATATATATACTTTTTTAAAAAATGTAACCCACTTTTATGTAGACTTTCCAGATGTATAGTATATGAACTTTTCCCTTTACCTTCTACTGACAGCATCAGTCACACTGAAAAACTCTTTTCCTTTCTTTGGAACCTAGAAACTCTGTGGCCCTTAGAAACCTGACAAGAACATTCAAGCAAAAGTAAGTGCAAATTATTAGTACCTGACTTCAATATTGTTTAAAGTCTATCTTTTTCTTTTGTCATACCTCACTTCCCTTTTCTTCTTATTCTTACCTTCACTGAATAAATGTATCTACACAAACTTGTAGATGGGCAGGACAAACGTAAGGATACAAATTCAGTTCTCTTAAAAATCCACAGTTGTATCTATTTCAAAGGGACTTAGGCAGAGAAATATGGAAAAGCTCATCTGTAAAGATATTGAGACTTTGGCTGCAGTTCACTCAACTTCACAGGCTTCATCGCAACAGTATTTGGCTCTCCTCTATTCTGTTTTCTTCACTGCTAATGGATACTTTACTATTTAATTAGTGCAGCATGATCCAAATCCCATCAAAGTCAATAGAACTCTTTTCATTTATGTTAATGGGCTTTGGACCAACTCCTGAATTAGTACCAGAATCAAATAAAACACCCTTAGGAAAAGAATAGATACACCAAGCTTACACTTTAAAATACAATCTTAAAACCTTCCTAAGGTTTTTACTTGCTTTAAAGTAAATCTCATTATTGTACATCTTATAAAAACAGCTGGACAGCCCCTTTTTGCCAGTCGGATTAAAGTGTCAGAAGGAACCTAAATGTATGTACCACTTCCCTGTGAAAAACCTTCCCACGATTAGGACAGCAAAAGGTTACATCTTCCTGAAGCTTTTCCTGTGGCTCCTGCATCGTGCAAGTACGTGAGGGTTCACCCTGCGGGAAGATAGATTTGGCAATGCAACTGTGTTTACAGGGTCTTTCCCCTGCACACCTGTTACTTCTCTGGCACCACCTTAGTTGTGCTAACACAGCTATCTGCTGGGCTGCTCTGAAGAAAACTTCACTGTGATTAACCCATTAAGGCTGTTTGGCCAGAGAACATCCAAACCTGACCGAGTGACATTAAGACAGTCAATGCCCAGCTGAAGAAAGCTCTGTTCAGTGGAGCAGTCAGTATTAGATGTAACACAGTTGAACTTCCATAACCACTTGAATCAAATTAGCAGGTGAGAGCACCAGCTATTTTTATCGTACTCACTAGAGAAGAGGCTTTCTGCTTTTAGAATATACCCTAGCTGCTGCAGAAATTAATGAACCACAAAGCAAGCAAAATGATCCTATGTAAACAGGGATATTAAGCCCTCTTCTGATACTTTTGACCCATTTTGGCAATACCAACCAAGCCGCACAAAGCCACTGTATCATTTCTTACACAGCAGCATGCTTTAATTGACTGGCACATTGAACAGCAAAGCTTTTTGCAGAGTTTGACCACAGAAATCACATTCAGAAATCACATCCCACCAGTGCTGACTCAGCGGCAGAGCCACAGAATACTTTTTTAAATTCCTAAAAGCCCAAACAAAAGAACAAAACCTGCGCTGTTGGTTTGGGCAGGGTTTTTTATTTCACGCTAGTCCAGCCTGGCAGCACAGTAGACCGGGAGACAACTTTCCGTGAAAACAGCTTTGGTAGAATGTTAGTAGAGAAGGAAGAAAATTCAGAATGAGGATGACAGGTGCTTCAGTCCCTTCTGGGCTGGAGCTGTGAACCCTTCCCATGGAATCAATCACAGCAGCCCTGGAGGGGACTGTCCTGCAGCCCACTCCAGCTCTCTGCTCCCAGTTGCCCAGTGCCTCTGGGCAGCCCTGACTCACCTTATACCAATACATGTACTGGTTTGTGAGATGCAACAAGTTCCGTTTGCTCTCAAACGGAGTCAGTATTCAAGCCCTGCCCTGCAGACTAGCATGAGGATAAATGGGGACACCACGTCTTGCTTTACTTTCCTTTCTGAAGGTGCTTGATAAAGGAGAATATTCACTGAGCAACAATTTTGTTGTGAATAGCCAAGAAATACAGTGTTTTCCGCTCATTCCTGCTGCATTGGGCTCCTCATAAGCTATTCTCATTATGTCAACACTCCAGTGTCAGTACTCAGCATCTTGCCCCGCTGACACTGATCAGATGTCTCTAACTGCTCTTTCCTTTGGCCTTTTTTCTGACCCATCCCTTTCTCCCAAATCACACACAGAGACAGTCATCTTGATCCTCTGAACCTTACGCTTCTCTGCAGGAACCACAGTGCATTTTTCCCCAGTGAAGGAAGTATTTCCAGCTCATGAAAAGGAGAGCGGTACTGCCCGCCAGCCCAGCAGCAGCCTGTGGTGAGATAGATTTTCAAACAATCTGTGTAGCTTTGGAATTCAAACCCATTAACTGTGGTGCAGCGCATTAACCACCGCTTGGCAACAATTTCAAAGATGGCCATTTGCTCCACATTCCTCAGCAAAGGAGCGATGCTGACAAGGTCCCTGGCTCTATGAAGGTGAGGAGAACCTACAGGCTCAGCTATCACCTACAACCAGCTTCAGGGAGGACATCATCACAAGGAGAAAGCTGCCTCCACACAGACTAGTAAACATGAGTATTAGGGCTGATCTAGCCAGTGCACTGTGTTGCCCTCTGGCACTGCCTAGTGCTTTCATGTTTCAAGCACCAAAAATCATAAATAGTATACTGGAGTACTGTATTGCAGTACTCTTCACAGATTAAGTCTATTCCCAGAGTCAACCATACTTTTCTATATATAGCTATCCTATTCTATTTATAGCTATCCTATTTCTATTTATAGCTACCCTCTGATGCTGTGGCCAAATGCAGCAGATAAAGTAGTCCAAGAAGACGAAAAAAAAAAATCTTTATTAGGGACTAAGTCAGGTGCTTAGCGATATTCGAGCTATAATCAACACCTGAAGGGTTTAGAGCAAACGTCCCTGCCTGCCCACTTTTGCCTTTCTGCTTTGCCCCCACTGCCACCACTTTACAAGGCTGGAAAACACGCACAGGGCCAACTTGCACGCATGCTAAAGAAGCTCATGGAGAACAGTTCCACAGGGAACAGCAACAGGACTCTCTGTATCAAACTTCAGGCAACCTGCACTCCTATGGCCAGCACCAGTGATGACGGTATTTTTCTGATCGGTATGACAGAACGCCCCCCAGCAATATTCATCAGGTGGTTCACCAAAACATGAAGTTTAACAGAACTTTGTTTAGTGCTTTTTTAAAAAATTGTACAAAAGGTTGGCAAGATAGCACAGAGCCAAACGCGCAGCTTTATGACAACATGCTCAATGTGTGTTTCTGTCACTGTGTTCTGCTCCCTCATGACACTGTAGCATCACAGAAAAGCTGTACGGTTACAGTCTACTGATTAGAAGTAGTAAAAAATGCAACTCCCCTGAAGCACCTCAATGATATTTCAAAACTTCTCTAAGTTTTCAGTTTGATAAGATGTTCCAGGACTTTCTAATCCATGTTCAGTTCCCCTCTTTGAGTGCTAACAACTCCTCCATAAAGCAGCCTATGAAAGATCAGAACTTCCTCAGAAGAGACAGGAGTCAGTCTATCTTCATCATTCTTTCAAAGGATACTTCAAAGCATCTTATGGTTTGTCACCAATAGCACAGAGGTCACTAAGCAGCCTCTATATATGAGGTTCTGCTTGTGACTCTGCCTTTTATAATTAAGAATGTGATGTCCTAACAACAAAATAAAATTTAATCTTAAGGATTTAGTAGACTCCTTGCAAACGTTGACATTGTATTAAGTCAAAGCAATGGACTCCGTGGTATGGAAGACTTACATAGAGGATTAAATTTGACCTGATAGGTCTCTGACATCAGTGCAAAGTGGTCTTTATATAAACAAATACAAAACGAAAAGAGAAGAAACCAACAGTTTCCCACAGTAGGATAGTTAGCATATACTGTAGGACTTGCAAGCAGTGATTCAATATTCCTAAATCATATCCTTGGGTTAAAGACTCTATGGAGTTCATTCTGGAAGCGTAAAAACATTACCTAGGCACGAACATTTCTTAAATCCACAAGTCAAAGCAAACACCTCTTTCAATCACCCCAAAGGAACACAAAATTGCCAGAAGCAGCTAAACCCTTCAAAGACCTAAATATATCCATCACGGGTAAGTTTCACATTACTAATACCGTATTTATTCAACAGTTTTGCCAGTGGTGTCATGATTTCTACAGGCTTGCATGATAACATGAAAACGTGACAAAAATTACATCAGATGGACAATTCAGAGATAGGAAGCCATAAGACCCTCATTGAGCCCACGCTGTGCGTGAGAACAAGCAGTTCCCACGGCTGTGTCTTTAACCTATCTGCCCATTCGTGACCAAGGACTCTGAGAACCTTCAAAGACACCAGGATCCCTGGTCTCCCCTTCCAATGCATTTCACTATTTCCAAGTATGTAAACAAATTCTGAATACATTACTTAACAAAATCTCATGTTAATAGCATCTACACATTCACAGATTTTGTGTGTCCTGCTGCATCCCAAGAACGAGTGTATCTCTGCAAACCATGGTAGCCTGTAATCCAGACTGTCAGAGGAGGGCATGTCACCAGAAGTGTGAAAGCATTCTAATTACATAAGGCCAGGTCCTCCGCTAATGCAAAGTGACAGAGCTCCCAGAAATCCATGGGGACACGATGATGCAGGTTAGCAGAGGTTTGGCTCATTATAATTGAATAGACCCAACTTCTAATTTTCCCATCTAGTGACAGATTGTTGGAATCCTGACCACTAGTATCTTAGAAGGCATTGGGGAGTTGAAAGGAGATTGCATCAGGAAAGTAAACTCCAGTTTGGCTGAAAACATATTTACAATCCAGGAGTTTCAATTAGCTGTTGCTGCGTTATCACGAAAGTCTGTTGACCAGATGTGCAATCAGTTTTTCTCGTGTTGCTCTCTCTCATGATTTGGGTTTTTTGTTGGGGGGATTGTATTTGGCATTTTGGGGTTTTTTTTGCAAGTGATGCTAGTTTTATTGAGGTCAGATCTAATACCTTAGATAGAGAAAGCTCTTCCCATCAGCACACCTCCAGCAGCACAGCAGTGAAGCGGGGCAGTCTCAGGAAGCAGAAAAATTTTTCTCCTTTCTGGCCCCATCTTCATAAGAAGGAGACAGAAGAGCTGTCAGAATGAGCCTGCAAATTCAAGGCAGCTGGAATTGCCTCATCCTCCTGGCATGGACAAGAGAAGGGTTTCTCCTGATCCCTCCCCCTTGCTTAATGCATCACCTCTTCTGTGGTGGGGATGTGGTGTGAGACAGAAGGGGAAGAAGGTTTAGCAGAGCTATTTCAGTTTTAGAAGCACACAGTTCTGTCCTGTTCCATCCAGCATATGGGATATAAACAGCAATGGGAAAGAACAGCTGCACTTGAGTCTCTCGTACTCACCTCCTCACCACCACCACTGCACCAGGGGACAGAAAACAAGGTGAAAGACAAGGTTATGATGTGGAATACTCCGTGGCCTGCTTTTTGTCCCGAATTCTTTGCTAATCAACCTGCCCATACAAAGCCAAATGAAGCCAGTGAAACTAAACACACTCACTTCAACAGCTTTGGACTAAACCCAAAGGTCAACTGCTTGCCATGGGACCTCCCAGGCCTTTATGCAAAATGATGCTGGACTATGACACAAAAATTGACATAGATCTGGGTTTTGTATGATTCTCTGTTTAGATAAATGCAAGATATGCTGTATCTTCATAGATTCCGCATTTTTATTCTATCTTATAAGATTCATGAGATTATTGTTGGCCTTAATTAGACTGGAGCAAACTAACAACTTTATTTTCATGCTAAATTGCCCCTTTCTACTGAGGAGTTTCAACGAATTCAAAACATCTTGTAAATGGTCTTGTCTTTCTTTGCTTGACTATTACTTATCCAGACTGAGCTTCACATTCCTCTTTTAGAGTGGTAAATCATCCACTTTTACACTGACTGCTTATGTCAGCCTTGATGTGCTGTACCTTTGCAAACAAATGTAATATTGACAGACACCTCTAGCATTTATTTGGGGATTAAATATTTTGGTTTTCTGATGAATGGCGGATCTGCATTTTCACAATGAAACCTAAAACTATTAGAAAACTCTGGTTTCAAGCTTTATTATAAATCTCAAATCAATCCAAATTCATCTCTAAGACTTCTTCATCCCTAAGCTCCTTATTGGTACTGAACTGAGGTGGTGTAAAATCTGTGCTTCTGGGAGGAGGGGTTTGTTCCCAAAAGGTAAAAGACTGTGACCTTAGGTAAGTTCACACTGTTCTACAAAGAGGTGTTTTGAAAAGTTTCAAAGCCATATTTTTATCTAGCTATTACTTACTTTGTTTAAGTATATGAAAATTTTTAGACATTTTCAGCCTTTCAAGCTTCAAAGCCTGCCAGCTTCCAATATAACTCCTGTCACGTGAGAGTGTTGGCACGTGAAAGACTCTTGGCACAGCTCAGCTGTCTTCATCATCAGGTAGTGATTTATTTCTCAAAGACTGTTTTTAAATACATTCCGGTCTGCAGAATGCTTTCCAAACAACATCTCTCACATTCCTTCCACAGCTCCTCTGCTTGGGGAAAGAAAAAAGCCTAGCAATGTTAACACCCTGAAGAATGAAGAAGTATATTCTTCTGCATGCATGTTGGATGAACATGATCTACTCAAAAGTCATGATTTAAAACAAATGAAACCACTATTAAAACAGTAACCACAGCCTGTACTGCCACCTATCCTTAGTTAATCTCTGCATTTTCTGCAGGCTATTTATCGACTTCCAAACTACAGGCTCTGTCCTGTAAACGGGTCTGCCTTTCAACTGACGTGATGGCCATGGACACTGGCCTTTGTATCAGGCTTGGGAGACACACACTTGACCACATCAGAACATACAAGACACATTTGCTTAGGACACGTATTGGATGTTAGTTGTCTTCTGCCCATGGCGGGAAATACCAGCAAAATTGTCAAGTCTTTGAGGTAAAATCTGTGCTTTCCCCTCTTCCCTTCTAAATTCTATCATTTTACTGTATTTGTGTTAGTTTAGCTTTTGAAATACTTCTAATAAGCCTTTTCTTTCCTGTTGGACTTGCCATAGTATTTTGACTTTCTCCATCCTATGCTCTACGATATTCACTATATCATGCCAAAAACCACATGTTCACAAGCACAACTTCAAAAAGAAATCCCTCCTACAGGCCAAATTGCACAAGAGCAGCAGTGAATCTGCAGTCCCTGTCCTGAGCCTGCAGTGTGAAGGTGCCTTTGGATGGCTTTGCCCAAGGGGGCTGATACATGCCCAGAGCTCCTACTGGAGGTGCTGGAAGCTGCTGCTGCAGCCCAGCAGCCCACAGGGCACAGAGGGAGAATGAAGGCACAATAGAGGGACTACCGAGCAACACTGGGAAGCAGGCACAACAGCAGGCCGAGATTTATGCTCAGGGCTCCTGCAGAAACATGCTGTGTTTGGATACAAAATTCAATCTCTCCCACCATTTCATGGACTGCTTCTTTTAAGTACTGTAAGTGATCGGGTAAAAGAACAGAGGTCATTAAGAGCTGCTGGCCAGCCTGCTAGTTAGCCACACAGAGCTTAAAGACTCAGGGTCTACAGCAAGATGTGGCACTGTGCTGTCCTAAAACCTCAGAAAGGTATTTTGCTTTTATGTCTTTTAAAGACCAGTTTAACTGTTGACCATATGCCAGGTATTTCCTCCTAGTTTTCTTGCTTCAAAAATCTTGTAGAAATAGTTCACCTTCATTAAAGAGCAATAACAGCAGCTACCTATATATATACACCTACTGAAAAGAAATAACTTAAATGCATTAAATTAGCTTTATCTAGGCAGAAGGAGCTCTTCTTATCCACAAAGATATCAATGATGTTCACCGACTTTCTCATTACAGGACTAGTAGATTTCATGCTTAATTTCAGTAGAAAATAGATTGTAATCTGTCCCCTGAGGTCCACAGGGCTAGAGGTTAAATGCTGGGAAAAAGTGATCTGACCATATAATGAAATTCAAACACAGAGGTGGCAACTAAAGGAAAAGTTAAAGGGAATGACTGTAGGAAGGAAGTAATGTAGCTTTATTCATAGCTTACCATATCAAAAGAAAAGTGATAATATTGTATTTTGCAGGTGTAAGAGTCAGAAAGTACCACAGACCCTGGGCAATTTCAACCTCTGAATTTTCCATGGAGCACTGCACAAGTGAAGAATCAATTGTATTTATTTATTTTGAAGATAAAGTTCACAGGTGCAGCAATAAAGAGGCAAAATATTAAATTTGACATAAACCAATACAAAGGGAGTAAGAAAGAATATAAACCTGAAGGGAACGCTGATAAACTGTAACACACTTAGGATACCAAGACCAAAGAGTAACAGCAAGTTGTACAAATGGGACTTCAATTTTAGCAAGGAAAAGTTTCGGAAAACAAACCAATCAGTAGATGCAGTCCTACAAGGGACATGAAGGGGCGGGAGGAGGAAAGGCAAGTATTAAATTAGTGGTCAGGGCAGGTTTTCTTTGTGGCATCAGAGAGGCTAAAATGATACTGAAGTTACCATGTTCAGCAACTGAATGTTCTCCACTTTAGGGGCAGGCAGCCCATGCCACATGTAACACATGCCAGTGGACAAACTCTCTTAGAAGTACACAGAAGACCGAAGAGATCTCCACTTCTTGCTTCACTTTTACCATTCAGCAACTTGGGTTTCCCTCCCCCTGCTTCTCCCACCCTCCCTTCCACCCTCAAAATGACTCCTCTCTCCCCAGCAGCAAACTTCACTCCTTTCTCTGATCCCATAACACTGCCTTCCAAAGGAGGTGTAATTTTCTTGCAAAGTTAATAAATAAATAAATAAATAAATCAAGCGGAGTTACAAAGTGGAAAGCCACCACCCACAGAACAGAATAGTAAGTTTGTCCAAAGCTGCAGTTCTAATTTCTGACGCTCAAAGGCACAAGTAAAGCTCCCTTAAACAGACCTATTTCAAAATCATGAGAATAAGGGTCTGGTTTTACAATACAGCTCACAAATCTGTTACCAAAGGAGGAATCTCACTTTTCTCCTCAAGCACAACTGAGGGTGTTCCCACTTTCATTTCTTTGCCTATAAAAACGTCCATCTCACCCCGCAGAGAACCAGTTCAAGCACCTAAACTGGCACGCAGCAGTTCACTGGATTGGCCACTGACCCACTCACTGGGTTAACTAATGTATGGTGGAGTGACACAAGCAGGGTGCCGGAGCAGGGGCGGAATGGGAGCACCGGACAGGGAGCAGCCCAGGGAACAGGTTTACCCCTCTCTCAGCAGCAATGAGGTGTTAAGACAAAACTCATCTGTTCTGTAAAACGACACCTTCAAAACAACATACTTGGGATGATTTTCACTGGCCTGCTGATTTTTGAGACTTCAAAAACCACAGCTTGCATCTCTCTGTCTTTTCCTTGAGGGAAACTCTTACTTAAAAACACTTACTTTAAAGAGAAAATGGTTACTTAGAAGAAAAAAATAAAAAAATTGATGCTGAGGTTCACACTTAGGACTCCAGGAACTCCAGATCTGAGGAAAGTACCAGACATTTTAAGACCTGGGAATAACTCAGAAGATCTATAGCAGAGAGATATGAGGAAGCAACGTGCTCTTCAGCACTTGAAGAGGACACTCTTCTTTTCAATGTTACAGTTTAATAGAACGGTGCTGAAAATAGCATGTGAAATGTGGGCCTTTCATTTTGCAGACTATTAAAACTGGGAACCCGCTGTGTCAAGACTCTGCAAACAAAGATGAATTTTAAACACACACAGATAAAGGGGCTAAAGAAACCAGATGTGATGTGTTCAAGAACTTACTGAAACTTTGGAAGAAGGAAAGCAATAAAGGGAGAAAGTGATCTGAAAAAGAGGGTGTGCGTATCAGAGCTATTCACAGGAAGCAAATGCAAGGTTGTGCAACCCCCCACAAGATGCTGAAGACCTGCTACCTGATTCTCTGTTTTAATCAGAGCCAATATGAGAAACGTCCTAGTGTGCAATTAAGTAATGGCGTGACCTGCTTACAAAGCAACAGTCACCATTAATAAAAAGTACTCACAAGTAGGTCAAATAAAATACTAGTGTGGTCTGTAGAAAAAAGGTCCTGCTCCATGCAACAGCTGGAATTCTGGTTGATAAAAAAAAAAATATTTTCCAACCTTCTGTAGCAAAAGGTAAACATGTAATTAGCTCAAAATGTGGGAATGTCTTGCCATTTGCAGGAGTCTGCACTGCTAAATTCTCAGAGAATATTGGAACACCTTGCTGCACCATGAGGAAGCAGTGAGCTGGTAGCTAAGTAAGCTAATAGCATTATTCGAGGGACACACCTTTGAAAGCTGAAGGGGGGCAGACTTCTCAAAATAGATGTTCTGCTTACCCCAGAAAGTAATTACGGTCCTATCAAAATTAGTTACTATTTTTGGATCTTTCAAGATGGAAAGTAGAAGAAGCCATTAAGCACATTTTCTTGGATGCACATGGTTTAATATTCTGGTTGGAAAATTAGTTCTTGTGTGGTCAAAGAGAATAGTACAGCTGAGATACTACCACAATGAGGACAATGAAACACAAGGTCAAATAGGACATAAGGAAATACCTATCTTTTATCCAAAGGCCTACAACATACCACAAAGATACCAGTTTTGATTGCCTGAGGATATTCTGTCCAGATGGTGTCCACCTGTATGATGTAGAAAACGACTTACTCTGCTCTCAGATGAAATGTAGGTGAGATGATCCATGCACAGAAGATACAAAGAAAAAAACAGCACTTACTGAAGACGGAGTCTCTTTTAAGGACAGCAAAATGAGGATAATTTACTCCACTTACAGGCTGAATCATAGTGTTTACAGTCTCTGTGTTTCAGACTGTAACTTTTAAAAGGAAAAGTCTCTGCAATTTACACAGCAGAAGGGGCTGTCCAACTAGTGGCTGATGTTGGCCAGGGACATGAACGGCAGAAACGCAGAGAATGGGTTATGAAGCAAAGTCTCTGTCCTGTGAAAATATATGGATATGCTTGGATGTTAGGCATCAAAATAGCTCCACTGCTTTCAGTCACGCAGGTCTTTTATATCATGTGTGTGGATGTGGATGTCCAGTCAGATTTTGACTGTGCTAAAAAGTACATACATGCTTGGTTTAAGCATATAGAAACCCCAGCTAAATTCAAAAGACCGTGTGGGTTAATGGAGATCCCACTCCAACCATCTGCAGAGGAAGGGGCTGCTGTTTTCTTAAAGAGAATGGCTTTTAAATTTTGTTCTATACTGTGTTACAGGAATTATTTGCATTTCTTCTAACTCTGTGTTATAGTTCTACTTGTCCAAAAAGCAAAAAGCCCACAGTGGGTTTTGCCATTACACAAAAAAACAGATGGCAACTTTGGTTTGATTTTGGTTTAATTTAAAGAGAAAATACTCCCAAATTGAAGAGATTATATATGCCAAATTTTAATCCACTAAAAATGGATGCAACCTGATCATAATGTAAATGCTAAGAACTTAGCATAGAAAAAAGAATTACTGGAATAATTTGTAGCAGGCATCTGTTTTAACTGTCAGGCAGTCAACCTGAACCAGACTTTGAAGGCAATATTGTGCTACCTTGAGTTCTGCTTTTTTGCTACATCACAAACTAGTGTAATCCGAAAACCAGATAAAAAAGAAACAAAACTAAATTGTAAATCCATATGAAAGCAGGAGATGGATGTCTAAAATGAAAAATAACACAGTTATATAAGCATGTTTGTCTTCTGGTGTATTCGTTGTGAGCAGATCCTTCATCCTCTTATCCAGGTAAATTACATGATCCACCTAAGGTGAGTTAGATTCAGCTTCAGCTCTGTGGCCAATTCCAAGAAAGCATCTCTGTCGGGGAGGTATTTAAGAATATAACCCTAAAACTCACTTACTTCAAAGAGCTCAAGCTCATGCTCAAAGTGAAGCCGAATTATACTAAACAAGGATAGATTTCACAAGGTGTTTAAATGTCTTCAGGAATGCAGAGAACGTGGCAGGAGGGACGGGGGGAGTATTCCCCCTGGAAGGTGAAACGTGGGCATTTCACACGGATAGTTGGAATTACTCTTGGGAAAGGCCATTGACTGAATCTGGAACCTGAGCTCCTACATTTACAATTTACAAATTATATCATATGAATACGCCCTTGTGAAATAAAGACTGCAAAAAATAAAAATATTCCATTATCTGATTTTGAAATAGTAAAGAAAATACTAATAGTACAAATAATACATAACAAAGTCCTGGGACAACTGACAGACATGCACTTACACTGACAGCAGCCAAAGCACCGGTTAATTCCTGAAGATTCATGACTGGCTAGTAAAGTGAACGGATCACCACAAACCCACCCAGGTCAGCCCAGTACTACAGTTACTATTAGTATTGGGCATGAGTCTAAAAAGCACTGCTGGCGTCTTAAGCATTTCTAGAAGAAATAGCAACTGGGCAAGCAGCCAGCCACCAGGCTTCTCTCAGTCTGCAAGACTTATTACAGCAAACAGTAAAGGCTGAAATGTACAGCAAACCCTGCCTATTTCATCACATACGAAGAAACGCTTATGTCCGTTATACTTGCAAGGTGACTACGGCTTGGTACCCCAAGACATGTAATGCTTACAGCTCCCTAAGAAAACACACAACCATTGATGTCCTGAATAGCTTCCTTTCTATATGTCTACTTCTAATAACTTTCTATTTTAATGATAAGATAGTGAAATTTTTGGACAGATGATATTTTAACTTTTTAAAAAGGAAGAGGATTATACTAATGAAGCAGAGCTAAGACATCATGTTATGTTACTGAAACTGATGTCCCTCTGCTTCAGTGGGTGCTAGATCACACTGATTATTAGACATGAAGCTGTGATCATCAGTCTTTTAGGATCCTGTCAGTAAGTTTGACTCTGCACTGCAGCCTAATTTAATCATGTGCTCATTATCCATACCAGATGTGGTGCTGATATTGTGTTTCTCCTGTATCTGCTTCTGTTTAAGCACACATTCTAGCCCACAGACTATGAATGTTATGAGGAGACTGGGAGAGATTTTATGTCTCTGAAGTCCCACAACCAAATACTGCCATCCTGTCAACCTGAAGAAGACATTTTTGGCACATCTGCCTCAAGAACTGCAAAAGTATTTAACAAAATAGGAAATTCAGATGCATATCAGGTTCATCTGCTGGGGTGAAGAAAGCAAGTTCCCGTAATTCAGGCAATAATCTGGAAGAACTACCATAATCCTAACTCTTTATTGGTTTACGGCATTTTTACAGTCTCCATTCTCCTTCACAACTAATCTTTGGAGAGGACAACCAGCTCCCTCATCCTCCAGCTGCATCCACTAGTAAGGATGTGGCCAAGGACCAAGAACATACTCAAAGCACAGTATCTTCCCCAACAGTCTGCAGGCCACAGACAGCTGACCATGTTGGTTCTTCCCACCCAGTGGAAAATTAGTCTGAATGCTACCATGCCAAGATGATACCAAGTTGCCCAGGGTGTTCTTAAGTTGGAAAGCTTTCACAAAACTTTTTGGTTTAATATGGTAAAAATCACATCCATAATTCAGACAGCCATTAAAAAAGCTTCCAGTTAGCTTTAACTTTCCAATGATTTGTAAAGACCCGCTTCAGCCCTGAAAAGACACCTAGACTACATACTTCAGAACTTCTCTTCATTTGTCTCTGATCTGATTTTTAGGTCAACACAACTAATTTTGTTACTGACTTCCATTACAGAAAGCTGAGAGTACCCAAACTAACTGTGTATCTCCTCACTCAGGGCAGGAGATAATTCTGTATATGCATTCATTGTACCTTTTAACTTTTTAGAATTATTGCAGATTAAAAACCTTCATCATTTATACTACAGTTCAAAAATATGTTTGCAGAGCTACTATTTTCATGTAAATGCCTTCCAACAACTTCTCATTTTGGCAATACCAACACCACCAGACAGACCCTTCTCAGACAATAATTAGAAAATAAGACACAGTTGGCAGTAAAGTGCAAACCAAAGGGGATGTTCAGAGGAAATAACATCAGAAGTTGGCAAGGTGGCAGATGCATTCACTGACTTGAACCAGATTCAGTCAACGAAAGTTTGCAATGTAAAGATCAAACTTTGAAACTTCAATTCAAATGTTATTTCAGCCCTAATGTCTGGATGCAAAAGCTGGAAGCCCATTAGAAGAACAGACAGATGTCAAACCACCTTCAAACACAAGGACTTTGAGAAAATACTAGGATTTAAACAAAGCACATTTATAACAAACAACTCTAACACTTTTCAGTTGACAACTCAGTTGTCAGAGAGCTCCACCATCACTATCTCCAGAGTCATCTAGAAAAGCAGGTGGAAATACTTGGGGTATGTTAGAAACATCGGCCATGGTGTGTGTATTGTTAGGCAACTGAATGAAAATCCATGATACTATGGAATTTCTCCTCTGAGAAATTAGTTTACTTCACACTGAAGTAAACTAGGTGTGAAGAAAAGGATGGACATAGAAAACGAGTTGAGAATAGCTTTGTCCATGTCTTCATTCACATCTGAAATACCAATAAACCCAAGAATAACATACAGCCCAGTGGTCTCTAAAAATGTCTTGTTAGTAATACATTGCTCCAGAGACTCTTCAATACTCCCTGCAAACACAACAAATGAAAAGGTAAATGAAGAGACAGTTAAGTGCAGTATTAACTTCAGTGGGTTAGCTGCTCATTATCGCTGTCCATGGACCAGTGGCTTTTGGGAAAACGTTAGTATAATTTCTTGGAGTTCATGTAATTCTACTGATACCTTTTTTAAACTCTCCCCCCACCAGAAAGAAAGAAGCTGAGATGGAGGGAATGGGCAGAGACAGAACATAGTACCCAAGGGACTGAAGTCCAATTTGTTGTTCCACAACAGACTTGCTGCACAATCTCAGGGAAATCATTATGGCCAGATGCTTAAAGTTATTGAGATAATGCTTCCTGCAGAACAGCTTCAGTAACCTAGGCAAAACCAAACATGCCTCTGCCCTGCAACACTTACAATGTAGATACGCACTGGAAGAAACAGTAAGACATTTCCAAATGTATTAGCAGAACCAGAGAAGTTGCAGTGCCATTCGAGAACCAGTGTGACATCCAGATTAGAACATGGCAGCTCCCACACTAAATGAATTCTCCCGCTTCTCCTAATGAAAACAACAGTGCTGGAAAGAAGCAGGCACACAGGCTGTAGATATAGGTTGAAAACTAAAATTCTTTTGGTAGCTTTTCTAGCCATTTATGAGTGCCAGAGGCCTGGTTTCATTCCTTTGCATTTGAGAAGTTACAAAATGTGAGACGAGCAGAGCTTTATAAACACTTTGTCATTTATACATGTAACATGAGGTGCTGGATCTTTTGAGTCTTATCCATACTTTGGCTTTAACTCCTGTTGTATTTTGTCATAACTCTCTTCTCCAAATATAAGGAGTCCACACTCCGGCTTACACGGGGAGGAAGGAATAAGTTTCGCCACTGCCCTTACAGTTCACACCTGTGCTGATGAGGTTGCACAAGGCAAACAGCAGCTGTCAACAGGATCTTCCTCCACCTTTCAGCAGAGATCAACAAGGAAGAAGGGCTCTGGCTCCACCCAGTTCTGCAATGCCCAGAGCAAGTCAAAAACGATCAGTGCTAGGTACAGGGAGAGCAAAGAACTTCTGCTTCCCTACCAGAGGCAGGCTTGCAGGCTCATTCTCTGCTTTCTGAATTGTTCTTCTTGCTGAGCCCTGGTGTGCCTCTTGCCCTGTGCCAGCTGTCCACATCAAACAACTGCAACATTAAAACCTGCTTCTCAAAACAGGAATGCACATGGCTAGGAGAAACCACAGGAAAGAGTAAAGGGAGAAGCATTTGATTTCATTCCATTCTCGGATAGCCGACATACTATCTCCATACATGTTATCTTCTTGGCACAGCAAATTAACAACTTTCTATGATAAAATAAATAGAAATACAACTGACTCATCCTGGCTTTTTATGCAGAGAACAGAATGCATTAAAATTAAGTAATCTCAAAATTAGGAACTCTCAAGGGTAGAGCAAGAAAATACTGGCTGGATAAATTGTTCATGATCAAAAACGTAGCCCTTTTCTCACTAAACAAATTGCCGTGCAGTAATTACTGTTCAAATGACAGTATGACAGTTTAGGATGTCAGGGACAAACAGTTGTAATTTGACTGCTGACCATGCACTCCAGAACAGAGAACTGCAGCAAGCTGTAAAACACACAGTCTCACAAAATGTATCACAGGGAGCTGTTTTGCTCGTAAAACTCAAACTCTTTTGCGACTTTCCATCAATCACTGGATTAGGCAATGAAACTCACCAAATGAAAGATCCATGAAAAGACTGAATAAATTAAAAATTTTCCAGGGCAAAAAACCATGCTTTACCTACCAAATTTGCTTCCAGGGAAGTCCAGCCCATTATTTGGGATTAACTCTTGTAAAATTTCCCTTTGCAGACTGGAAGTGAGAAGTGGAAGCGGATGCCGAGCATGTGCCACTTCATCTTCTGTTTCAAAGCGTCAGACACCTCAAGTAACTTTACCACAAACCAATACAAATCCTGGCTTCAGCTGCTCTGTTCCAGAGTAGCTGCCACAGAGCATGTGCTCAAACTTGTAGTGCCACTGTCTGTAAAGAAGTGCCTGGTGCAGCGCAGCTATTCCCACACCAGGGAACATTACTTAATTTGCATTCACAGTTACCATATGAGGTGTGAGTTTCTGACAGTCCACACATTTTATATTTAAAGACTGTAGGAAATTAATGTAATTATCTTTGATAGAATAACAAAAGTAACTTACCAGTCCATCGCAATTGCTGATAGCGACTGAAGCGTTTGGCAAATCAGTGATATCCCCAACATAGAGGCAATTCCCATAGAGAGGTTCAATGTGAGTCTCATCAGAGTCCTCCTGCCATTCAACTGTTGCTCCAGGTGCCACTAGCCTGGAGTTTGGCCGCAACCTGAAGTGAAACTCTCTTCCAAAAACAGTGACATTGTAAAATATTTGCTCATTTGCTGCTTCATGTTGCAAGTCCTCCGCAGCTCTCCTGAAGCGTGCTTTTGGTGGTCCAGACACCAAGTGGGATAGGAACCTGCCCTCTGAATCGGTGCTGGTGGGGATGACAAGGCTGTAATCCTCTATATTCCTCAGAATTGGATCTTTACAGGGACAAAGCAAGAGAGGAAAGAGATACTAGAACTAAACACATCCTGATGCCGCGGGATTTTTATTCCATTATTCATTAGTGCAGCAGACACTTACATAAGGCGGATGGACACTGCACTCTGTACAGGCACTTCATTCACCAGCACCAAGTGTGCAGAGTTCATTCAAACTTGCCTTTTGCTCCCCAGAACATCAGCCGGCAGCGGGAGCCTCCCCACCCCACAAGGACCCCGCACTCCTGCCCGTACCGCAGGGTCCCACCACCCTTTGCTCACCCAGCCGGGACCCCGCACCCCCCACCCACCCGGTCAGTGGCCGGGTCACCTCGGGGACTTTGGGGCTACCCAGGTGGCCAGCTGACCCACTCCGGGATCTCGGAGGGGCAGGGGCAGGGGCTCGGTATGCAGGTGGCAAGCCTGCCAGAGAACGGCACGTCCCTCAAACTGCCCCCGGTGCGGCGGGGATGAGCCGGCCGGTGACGGGGAGGGCACGGGCAGCGATCGGCAGCGGTCTCCGCGGGAGCCCGCGGAGTTTCGGACGGCGGCGATGGCCGGGGCAGGAGTAGGAGGAGGCAGACGAGCTGCCATGTGCTTCATCCCGCACGGCGAACTCCAGGCACCGAGCCCTGCCCGCCCGCCCGCCGGGGCTCGCCCCCTCCGCGGGGCAGGCTGCGGGCGGCCGCGGGCACCGGCGCAGCGCTGTCACCGCCGGCGGGGCTCCCGCGTCCCTTTCCCCGTCCCCGTCCCCGCCTGCCGCTTGCAGGAAACAACTGGAAACCCGACAAAAGTAGCCGCAGAAGAAGTTCAAGGGGAGCGGAAAGCCGCGGGGCGACGAGCCGCCACTTCGGACGGGCGGGCTGCGAGGCACCGGCGGCGGCAGGGCAGGGCGAGCAGCCCAAAGGCGGCGGGGCGGCCGCGGCGTCGCGGCAGAGACCTACCTCTGTCCCCGGGGCGCCGCAGGGCGCCGGCGGGCAGGGCGACCGCGCAGCACAGCAGGAGGCAGGCGATGCCCGCCGGAGGGTCCATCGCGGCGGTCCCGGCCCGACGCGGGGGCCGGCGCCCGGGCTGCCCGCAGCCGGCCGAGCGCCGCGCCTCCCGCAGCCGGGGCGGGCCAGGCGGCAGCTCCGCTCCGCGCCTCTCCGCGCCGCTCCGCGCCGCTCAGCGCTGCCCCACGCCCCGCCGCCCGCGCATTCGCCCAGCCGCAGCCGCAGCGGCAGTGGCGGCCGCGCTCCCGGCTCGCAGCGAAGCAGAGACACCAGGAGGCGGCGGGGGTATAATACTGGAAACACAGGGCGTGCAGGAGTGAAGTCAGGCTGATTGACAGAGGCGCTGCCACACGGCGCAGCCGGGCCGAGGGGAGCGGGGACTGCCCGCCCTGCCGCCCCGCCGGGCAGCCCCGAGCGCCGCGCCGCCCCCGGGACCCTGCCGCTGCCGGGACCCTGCCTCTGCCGGCGGCGCTGCCCGGGCCGGGCCCCGGGAGCGGCGATGGGGCTTGGCCGGGCGCGGTTTGCAGCGAGAAGCGGCACCCCGGCGCCGGGCGCTGGGACCAGTGCCCCGCTGCTGGGGCCCGCGGGCTGCGCCGCCCCCGCTCCGGGCTGCGAATTCCCAGGGAACTGGTGGTCCAGGGAGACCAGGGCCAAACCAGGCAAACTTAAGGCACCTCGGCGTGAGTTTTGCTGGAGTCTTGGGTTCCCGCTGAAAGCAAGGACCAAATGGAAAAAGTGCCACCAACGCAGACAAGCCGCGATCAGAGATCTTCGTCTGATCGAATAAATTACTCCAAGCAGCCATTTCAAGGGAAAAATCATTTGGATTATTTGCTAATAAGACTGAAATTACTTGCTCCAAAGCAACCTTATATTAAGTATCCTGCAAATGGAGAGCCAGACCCTGAAAGCATTCAGGAGTACTATAAATACAATATAGAAAAAGAGCCTTTAAAATAATTAAATAATCAAGAGTGGCCCTTATGGAAAAAAACAAGTTATATTTGTTTCCATATGGCCAGGATAAATGCCATACCACTTATTCCTTTCAGATAATGTAGATATTTACTCAGCTGTTACATTATCATTTGCTGTTTTCACCACTCTAACCTTGCAGAACCCTAACAGCTCTTCTTGTTCGCCCACTGTCCTCGCCAGTCCATGGCCCCAGCTACCACAGGCCACTTCGCACTGTATCTGCATGGATATCCCTCTGGAAATCTGTATGCAATGGCTTCCTGCAGGAAGCTGGTCCTCTGCCAAGGAATTTTCCTGGGTATCCTTCACTCTTCTTGCTCCTTTAGAACTAAGGGTCCAATTATTACCTTCCTCCCCTATATTACGAGCACAAGTGAAAGGTATAGAACAGTAACAGCTAGATAGTACAGCTCAATGCCAGTGACTAGTTTTTACAGACCCCAAGCCTAATTATGGCAGTATGTGGTTTTGTGCTTGCTTGGTTTGCTGTTCTGGTTTGGTTTTCTCATTTTTTAGGTTAAGGATTAAAAGGGAAAGATTATTCTGAATAGTGGAGTAGATAATTTTTTATATTACATTCAAACATCCCTTTACTTATCTTTTCAAATTACCTCCGCTTGGGATTTCTGGCTGCACCGGGCTTCTCCCAGTTCTTCCTTTTGGTTTGTTTTTCTGTCGGCTTGTGTTTTGTTTTGTTTTGTTTGTGAGTCCATATTGAACAGCTTCTCTTACTTAAAATCTCATATACTTTCCTCAGTACATAGCTGGTAAAGTTCCAACTTCATTTTTATTGGACTTATATTTTAAGCTGATGATGTGGCTTTTTTATGTTCCATCCATCCCATCCTGCTCAAATTGAAATAACTTCTGCTCCTAAACTTGAAAGGGAGAAGGATTGGTCCTGTATGTGAAATCCAAGTTCTATTTGTATATGATGCATCTAGAAAAAAATAAGGAGACAGTATATTGTAGAAACACAAAACAACCCAGCCAATAGTTCTACTAATTAAGATGAATTTTTATCTTGAAAAAAATTGAGGTTAGAAAATATGCTTTAACATGGATAACAGCTGTACTGCACAGTAATGATACAAATAAAAAGAATCAGTAACTGCCTTCATGTAGTTTATTTCTATACAGAAACCAAGTTCTATGTGCATGTTATTATCTTATTGGGGGGAAGGGGGGGGGGGGGGGGGGGGGGGCGGGACGAGACCCAAAAGCTCCATGGGCTCCAGGGGTTGGTGGGGCTGTTTTACAACCTTCTTTAAGATTTTAAACAAAACCAAACTGAGAACAAGTGTCAAACAACAGCACCAGATCTGTAGTTGGTGTTTCCACTGAACTCACTGGAATAAATCCTGATCCCCCACTGAAGTCAGTGAGAGGTTTTGCCATTGACTTCAACAGAGCCAAGATTTTCTGCAATGGATTCACAATGCCAATTTAGACCAAGTGAGGATGTGCCACATGTGCAGCAATGACCCCATTATCCTTCCAGAGGAAAAATGGATCTGTGTTTGACCCTGAGGAGGTGGTCCAAGGCATGCCAACCACCACAGAGCCCAGAATGTGTAAAATTCAAGAAGACAAGTTCTTACATCCCTACTGTAAGTTCTTACATCCCTACTGTAACACTACTACAGCAGAGAAATTCAGGGGAATACCCTCCTCAGAACTAGTTCTTGCCCATTTCCTAAACTATTTGCCCAGGATTCTTGACATGGGCAGTCAAGGTCGCTGCCTAGGTAGGGCCAGGCCATGGCTGTCTCCAGCAGGATGCTTCAAATTTTTTTAGAATTAACTAGAAAAATTCAACATGAAATGTATGTACTGCTGCATTACTCATAGTCCACAAACCTCTAAATTAATTGGTATGAATGAAGTCACATCAAGTTTATTTTACTGGAATGAAGGGAGGAGGACTAGATACTGTAACTGTGCTCTGATAGTTTGATCTGAGGGTATGCCTATGCTGCTGCCAAACATGACTACAATCACACAGATGCTTGCCTTTGCTGGAGACAGGCATACAGAAAGGAGAAAATGATAGTATGTCCTGAATAAGTACCTAGTCTGAAGGAAAGGTGTTCTAGCAACTTATGCTGAAATATCCAAAGTTATTTTAAACAAGCTAGCTGAGGCATGAACGGCACTATAACTGAACCAACATGGAGTTCAGCACAGACTATCTGAGTATTTACCTGGATTTACAGATCTTCTAGTCCACACCAAGTCTGTGCTATCGGTTCCTGTTCTAGCTAGGGTACATCTGTATAAACTGCAGTCAAACCTTCCCTGTGGAGATGTTCTCTCAACATTTAATTTTGCTTAGTAAAATGAAAAGATCCTAAGCTTAAATCACCAACTGCTGCTATGGAAGTATTCAACACACGTATAACTGCACATTGCAACAAGCAACCTTGTAGCTGAGATTTCCAAGATCTCTGTTTTCAAGGGAAAATCCATCTTTTCCCAATGTTAGTGGGGCTGTGAGGGGAGATGCTGGACTGCAGAACTGTGCGCTTTCCAAAGGGCATGCCATCACCTGAACAGGTAAGAGTCTGCTTACAGCCCTCATGTTCCAAAGGTTTTACATGAGAGGTTCCCCAGAAAGGAGAGTTCTCATTTCTGACCTCCTTATGAGGAGTACAATACCTTTCTGCAAAAGGACTGTAAGTTGCCTGCATTGTTTCTTATGCAGATCATTGATTTCACCCTGAAGTGGTATGCCTACTTTCTGAATATGCAACATTAAAAAAATTAATAAAAAAGAATAAAAATTAAAAGAGCATGCCAGTTCACTTCCTCTACACTTGACATTTCCAGGCTCTATATTATCTGAACCCTTTTGCCATTACATGGCAATATTATATACTACCTATAAAAAACCCCATGTATTTAATGCTAAGTTTGAGGCAGCATATGCTAAAGAGCAGTAACTAAAACTGGAACAGTCCTGCCTTTTCCCCCCTTTACCTGAGCACAGTAATGAAACAATCCATCACAGAAAAAACAGACCAATGTAACAATTAATAAATTACCAAATCATCAAGCTCTTTTGAATAATTTAAGTTCCACTCCTTTTTTAAGAAAGTGCAAAAGAAATATTCTCAGGAAAAAAAAAAAAAAGTTATAAGAAACTAAATTAAAGCAGTAATACCCAGGCTAGTCACTTTGATTCCTGGAGTAAGAAATGCGGTATTGTTACAAAAAAATATGTACGTCTTTAATTGGTAACTAATAAAATCTTCCCTACGACAGGGGAGTTACTGATTGTATGAATATTGATTGACATCTTCTCTGCATGCTCATCCTGAGATTTTTGAGGAACAGCTCCTTAGCCCCCACCAGATTGCCCAGGCAGGCAGGTCGTCAGAAGACTTGGGTGATTCTGCTGAGACAGAAGCCACACAGGACATGCCCCAGAACTTCAGTGGCTTAAGGAAATTTATTGACAAAATTAAGCAGTTACACGGTAGTTTTGAAACCTGTCACTGCTGGACAATGGGGCTTAACTCTCCCTTTAGCTATCTAAGACTCAAGTGTACAGCCTTCCAGGACAGTAAGGAGCAGCAGGCATTCTTCCCAACCTCGCTCCGTGTGTCTGCTGCCCATGTAGGATACCTGCAGCCTGAGACAGTAAAAAGATCAGGCTGCCTGTAAATTGCACGGGCTAAAAGATTAATCTGCCAGATGCTGGCCACATAGGGACCAGCTGTGGACACCTTTGTGGGTCTGTGCTCATTGATAGAACAGGTTCAGATTGCTTCTGCACTGGCCCAAAGCTCCTACCTGACTACAGGCTTGCAGCTGAACTGTATGCACACGTGCGTTTGCACTCAGAGGCAGGGGAAGAAGTAAAAAAACCTAGGAGTAGGGATCCAAGTTTCCTTTACCTTCTTTTGTATTTGGTTCAGCCACTTTGTCCTGATTTTGTGGCCCACAGTAAACGTTCCATCTTAATTCCCCTTTACATTTTCTCTGTCAGCATAACACATAAAATTTCATTGTTACCAGTTCTTTCACTAAACATCTGTATTTAACTGCTAGTATAATTGTCTTTTGATAAATAGTACAATCCCTCCCCTACGTTTTCACCTTGATTATTTCTGTGCAGATTTATTGCCTCGCTATTAATATTCCAGCCATGTGATTTATCCCAGCATGTTCCCGGAATACTTGCCTTCCCTATATAAATATTTGAATGATCTTAATTTCAACTAATTAGTACTGGGACATTTGATTTCCCTCTTGAAGAATTCTCATTTGTTACTAACCAGTTCCTTTCCAGTTTATGAGATATCTATTTTGAGGGGAGAAAATAGAGTCACTGAACGAACCAAACACTTTTTCAATACTGTTCTACCCTTCTTCATATTGTTCATGTCAATCCAGTGCCAAAATAACTCTCCTAGGTCTCAAATCTCAGAAACATCAAATACACAGTCAGTGACAATAAAGCATTCCCATTCTGCCTGTCAACATGCTTCAGCCTTTACAGAAAGACAGAATTTATCTAACATCTTGTGCCACAAATTTGGGCAAGTCACTACGTTCAGATTTGTGCAAGATCTGGGAGACAGAACAAAAGTTAGATGGCCCTAAGATCTGTCACCCTCTGGGCATCTCTTTAACTGTCAGCTTCACCTACAAAGAAAGCTGCGGACAACTAGGCCCCAATCAAGGGGTTTAGTTTTTTTTTCCCAGTGCAAATCTAGCTATACGTAATTTTCCCTGAAAAACATTTAGCAAGTTTGGCCGAAATATTTTGGCTGTGTGCACTGCAGCTTTTTAAAAGGAGAAGAATCAACATCTTCCAGAAGAAACATGTCTGGAGGAAAAACATGTTTCTAGTCAACATATTAATTTATTGTTGAGAAAGAATTTTGACAGAGCAGTTTCAACCAGCCATACTTACAAATTGTTCTGCTAGAAAGAAATCATCTCAGAAGCATTTCAGCCATGCAGACTTCTTCACCCTCCAGAAAAAACCACACCACTCATTTTCACTGATTCACCCACTGCTGACAACATTTATCGGTTGTTCCGTCTAAGCATTGTTTCAGTGAGTAAGGATACACATGAAGAGTATACATTAAGAAAAAAAAGCAAAAATATTCTTTACAACTGCTAGAAAATGCCTCTGAAATATTTTTATATAAATCTAATTGAGTACAGACAAAAAGCAGGACTTTCCCCAAATGCATGAGTTAAGAAACATGAGAAATTTTTAAATTAAGCCTTATAAGATCTTCAGATTCAATTCTCTCTTCAAATAAAAAAAAATCTGCTTTCCAGTTGCCTATTTCACAGCTGTAACTCTGATAATAGGACAGCTTAGTAATTTATATCTTCACTAAAAACAAATACCCATTTCAAAGAGACCAGGAGATTTTCCAGCCTCAGAATCATTATTTGTATATTCGTATTGAAGTAGTGCCTAGAAGGCCCAGTGGAGACTGAGCTCTATTGAGTTACTAATACAGTGAAGAAAGTGACCTGCCTAAGTACAAAGTTCAGTGCAGCAGTTCAGTGAAACAAGTAGAAAAATAAGGATTTTCATACCAAAATCATGACAGGTGGTATAATCTTTCAAAAAGTCACCCCCGCAATCCTTATCTATTACTTGTAGACACACTTTTCAAATAGTATTTATTCTTTATGTCTATAAACAGTTTATCTGAATAATTATTACCTTTAACAACAGAAGTCTCAAGCTATTTCCTTTCTCCCTTCTCACCGCCTACACTACCACCTCGAGAGATGCCATGCATTTGCAACTTAGCCTTTTTTTTTTTTCCCTCCCTTAATCATGCTTTCTGGGAGCTACAAAGCTGAAAGGGACAAAAACCGTAAATAATTGTATCTTCAGAGATGAGTTTAAGCTTTAAGCAGTGGCAGAAATACTGAGTTCATATGCCAGCACTGTGCTTGATCAGAAAAGTCCTTACAAATTAGGTTAAGGAATATTTACTGCTATACAGAATCCTTTATTCTAAGAGGTTTTTCATCAGTCACAAAAATGATAAAATTTCTGTAGCTGCCGTTTAAGTATATAAGTAACTCAGAAGGAAAAGCACAAGAGATTACTGGGATCTTGTCCAATATGGAATATGCAGCCTCAAGTCAAACAAGCTCAGAAGGTTCATGGAATTTGACTCAGTGAGAACTGCCAACTCAGTGGGAAGGTCACAATCACAGAGCCTAAAAGATAGAGGAAAACACTTCTCAGGCAGTCAGGAGATGGAAAATTTTGGGGAATGTGCATTTTCTACCTTTATAATAGGAGATTTGTGTTGGAGTTGTGAATATTGCATTTCCTCTAGCTCCAGTTTCCAAGTCTGCCAAATTATGTGACATTGCGCATGGAATCTCTGCCTCATCCTTCAGTCATTCAGATGAAGAAATGAGGGCAGGGATTATTTAGGAATATTTTAAAGCAAGCCTCTTGCATCATTTGTCACTGAGAAAAACTCAAGACAAGGACTAAGACTAGAGTAATTCCTGTTCACCTTTGTAGTGCAGAAATTGAGTCCCATGACTGCCTTCTTTTTAGTACACTCGAGTGTGAGTTGGCACTCCTAGAGTGTACTATAAATTGTGTCACACCAGCATTGAAAGAAAATAGCATGGAAAATCTCTAGTAAGCCCAGGGCTATTATTGAAACACATGCAGTAAAACAACCAAATGTTTCTGGCTGTTCTTCAGCTTATTCTTCAAATGACATGATAGGGTCTAGTCTGTAATATGAATAGCTCTAACTTGGGTAAGCATGCTGTATGTTTGCCTTATAAACTAATAAAGCCGAGGTTATGCAAAAAATTGTTGCAGCTTAAGAAAGTCCAGTTTAGTGGAAATAATAAAGCAAGTTCACAGAAATGGAAATTTAAGGAAACACATTCAGAAAGCATAATAAGAAACAATTTTCACCTGAAAATTCAAAGCTGTAGAAAGCTGGCTTGGTGCGGCAAATGCAAATCATACATTAGGCATTTCAGAGCCCCAAGGGAACAAAGGGAAAATCTGGATGTTTCTAATGACCTTCTTCATTTCACAAATGTAATAAAATCACTTTCAAACAGATATCTAATGTTTCACAAATTTATAGCTGGCTTTTGCTCCACTTTCAACCAATAGCTGACAAGTAGACTGCAGTGCTCAGTCCATGACCTGAAAGCTTGTTAGCAGCCTTCCTTGTTCTTTGGTTCTTTGTATTGATTTCAGAGTATCACAGGGAGTATCTTATGATTGTTCCTGTCCTTTATAGACATATAAATCAAGAGTAAATTCACTGAACTCAGAGTTGTGACCCTCATGTGAAATGGATGTTAATACAATCAGAATCACCTACTGACAATGTGTTTTTGAATTATTTCAGCCTGCTGTGCTTATAGCATCCCAGCCTCTAACATGTAGGTTTTGACAATTATTTAACGTGCATTTCATAGTCAGACAGCAAAGAATCCCTAAACACAGAAGCAGGTGAAAAACATGAAGTATGTCTACTAAATGTGATACCCTACAGTTTATTTCCTCAGCCATCATGTGGTAATTTGGGGGCTTTGGGGCTGCCTGAGTTTCAAAATAGTTAACCAACCACAGCGTAGTATTTTATCAATCTGTTTTCATTCTCACAGTAATGATGTGATACTACATAAGGGATACTGTATCAATGATCAAAGTGCATATGCTTTGCATTCCCTGACAACCTTTCCACCTATCGTAACTTCTGGATTCTGTCTTCTTTAGGCAGTGTGATACATGAATTACTGAACTTCAAAAGCAGTCCATGTATCTTGTCTGTGTTGAAGATGAATTCTTTAAAAGCAGGAACAACTCTTTAATTTCTGATCTGTCTATGTTCACAAGTGTGAGGCTTGTTCATTTCTCCAAAGCACTTCTGAAAACAGCACAGCAGACCTGCAGGACTCCCTGCAGCTTTCTGCAGCTAGAAGGCATGTTTTGGTTGAGCAGACAGAGCCATCAGCCACCAGAAATAGCTGTGCCTTTCATTTGCATATTTGCTTCTAGCATTCCTGTTTACAACTGTTGATTATTCTTGCACACAGTCCTGCTAGGGAAGTGCCTGAGTACTAAAATGATCAAATTCTTGCAATGAAACAGTAGGTAAAATGACATCTGTCTCTTAATTACAACTGATGCAATTCTTGATAGAACATGTCTACCTAATGTCTTACAGTTTAATAAAACTGTAAAATATCCATCATCATTAGATGACATATTACAAAAATATTTAAACAGGACTAAATTATAAATAATCTTTCTACAATGAACTTTGGGCAAGTTCTGTGGAGACTGAGAACTTCTGTTGAATAGAGTACAGAACAATACATGCCCTGCCTAAACACGGTCGGTCTGTCATTGCTGGTCAGACTGAAGGCACCAAAACAGGCCAATGAATCAGTCAGACTCTATCAGTTTTGTAGACTCCAGGCTTCTGGCCTTCTCTGGAAATATTCCATACACTACAGAAGAGAATTAAGTTGGTTTTCCTTTTAAATCAAACCTACACAGGCTCGTAATCCATCAGGCAACTTCACAGCATATACACATCTGCATAATCCTCCTGAAGTTGCATAACTCTCCAGCTGTCCTCATAAGAGGGATTTCATTCTGTGCCTGACAGGTTTTGCAAGAAATACATGTTCTGTAGAATATGTGCGTACTGATGTGCATGATACTGAGGAGGATTCTTAAAACTAATCAGTTTTTAATCTCTGTACCTTCCTTTTGTAAAACCTGCCTTCAGGGTGGTTGTGTACACACAAACACAGATGCACAAACGAAGAAACTTGTATCAACTCCTTCGTTTCTAGAAGTGACTCTGGTTAAAATTTTCAACAAGACCCAAATATTCTTCTGAATTATATCTTCTCTTAGAAACACGCTTGAAATAATCTATAGAAATGTTATGTGTATCATGTCAGCTGGCAGTACTTAATAATTTAGTACAATGGTAATCATGGGACATCTCATATAGAGTGCTAAAACGTATGTAGAATCTTTACAGTTTTCAGTATTATAGCCATTTTCTAATAATGGTAAAGCCCAAACTCTATCCTGTTTTACATAAATTAATCAAAAGCACAGACTTCACCATAGTTTGTTGTAGTTCTGGGATCTTACAAACCATTCAGGCACTACCATCAGTAACAATCCTTTTCTTAACCCCAGAGCCATACTACAGGTAGTGTTTGAACAGTTTTTTAGATTCCTGACTGGCTGTTTTAGGAAGAAATAACTCTGAGTAAATTATACTGATTATAAAATACATCAAGAGCAAACAAAAGTGGAAATGCAGTTGTAGCACAAACCATACACAAATCTGACTTTGTCTACATGGAAAAATGAACTCTTCTTAGAGAGTTACAAATACCATCTCCATGATTCCTTCATCCCTTCACTCTAAGCTGTTACTCAAACATTACTTGCTACTGGATATGTATGCATCAAAAATATGAGCAATTCTGATTTTGAGGGACAAGGGAAAAAAAGCTGCTTTTTAGTGTATTCGAGAAATCTACAGTATTTCTTCCCCCAGGTGGCATTGTATTGTAGCTAGTAGCTGCCAAGTTCTGTTGGAAGAGAGAAAAGAAAATGCTCCTTACAACCAGTCTGAGTAAGTATTTCTATCTTTTCCAAGGTTACTAAGACAAAGAGTTGCTTCATTCTTTTCCAAGTTTGTTTAGAATTTTCTGTATTTCAGTGTTACACCTGTCTTGCTTACTGATGGTGTTCTCCCTGGCTTCATCCTTTAAATTCAGTTTTAGCACAGACATTGCCATGATATCGTACAAGATCAAAGCTTTTCATGAAGTTTATATTCTCTCCTGTTTTTAATTGGACATGGCAAGCACGAGAGGAAAAGGGAAATAGTCTTCAAAAAAAAAATGCAAATCTAATGGTAACTGAAGGATGGGCGGTACCTGGCAAGTGCCTAAAAATTCTGCTCTCAAACTTGAAGGGAGGATTGCAGTGCAACCTGAGCTGCTGGTGACCAGTGTTACTACATAAACTGATATTCACATGGCTCTGACCTTTACTAAGGCCTAACTGAAAATAGTTCTCAAAGCTCTCTGAGGCCATTAACTAACTAGATTTGAATTTTGCAGTTCAACCTCTTACAACTTTAATATGATTATGACAATATCAGTATTAGAGAGGATTAATGTACAGATTCTCTAAAGAAAATATGCCATTGGCAATTGCAGTGAATTAAGAGCCACGATTATAAGTAATTATTTGAATCACTGTAATGCCAAGTAGATTCAAACAAGACCAGATAATATTGTGCTAAATCCTATTAAATACAGTAAACAACTCACTATTTTGTACACATCTTACTGTTTACATAAACAAGACATAATAAATGTGGTAAGAAAATCACTGGCAGGGAGTGAGGGTATAACTTGCCTACATTCATACAGCAGGTCAGCTGAAAAATCAAGAATAGAATACAAGTCTCAATGGACCATGTAATCATTACCTCAGAACATAATCTAACATTACCATAATGAATCTGCATTTCACTTGGATAAACATTTGTTCACTGTTACAAGATTTGGTAATTTGGTACATCAGAACAGTGAAAGAACATGCAACTTACATTAAACATCTGCATTCAATCCTTTCTTAGATATTACTTCACATTAGATGTTGATCAAACAGTATTTTAAATGATGCAAGAAATGAAAAAGGGAAAACATACACATCATATGCTAAATACTTATACACTGAGAAAAGCAAAAAAAAAAATATTGATTCTTGTTTTAAGGTCAGCCATGTGCCTTCACCCTAATAGGGCTAATTACAAAAGAAAAAAGTTTACCGCTGCTGTTATAATCATTAAATGCTGCTTAGTCAAACTGTCACATTCATAATGAAACTATTTTACTTAGTTTAATATTTACGTTAACCCAAAATACCCAGCTATTACCCTTTATGTACTAATGCTCCCGTATGTTACATGGTGTTTCTCTTCACAACAAAAGAGAAGCTGAGCTCCATGGACCTGCACTCAGAAACTACAGGATCTGCCATCATGCGAACTTGACATGAGATTTCAAGGCAAAGGTCATCTCCTTCTCAGCACTATCCCCATCTCATTCAACAGGCTTCTGAACCCACGGTTTCCATCTTCTTCCTAGGAACTCTTTAGCTGCGCAGGGGTTCATATTTTTTCATTCCTGACATGACATTTTAAATTGTTTAAACTGAGGGACCAGAGAGATTGTTACTGTAACCGATCTGCAGGTATTCAGATCTCTCACACACATACCACATGGCTGCTTGGAACATCATGGCAACGGCAGTAATAGAAGGTTGGATAATACTGATGAAAAAAAGCTTGCATATTTATTTTAGAATAAGGCATCAAGGGAAATTAAAATTGATCTGAAAGTTCAGCAATCAATTTGGGTTTGAATACAAGATTGTTTGGAGGCTCATCCACTTTTTACTCTGCAGGCTGATCTTGCATCTGCCCATTTTCTCTCTGTGCACACTATTGAGACAAAGATACAGCTTACTGTGAGCAAGTCTATGATGTGCTATCCACTGCAAAAGAACTGGAAGAAAATGTTGAGTTTTTTTCAATTAAGACAGAGGAGCAGACATTTCCGACTGAGACGCAGCAGATGGCTGCCAGAAAATGGTAAAGAATCCAGGAAGATGAAGGGCGAGGCAGCCTGTGGGCTTTGGAAACGAGACAAGAAACCAAGAGCAAATAAAGTGTTCTGTATATGCAGGGCAGAAAGGTTTTGAGTGGCAAAAGTGTATAGGACTCTGTCTTCATGTACTTTTGCTGGCATCCTTTTGGTCCTGCTGCAGTTAGCTTCCCGTTGCAAGTTCAATTCTAAACAGAAGTGCTGCACGTCAGCAATAATTTTGCATTCCACATATGACAAGGAAATGTGTCTATAAGTGCTCTGCTCTGGCCTTTTTGGCCTTTTTTCAATACAACTGTAACTGGAGCTGTATTTCCTGGGAAAGGTGGCCTTATTCTGGTACAGCAGTACTGCAAATACTTTTCTTAATATTGAAAACAGTTAGCATTGGAAGGGTTTAGACAATTCCACAGGAAACCCATCTAGCTGTGGAGCTTAAGAAACATTTTATTAGCAGTACTAACAACCTTTATAATAATAATAGGCAAAGTCAGTACTTCCGTTCATTTACGTTAGAAGGTGTTGATACAGATGCTTTCTTTGGCAAGATATGTTATTGTAATGATCACATTTCAGAAGGGTGGGAGAGGAATTTCTTCTGTAGCTATCTAAAAATAGTTTTTGAGATATCCCAAATGCAAGCATTTTTAGCTTCTCATTCTGAATAGTTCTGCAGTTGCTTATCTGAAGCCTCAAGATAAAATGTAATCAGATGCAGTAACACAGGACTGCACATCAGAGTTCAGATGTATATTATTTGATCATGGCTGAGGTTCAGTGTGTTATGATTAGAATGTGTCCCCATTCTGGGGACTTTTTTGGCACTGATTTCTAGAGTTCATAACATCTTCATAGGGAGCTAGATTTTCAGCATAGTTCAGCTCCCATTTCAGAGTCTCGGCAGAATAACCATGTTTTCTGAAGAGTCCAGCACCCTGACGTTCTCAGCCTTCTCCAAGGCAATGGCAAGCTGCTTTGTAATCCAATTCCTTTTCATCAAAACACAACAAATCCAGGCATTGCTGACTGATTACAGCCCCCAAACAATCCTCTCCAGTAAAAATACCCATTCATAGTATTTGATTGTATGAAAAGCTATTGTTTCCTCCTTAATCCATTGAATATCTAAGGTGTTTATTTCAAAATTAAGAATGCTGTGAATGCAAAATACAAAATTCAACAGCTCTGTGAGCTGGTTTATAAACAAGTCCCAAACTTACCATACACCAAACGCAAAGAATAGTTATTGCAGGGGGTAATATTCACCACTTATGGGAAAAAAAGACATGAGTTTTCACAGTCTTCCTCATGGACCACAAGGTCTCATCAGTATTTACTAATCCACTTAAAGTGATTTTGTACATTTCTTTTGGCACACACACAAAAATAAAAACACCTTATATACATCTTCTGAATGTAATTCAGTAGCTGAAACTATATCGTGTGGTCATTCAGCTCTTTGAGGGTAGCTTGTATTTACTGCATTGATCCTCCTCAAGACCCATGGCCTTGCACGAGATAGATTAAAGGCAACTCAGCGGTGTGCCTGCTTTTGCATATTAACTAGACAAAGTTCTCCTTTAGCTCAAAGATGATACGTACATGGTTGGGAGGATAAGAACAGCCACTTCCACCATCAATTGTTAGCAATGGCATTCAACCAAGTAGTGATTCTTAAACCTCTGTATTGGCCATACCACAATATTTACAGAAACAATTTGTTCACAGTCTCTACTGTTTGTTGGAAGCTATTGTAAAAATTACGCTACTGTGAAGCTTGCTAGATATCCTCTATTATACAGAATAACCCACATTACAATCCCAAATCCTACGTTTCTTATTAAAAGCAAGCAGAATGTTACTTTCTCCATATTTTCTCACCTGCAAGCGGCTGCTCAAGGCCTTCAAAACATTATCATGAAGCTGATTTACATTTCTGCATTAGATGAAAGGGACATCCAGGGGAAGACTGGCTGTAAACACACACATACCCTTGAGATTTATTTTCTTTTTTAGTTGCATTTCATTTCTGTACAGTTTCTTCTTTCTGCAGTAGAACATTTCATTTTATCTATCAGAAGTGCACTACTGGTATGAAAGCAAGAGAGGGAACCTAAAACTCATGTAAAGGTAAAGGATGCCAGCAGCTCACAAACAGCAGGAATCAGCAAAGCGAGGCTGTGCTTTATTTTACTGGAGGCTGATGGAGCAACAGCATGAGACACACAGCTCTCACCAACATCACAGAATAACATGGAGAAAATTTCCACAAAGACACTCTGGTCGTACCTCCCACTGTTGTAGGAACACAGTCTGAATCTGGACTCTTGTTTTTATTGGCATCTTGATTAATTCTATAGAGCAATCAAAGTAATTTGTTCCAACTGTTTTCTTCCAAAACAACTCATATTCACTGCCACACCTTTGACAAAAACCCAAATTGTTAACAAATGGCTGAGGTCTCAGTCACAATTAAAACAATTGTGAAGCGGAAATAATAGTAACAGAAACACAGCCCAATCCAATTCTTGCTGGGGTAAATTATTCCTGCAGAGACGTGGAATTGTAACCCAAGGGTATGCAATGACTTTTTGTTATTTGGCTCAGTGATCTCTCACGAACTAAGAAGTATGACTGCAAAGTAGTGCTGCTGGTATTTATTAGCATCAATGCCCTCTAATAGCTGGTGTACAGACTGAGTGGCACAGTATTGTTCCTGTGGAGTTCTACCTTAAAAACACAAGCTTTTCCTGTTCAATTTAAAGCATGTATGACATACAGTAATTGCCTGTCTTGATTGCAACATATGGTTACTGGTGAGCACTTCCCAACAGCTGGCATGACCGACTTGTGGCAAAGGATTTTAAATCAGACATGCCCATGTTTCAAAAACTTATGTGCACTTACTTCTCGAAAGATGTCATTTGCATCATCCACACTGAGGCACAGCCAAGCATCAAACAAAAAGTTTGGGAATAAACACACTGCCTTTCTGATAATATGAGATTAGCTGCCATTCTGTTCACTTACAGAACAGATGTTCAGCTTCCTAGTCACCTAAAATCATCCTCCAGGAATGCATGATTTATATCTAGCTGCCTGTATTTAAAACATTGTGCATGGACAGCAGATTCATTAACAGATTCAAATAGTTCACAACATACAAGATGGCAATTGTTACTTTTGGATCTAGGTGTTTAGTAAAGAAATTGCTGGAAAGTATATGGAATTGCTGATGTTTTTAATGACAAGGGACACAAATGTCAAGAATGAAGTATATAATCATAGTGAAAAAATATGTAATTCTGAAGTATATGCACTTCATACCGAAATATACACTGGAAGTACCAGCTATAAATGAATTTTCAAAATTAAATGCCCTGCAAGGCTCAGGTGTCCCGGAAAATGTTATCTTTCAATCCAACTTCTTGTCTTGAATTACACAATGACCATAGCAGCTGGTTTTCTACTTCCCATATGCAATTTTAAAATATAGGGGATTACTCAATATACAAGATTATAGAAACGCTTATTGTGTTGAATTTTATTAAACATTTTATAAATATAGTCTAGCTTCAATATGAGAAATTAGGATTTATGTAAATTTTAATCTGAGCTCAAATATAAATGTAGTAATCTCCTTAGACCATTTCACTTACAAGCAACACCTTACAATCAAAGTCAAACAGACATATGCCATTTTAATCATATATGCAAGAGAACCTTCTACCTTCTGTTTCAAACCCCCACATTTCCCTTACATTCTTTTACCTGAGCACTTAGAATCAATCCTCTATCTCTTCCAGCCACTAGAAACAAAGTCACTTCAACAAAGTCAATTCTAGGTGATAAACACACAAGCAGCCCAAACACCTATGGAATAAGAAACTAGAGATAAAGTGTGGTTTTCTTTTAAGACTGTCCTGATGCCGATGCAGACTTGTTCCATGGGAAATACTGTGTCTCACTTGGCTTCCTGCAGTTCAGCTTGGTCAGTTCCTATCTTTCAACCTTCCTCACCTTTGGGTTGTCCTCATTACCTGTTCATCTGAATACTAATTATATTATTTATTGGGCTGAGAATAGGAATAGGTTCTGAAATACCATGATCACCTAACATTAGCTGAGTAAGGGCTTCAGGACTGCCCACTTGGTGCTATTCACCTTTCTGCAAAGCTACTGTGTCTTGCCTCTTAATCTTTTTTGTTGGTTGTCTCTAAATTCCTTTCACATTTTTGCTATTGAGCTGGCCAGAACTGAATTTATTATTTCCTCGAGATATATTAGCTTGCACTTCTCCAGCTTGAATCTCATTTTGCTTCCTGCACGTATTTCTGAGCTCTTTAGATCCCTTTTTATTATTTCTCCTTGCTCACTTAGGTTTGCAACACCTGTCAGTTTAGCGTATGATTGCACCATTAGAAAGCAGGGCAGCTGCAGGGCAAGCAATGCCACACTGCCCTAGGGAAACTCCAAGCAATACCGGGCTTAAACTTTTGAAAATTTACCCATGGCAGAGAGAAGGCATCGGGAACAGGTGTAGCTGAGCCAGTGCTTAATCTGCCTGCAGATGAAAGGCATACAGTGTTGCTTCAGAGACATAAAGTGACTGTGGCCATCATTTTGTCTGAAGTAGCTGCTGTTGCCCAAGTGAGATTTTACCTGGGCGTAAGGGATCTGAATGAAGCCTCTCCATTACCCAGTGAGTACTGCCGGGTGTTGGCATATGCCCATAACACAGGTGTACCTCGGCATCCTCCAGTGCCTCCTCTTTGGGGAGCACTGAACTACAAGACAGTTCCTTGAAGCCATGATTCAAGTACACCTTTTTTTTTTTTTTTTCCCGCCTCCTCTATAGACATTAAAACATTTTAGGATACTTAGGACTTGAAAAAAAAATGAAACAGCCTGTAAGTTTGGTATCGATATTCTGAATTCCAGTGCTATTTAACTCCAAAATGGAAGCATGGGGATTAAAGTTTGGGAGACTATGTTCACACTGAGTACAGACATTCCTTTCCCTTTGAGAATTTTTAACTTTTATCTGGAGCCTAATGTTCGGGTTTTCCGTGACATTTTACATAGAATTAACTATTCTCCTCGTGTCTTATTATTTCCCATGGCAGATCCCAGGGTGATTAAATTACAATACTGACAGCTACCTCCAGGGAGCACTGAGTTTCTATACATGTGACTTACTGGGTACTACATCTAACCAGCTGCAAGCAGCAGCCCACCTAGCAGTGCAGTGATTTTGCCTACCTTTGAGTAAAGTCAGACAGTTTAAAACATGCACATTAGCTCTCTCTGAAGAGAGGTGGCTTTTCAGTGAATTCATGATACTGCCTTCAACAAATGTCTTCCCAAAAATGTGCATTTATCCATTTTATTCAGAATATGATCAGTTGGGGGTTTATGCCACTTTTCTTATCTACTAATCTAAACAGGAATATGAATTACTAAATTGGTTTTCTAATCAATCGTAATTTCAGCTGCCATCTCTTCCATAATAAAATCTTAGATGTATAAAAAGCAAACTTCAGTGTAGAAATTTGCTGTGAGTACTGCTTGTCAGGAGCTTTTTTTGGAACCATGTAATTGTGACGGACAAGCCTGCACCCTGCCCTTTCTCAGCCTCGCAATAAGCAGTCAGGGCCCCTCCCTTGTTCTTTACACTGGCTGCAATTATGGTCTGAGTAAATTTGGGCAAAGATGTTGATCCACTGACAACAGTAAGCGTAGAATCCAGACTATTAAAGAACTGAGGACTATGTGTATAATGTCCCCTTTAATGACAAAATAGAAAAATTATACCATGCCCTTAACAGCAGAGTCCTCATTCAAAAATAGAGCATTTAAAGAATAGCTAAAAAAAGCTCTAATTGTTCATGTCTTTCAGTTTTCACAGTTTGGATAACAGCTTTTATAAATAAATTATCTGACTGATCACTTAACTGAATCACCTACCCTAACTAAAGCACAGTACATGGTATGGCATACCTATACATAAAGATGGTGAATAGAGCTCAACTCCTAAAATGACCCATCTGTACAAATGTATATACTTATATGTTAGAATAAATATCTTTGTAGTGTTAAAAGGGGATTTCGTGAGGTAGTTTTTTCCTCATCATTTTTATTCAATGATTTACTGTGGTAGTTATGTTTAGTTTGAAATATAAAAGAAGTTACTTAATAAAAATGGCCCTTACTTTTAACTGATTTTCAGCCTGACTTCACAAAGTGACATTTATGAAACTCTTCTAGTTTTTAAATATTATTGATGATTTTCTTTCCTTTTTGAATAGTGACTGTGGCAAATAAAGCAGCTCCTCCAAAACATGCTGAGTAAAAAACTATTTCACTTTAAGACTTCATCTCTTCTCCTTTCTGACTCACTTTTCTTAGAGACCCAAATAACAACTCACACATTTCCAATGACTCTTCATTTTAGGCAGCTATCTAACATTAGGCAACAATACCGACACCCAATATTGTCAATGCAGCCTGGAGAGGGAAATTCAGAGCATCCTCACTACGTAACTCTCTTCACAGTACAATTTCCTGGTTAAATGCAGACTCAGAGGTCCTACTGCAGGCAACTGAATCAAAAATCTAAATCTGGATGGCATGAATGGGTTAACCTTAAGCTCTTGGTTTTGCTATATAGGAAGCTGAAGGAGACACACCTTTTACGGTAGAATTGGGGTCTTCATAAAACCAGAAACGCTTAGCAATCTGTAGCTGAAAAAGTATGGTTTAATTCAGAGGAAAGATGATGTTAAGAGAGTCAAGATAGCCAATTTAAATTCCTGTTCTGCCACAGACTTCCCCTGTGACCGTAGGCAAGTCACTTAAGGCAAGATTTTTATGGGCATCTGGACATCTGACTCCAGGGGATTTTAACGAAGTAACTTTGCAAATCTAGCCATTGAGCTCTATTCTTTAAATTTCCATTGGCAAAATGTAGACAGAGTTATTTCCTCTCTCACCTTTTACCTACAAAAGCTTCTAGGTGAAATTTTCTGTTAAAAGAATAATGCAAGGCTGAGAGACTACACACCATGCTAAAAAATTCCACTACTTAAAAATATTCTCTAAAAAGATTATGACTTTGTCTAACCCATTGTTTGCAAGTTTTGGGCATAATTCTTCTGATTCCCTACAGCTGAATAATTGAAGTTTCTTCACAAGTATTTGCTATCTCCATCTGAAAAGGACAACATACATCACTAACGCAGTCAGGTAAATTTTTATACTATTGTTTCAACTCCCAAAATAGAGTGTAAATATTTGCCATTCAAATACCTGCTCATTTAAATATAAAAGTTAGTTTCCAAGATCTATCCAGCTAACCTAACTTGACTGTGAGCCTCACACCAAGATTCTCCCATAGCTAGGGCAACTCCAAGCAATGGTACTACAGCCTCTGTCCTACTCTTGGACCCCAGGTATCCTTCACCTGCCAGCCACATTTGTGTTCGGGGTCACAGGACATGGAAAGGGACACAGCATGGAACCTGGCACTGCAGCTTCTATTGGAACACCTTCTCCAAATGGTGTTGCTAACCGTCATAGAAAGGTGGTAGGTACCGCAGTATTACATCCACTCCGTGTCATGTACGATGTCATTTCTGATACACTTCCCTTGACATGGCTCAGAAGCCAAAGCAAAAGAAACTCAGAAAGTTTCCATTAATGCTTGCCTATGCTACTTTGATTCACTTTCTGCAGACATTTTGCCAATAAAACATAACACAAGCCAGATTTCCTCTTGCCATACTTTCTAACAAGCAGATGACTTGTGGATATGTCATTCAGCTGGGTTTTCACCTGGAAGAAAGCAGCACACTGCCTACACTGACTGAAGTGACTTGCTACTAGATTTAATTGGCACATACTTCTTTTTGCATCATTCTGTGCTCATACCCATGCCTTGGCTGAATCTGATGGAATATATTTAAAATGTATTAGCACTTCCAACATACTGAAAGCTTGCAATACATATGCTGGGCGTGACTCCAAATATATATGACCTCATAAGGTTTCATGAATTTTGGACATTATCTTGTTTTGAAGTTATTCTTAGTGTACAGTAATGGAAGTTTTGAATAACAGTACCTACACTAGCTAAGCTATACTCACATTTGTAATGTGCCAAGGGGATCATAGAAACTCTACATTTAAGTGAAGCTTAAAAACCAGAATTATTTCAAGTAAATGTATGTAAAATGACATTTTATTCACTAAGTTATTTGTCATCAACCCTTGCACAAGTTAAATAGGCCCCCAGAAACAGTTTCTAATGTCTTTTAGCAAGCTACTGCATTATGATGAGCAGTACCTTGCCCTTTGAATAGTCCTATTGATTTTATAAGGTTGGCAGAATGGGGACTTAGCAACTGCAGATGGACAGCTATGCCATTCTTAGTTTATATTCATTGGGTCATGTTTAACAATTATTTTATTTAAAGGAGGATCTGCCTCCTCTCAAACCAA
This sequence comes from Falco naumanni, assembly GCF_017639655.2. NCBI lineage: Eukaryota > Metazoa > Chordata > Aves > Falconiformes > Falconidae > Falco > Falco naumanni. The sequence goes on from NC_054061.1 coordinate 6,148,735, forward strand.
ATGTAAATCTCCTCAATGCATCTAATCTGGGCATTTCTCCTAGTTATTTCCCACTGACTTCTGTTCAAGGATGTTGATCCCACTCAATCAATGACAAAAGCTCACTGGTTTCCATGAGGCAGGGTTTTGCCCTTATTCTCTGGGTATTATTGCCTACTATAGTCATCTTTGGCCTATTTCACCATTTTTCTGCCCCAGACTTCATTAATGAGATATTTCCTTCAAATAAAGCTCTGCAGTATAAAGCACAGCATGTTTTCAGGGCACATTTCTTCTTTTCCAAGTCTGACTATTTGGCAGTGCACTTCTCACTTTCGTTTTTGTTTTAATCCTAAATCTATTGCTGCTATGAGCCTTGCTTTAATGATTCCCCTATTATATAATCAGTTGTACCTCCAATATTACTTGATACTGTATCTAGAAGTATTCTTGTCTTTTTCATCTGATACACTTATTGATTCGGGAAGCAATTTTAAATTCGTTTCAGTGGCACATCCTTAATTTCCAATATTAATTATATACTTCAATGTATAACTCTTATATACATCTGTATTTTACATGTTGGCATAAATAGTGTCTCAGATCATCCGACCATAGCCATGCATTACAGCAGCCAGCTTACCTCATACTACTTCGTCATGCTCAGAAGACAAAAAACAACAGCCTATCTTTTTGACGGTACATGAAGGAAGCCATGGTATATTTAAATAGCTCTAACATATTCCTTCCCATGTGAAGGTTCTCAGCTCTTTTACTGTAATCTCCACCACTGAAAAAGGAAAATTTCATTTCCTATTATGAAAGTACTGGGGGGAAAAAAAAAAAAAACACCAGGAGGAAAGTTTCTGTAACATCCTAGGTCAGTTTGTCCCTTGGAAGATGGTAAAGCTTTTTATCTTTGAAATGAATATCTAAAATTAAAGTTTATCCTTGCTACAGTTCTCTGCTGGTTTTATTCCAAATGCAGCAACAAATGTATTGACTTCTAGGTTTAGCATACTCCCTGTAGATCCTACATTAGTTGGGGGCCTGACAGGAAAACTCAGCTGGCTCTAACCCAGAAATGTTATTTGCCATTTTATGTAGGGTTCTGCCATTGAGAAATATGTTTTAAAGGTTTCCCTTGGTGTCTATAGAGAACATGAATCAGCCTACAGAGAACATAGAACCTACGACTTCATTCAGGGTGTTTTAGTCTTTTAGGCAAATCTATTTAGTTTTTTCACTCTGGAGGACCTTGATTTATCCCACAGCAAGATGCCAGCTATCATATACACATTTATTCCAAGAGAAAATTCTTGTCATCTTTATCTCCTACTATCTTTTTTAAAAAAATGTTTGTTCTTTTAGCAAAAACACAATGTACAAACACTATGCCCTTCTCTTGGCAAAATAAATAGTTTTCTATACATATTCTGTTCCTCATTTTTATCTTTCTGTTATTTTTTATTTATGCACCAGTAGCATCTGCAGACCTCTGTCTGGAATGATGGTCATATTTTCTTGATAAACCTCTCATTAAAAAACAAGGTTCTCCATCCCAAGTTAGTCTATCCTTTTTTTCTTTTTTTTTTCATTCATTTTTTCATACATCACAGACCACTAAAATGGTACAACTTTACCAAAATAAGCAGAGAAAATACAAAATCACTAGTTAGACAGTTGTCATGCTCTTGGAATATGTACAGCATTTTCTTCCCTAATATTCTGGCAATAATATAGTATTTTATTTGAAATCTCACTTCATTGTGCTTTGAGCACGCTCTTAACTTCCCAACGACAGCCAAGTACCTCCTTCCTCAGTCTATTGATAGACTGCTACAACAGATACGTATTAATAACAAATCAGGGAAGTCTTGTTAAAAACAAAAGGGAACACCACCATTGCCACATGCTGCTTCCACCTGCCATGTTTGACTTCTGCCTCTCACTCCCAGTTTCCCAGCAACAGCATGCTCAGTCAGCCCCCCAGTCAATAAACAGCACTGAGCCCAGCAAGGAATTACTTCAGATGCTTCAACCAAAAGTCTAGAAAAGAGAAGAGCTATTGAAGAGACAATCATCACTTTTATAAAATAACAATCCCTTGCACAGGATTGCATGTTATAAAGCTTTGATAGCACAAATTACCTCCTGTCCCTTTTTATGTGTGCACTAAGAATATTTGACAGGGTTTAACACCATGTAATTATACCAGAGATCAAGTTGATCCATGACTATTTTTACAGAAAGTATCACAGCAGAGCTAGAGTGACACTCAGGTATAACTGTATTTGGGCCCTGGACAAAACCTAAATAAATGACATAACTTTTAATCACATTTTCAAAGTGTCTCTTAAAATAGATTTTTACTGCATCATTTTCAAAGCTGTGGTACAGCACAGCCTACTTTTATGTATTTTATGTTCTATTATTTTCCTTTTCAGTTAGGACACCTGGTTGTGCAGACAGTTTTTATTGCTTCAGTTCTGGGCAAATCAGTATCTATCAAACCTGGAGAAATGCTGCAAAATTTTACTTCCAAGCTCGCATCTTAAGCTGTAGCAGTGGGAAGATTTATGAATAGAAATAAATTTTCCGTAAGAATTTAAGTAGATCAGAACCTAGGATCCAGGAGGCTTGACCTCAAATAGCCAGTGAAACATTTCAGAACAACACATAAAAATGCTAAATTAGATACATCAGGCTCCTACAGAAGAGTGAGCTTTGCAGACTGGAGTAGTAACTTTCACAGCCACCATAAAAAAAGCCTTTAGAATTTCATGCCATTATTCCCACCTTGGAGCTCAACAGTTTCTGTTACAGGTTGCAGTTACCAGAAAGACAACAAGCATTGTGAAACAGTTTTGCTCTGTTAATTGAGCAACCAAAGATTTCCAAGTAGGATGAAACAGCAACATTTCATGGAAATTTTATTGGACTGTGTAGAATATATTTGGTGAACTATTGATTTTGCCGGAGAATTCTACATTTGTAGTGGGCTTTTTAACTTCTCTATGGAATTTGATAGGGATATAATTCCTCACTAAAATTTATAAGATGTTTCAAAAACCTTACAGAGATTAGCTTTTCACTTAAGGTTGTAAAATGGTTCCATAAGGAAAGAGATAAGATGCAGAAAAATTTTCATTTAAGCCAGCTATAATTCAGTCTGTATTTCTGTCAAGTAGTGTATTTTAAGCAGTATAAACAATCCTCCCAAAGACAGATCTAGTTAAGTGTTTTGTGATACCAGGATGAAACACTATGTTTTTATAAGGCCAGATCCAAAATTTAATGAAAGTCAACTGAAAGACTGCTTTTATTTGCTCAGTTTAGTGAGCAGTGACAGAACTCCTATGGAATTAGTCTTGTCCTCATTTTTTCTCCTCAAACCCAATCAATTTCTCAGTGAAGTTTCTGGGAATCTTGCCTACCATGGCCAGTAACTTTTACCTCCAGCCTCCAAAGTGTGAAGGGATCAGCAGAAGGGCTTTCTTATTCCTGTGGCACTTCCTCTTCTAGAGAGGGCATGAATCAGACTGGCAAATGTATTGAAAATGTTTCATTTCAGCCCGCTACTTTTTTTTCTTTTTTTACTAACACAAGGTATAAAAAGGAGAGCTGGGTTCAGATGGATTCATCTGATTCAAATGATCTCCCTGATCTGTTTTGTGAAGTCCAATGAAAATGAACATTGCTCACTTGTTCCTGGCTGGAGCCAGTCACAACCCTATAGCAACTTCGATCCATTTGAAAGAACTGTGTTTTGTCCCATCCTACAGCAATAATCACTATTTTCATTTTATTTTCTACCCATTTTACTTCAGATTTCAATCTGTATTAGTGGATCTCAGTCAGGGGGATGTTTTTAGTGAGAGTGGCTTAAATTAGACTGAAATATAAATTAAAAAGTCTCCTTATTATGCCCATAAAAAGTATTTAGCTTTATTATATTTGTGTAGAGTGACTGTGACTTTTATCATCTTATGTAAAATCTTAATCAGGTTTGAGTGTAAAATGAGATCAGACAGAGTTTTACTCTGTCCCTTTTTTCTTTTCTTTTTCTGACCAGCATAGACCTGATAGATACAGAATACTGATTTAGCTGTTACCTTTCTTTTGATTTTATTGAAAGATCTCTGCAGGGATAAACATACTCTTCTGGGGCTTTTTTTTTTTTAATTAAAAGTGAATAATGAAGTAGAATGATCTGATAATGATATGGACATAAATTCACACTCCTTTGAAATTTGTATGAAGTTATACAACACCAGAGTTTTATGAAGTCCAGCATATTCTTCCATCTTTCTACTTTCAGTCTGTATAAATCCTGCATCACTACAGTCATTCCTTTTAACTACATCTTCTTCCTTTTTCTGTATTCTCTGGAGTATTAGAACCTTTCTTCATTACTATTGTGAAAATATATATGACAGCAGTAGTTGGAGTGCAAGGAAAGATTACCCATGTGCTATGCAAATATAGAATAAAAACCAGTCTTGCCTCAAAAGGTTTTAGTGTCAAGCCACATGTGAAGCCACGTGGCTTTTCCACACTGTTTAAAATCTTGTCTGCATGGCTATATTGACCAGGATAACAACAGATGATCAAGTATCAGACCCTAAGTATTGCCATGTATCTCCTTTCTGCAGACATTTTATTTTAGAATAAAGGATTTAAAGGATTATTCTAGAACAGAGCATTCCCACAGGAAAGCAGAGGCACGGTGGCATCATTACAGAGGAATAATAACACCCTGTAAACATGACCTATGTTTTACCCCACCTTAAGTCAAGGCATTCAAAATCCCTGTAGAAACATTCAGGTGCTCAGCAGTCGAGCAATTATACTCTTGATCTCTGCAGTGCCCTGTTCTTTAGGAAGGTCTCTCTTGCTGCAGTGAAGCACTATAGTCTCTGGAAACTCAATGAAAAAAGTTATGTTTATAGCAGGAATCTCTGTCAGCTGACTGTGATTCTCAGACTACAGGATGGGACAATAAAATGCGTGGTGCAAACAAGGAAAAGTGAGAAAAGTCAACTGAGAACTGCTTCAAAGATGTTCGAACTAGCTGCAGCAAAACTGTATGTTTACAGTAAACATTTATTTAATAATAATTGGATTTTCCCCAGCTAAGCTTAAATGCACTAAGAATCACATCTTTTAAATGGAACAAGACATTTCTGGGCTGTACTTCTGTTTAAATTCAGTTCTTGACATTACCCACTTAATTCTGACATCACTTACCATGTCCCATCAAACACAGCATCATATTGGAAACAGTGAAAACTTGATGTTGCTAAATACTTTTTCTTTTAATCTAAATCACTACAGCTTCACTGGAATTATTCTGACTGACACCCATGTGAGAGAAGAATTAGGTGTTTATGCTTGTAGAAACAGTTTTCAGTTCATTCATTATCAGTTCTGGTCTTTAAAATCAAGTTGCCATTTGGCAATTTAACTACTTCTGTTTCACTTTTATCATTCATAATGCTACTAGAGAAAAACACTCACAATGGAGAAAATTATCACAGGCAGAACAACCAGCCAAGTCATAAAACAAGACCTTTTGTTCCTCCCTCTGTGCAAAAAGAACACTATGTACAGACTGAGTTCCAAATCATAAAAGCCCTAAATTCTATAAATCTTCCCAAATAAAATTAAAAGTGGCAAATTTATTATGTAAGTCAGATGATACATCTGCCACTGTGGCTAGGGACCAGCTTATTTGCGTCCAAAGCAAAAATAACCACGTGCCATTCTGAGGAATTGTCAGTGCACGCTTTCCCTTTTAGATTAATCTTCATACAACATAATTTGCAAAAAAGACCATGGTCAACTAGATAGCACACTTTGACTACTGTCTGAATTAACAGTCTGACTGACCACTTGTAAATTGGCAATTCTTCAAAAGCATACAGAAACTGAATAGTAATGAGGATTATTTGTGCATACTAAAAATGCAGACACCAAAATAAGCTTTCCGCTGTAAACTGAAATGAAAGAAAATTGTATCCACAGATGGAAAAATTTAGAAGTAATTAGGGATTCTGTGAAGGAACTTACACATATTAATCTGAGTGAGGAGTTGAAAGAAGAGGATTACTTGAGGTTAAAGCTTACTTTTTCCTAATCAGATATGGCAGTCTTTCGGGTAAAAGAGAAGTTTTATTATACACCCATACAGCCTGGGATATTAGGAATGTCACTGCAACTAGTATGGTGAATGGTAGACTGCAGGACATGGAAAGACGTGTGCTAGGATAAACTGCAATTTGGTATCTTTACTGAATTAAATAATTTGCTCATTCATATGATAGTGCAATAAATTGCTTTCTACATCCCTGTTATACTGTTATTGCTTTGTAAGGATGTGGTTTCATAATCAGTTTAATCCCATCTAAAACTGCAGTGTCACCAAAAAGCTCCATCCCACCTTCTGTCCTGGGCTGGCTGAAGACTAAGACAGATCAGTGGCAATTCATCACAGATCATTTCAATCTGATCATGGAAATGCATCCTGAGTAAAACATTGGATCCACCAGTATCAGTAGTATACACTAACTTCAACAGGTCATAGATCACCCTGTTAACTTGTATTTTGATCTATACTATGTGTTTGATCATAAATTAAATATATGTTTGCATGGCTATGCGTACAAAGTTTCTGAACCAACTGTGGGCAGATCAGTCACAGCTAATAACGTCACTGACTCACTGTTTAACCTGGTTTTGTCTAGAACCAGCAGGTTTGATTCCTGCTGCTATGAGTCTGATACTGTCACAGGCAATGCTTAATAACACTGAACTAGTTTTAGATTCTTGGGTACAGAGGTGGTTTAGGAAAATGATGCTGCTATCTTACTTTCAGAAAAAAAAAAACAAACACCATGATTCACCATAAATATGCACTGACTAGAGAAAGAACATCTTTTCCCAGACTAACTCTGCCTGATTGTACAGTTGGGATGTTCCCAAGCTGCCATGTACTATTTGAATTTTTCCACAGTGAGTTTTGAACATTAATTTGCAGACAGAAACAAAAAATAGTGGTTTGGGGATACAATACAGCTAATTTCTGTCAAACATGCTGTCCAAGGATTTAGTTGTAAAATTTTCAGCAGTAGTTGGATATCGTAATACTCCATTCCCTAGCCTGTATTTATTACAGTAGGCATCAGCATATAAAAGGAAGTGCTATCCTTTACTCACACTCCTGTATGGCGTGCTTTTAAAGTACAGCTGTCTACCAGATGCAAGAAAATTAAGACATTTAATTTCCTCTCTCTGTGCATACATCTCATTAATGTTAATGGCAGCTAAGTATGAAAGTAGGAAGAGAGCCACTGTGAACAGACCGAATATAATAGCTCACCCATTTCAAATAAATCTGGTTGTTTCAAGAAGAAAGGCAGAAAAACAGTCACAACACATTGTACTTATCCTTCAGCATGGGACATACAAATTCATACTTGATTGATTTGAGAGCCACAGTGGACATTATATGCTGAACATTATTAACCCTTAAATGTATCACCTCCAAAGTCAATAAAATTTCAAAGTTATTGAATATAAAAATGTAATTATTGACTGCATATATTTTAAACTGCAGCTCCTACAGTTGTTTCCTGTAAACTATTTTTAAAAAAATCTTTTCCCTGTTTTGTCAATTTTTTTGTCAAAGTTTTTATCTACCTGCATTACTAGGTGTTCTGATCCCTTTGTTTTGTCAAGGAGGCTTTCAGAGGTACTAGATGAGGCAGACAGAAGCAGATTCGTGTTTTTTACAGTTTGCTGTACACCTATGCTTTTTACTAAAAGGCATAATTTGCCAACCATGGGCGTAACTCCACCAGTTAGGCTGTTGAGGGAACCAGTAGAAAAGCTTTGCTGTGCATAGAATGCCATTATATTTGTACTTAGGTTGCAACACTTCAGATTTCCTTATCTGAACTACACAGGTTGATTCCAGAAATGCACAGAAAGACTGCTTGGGACATCTGTATCAGCACTTTATTTGAGGCAGAATCATATTACTGCTTCCATTTTACTATTGTCCTTTGTGTTTTATACTTACTTCATGCTAGGTGGCATCTAGATGTCATTAATAAAAAAATGTAAACTTTCTCTGCACATTTATATCAAACAAACTTTTAAATCACAGAATGGAAACAATAAGAAAGACCTTTCTAAATGTCCTTCGTCATCATTCCTGAATTTCTGTTACTATGAGGATCAAAACAATTATTGGTTCCTTTGTGAATCAGTGTTAATTTCCTGAGCAATGACCGAAGTGGGGACAATGTGGCACATGAAACTGTTCCACAGTACAGCAAATCAAGTTCCTTTTTCAGTTCCAATTGAAATTCTGATGCATGTACCAATAAAAGAAAATTAAAATCTGTCTCAGAGTGCTTTTGACAAATTTAACAGTTTTTCCAGCCCATCAGTGACACTGTAATAATCAGCTATTCCAATATTTCCTTTTTGATCCATACAGTGTTTACAGTTAAGTAAAAAGTGTTTCTAAATAATATATACTTGTCAAAGAAGGTATTTATGCCCATTTTATCTGATACGGGTTTTGAACAGATTAAGAATTTCTTGGGGATCATTTACTATGACCTAGAGATTCAAGCTTGTGACACAGAGGAATTACAGGATTAAAATTCCTGTTACAGATACACTAAGAATCCAACTCATTGCTATACTGAAATCTCCTATTCTTTTGTTCAATGCGCTATATTGCTTGTTCATGGTTGAGATATAAGACCGATTAATCTGCAGTTCTACAGAGGCAGATTTTAAGGTTAATTGCAGAATTTCATTGTATCTAGACTGTTTAAGCCTCCAAGTGGTTAGTGTCCTAAATCTGAACTCTCTTCCCTTTCACATAAAAAGTATGTGCTGTCCTCAGAACCTGTGGTTCAAGGCATAAGCCAGACAAAAGTTCTATCACAGATTATTTTTCTCTGTCTTTTAAATAGTGCATAGACATGCTTGCAATATAGAAAACTTTCCAATTCAGGAACTTTGAAGCTGAAATAATGTTGCCTAAATAATATCGTGTGACTGATTTGTGTCTTTGCTTGTTGTATAATTCAATGGCTACAAATACACTTTTAAAGTCTCAACACTTCATAGAGATTAGTTTCTTTTAGAAGATACCTTCTGTGAATTTTCAAGTTCCACATTATAAAATCTTTACAGGAGATCATCATCTACCACAAAATCAGTGATATGTATAGAAGTTCTTCTAGTATTAATAGAACAAATGCAAGAGACTTTGCTTCCTCTGCTAAGTTTCTTCATAGCAAATATATTTAAAAATTAGATACCACTGTCTGCAACAAATGTTCACTGGGACTTTGATTTCCAAAAAAAGACTAAAGAAAAGTTCAGTTTGAAGGGTTCCTCTGGATCCAGCACAATTAGGCACTCAGTTGGCCAAACCACCCTACAAGCCTATCCAGAAGAAACACGCTTAAGCCCTCTGCGATACAGAGAAGACCTTTCTGAGAAGACTGTAGTGACAGTTGCAAATTAGCCAATCCTACAAACTCCGCATGAAAATCTTCACAGGGCTGATCTTGGGTAACGAAGGGAAGAGGTGACAGGAGGTGGCATGCAGCTAGCTCTGAAGAAGACCTGGTACTGTCAGTATCCTTGGCCATCCAACTGCTGGTCTTCTCCCACAGCCAGGTTAGGGTAACAGCACAAGCTGCATCAGCACAGCTCCACTGCTTGTTCCTGAGCACAGCTTCATATGGCAACCATGCACGACCCGCTCTACAGCCACATGCACCCCAAGCTCAGAAGAACGGGCCACTCATGAGACGTGACAGTCATTAATACTGAAGTGACTGCAAAACCAAACCAAGGAAGCAGCTTTCCTTGAGTACGCGCACTGCAGCAGGCCACATCTTCAAGTGGGAAGAGAAAACTGCGTATTCATGCTACTACAGAGGACACAGGAGGATATCCTGGGCACAGTGTCCCCATACTGAAAGGCCACCATATGATCCTGCAGTGCTTTTATTCAGGTGGTATTGGGTAGCAAATTCATCTGTGTAAACTTTCCTAGATAGTCCCAGCTTTGTGTGCTGTGCAAATAGATATGATCTGTGGCAGCTGGAACACGGGCCACACTCCTAACACTGTGGTTGTGCTCCACCATTCTACACAGTGTTCCACACTGTGGCACAGAGGTGTATTAAACTGTGCCCAGGAGTGCACCAGGGCTTCAGCTAGCCTCCTGGATAGGCCACTGCAGTCATAACAGACACTATTTCCATCTCATTGTGATGGGTGTCAACTCTGAAAACGGCTTTTGAAAAGTATAAATACCTTCTGAAAATTCATAGCCATTTAAGGCTCTCATTCATTGCATGTGTTAACTGGGTAAGGTTTTTTTGTTTTCTAGGCTCTGAGCTTCTACAGAACAAGGCTTGCAGCACCAGACAGCCAGGATACAAGCAGCCAACTATTTCCGTACAGCCTTTCAAATACATACTCATGCATCCATAGCTAGATCTACGACAATGCTTTCCTGTTTGCTCTTCCCATTGCCCACTTTTAAGCTGGATCAATACAGTCATACAGGAAATTCTAAAAATCCACCAGAGTTAGTATATAATTGCACCTCAGTGGTCAGGTCACTTCCAATACTTGTAATATTCTTGTATACAAGTTTTTACAGGCTAATACTCGGCAGTTTCTTATATTTTCATTCTGCCATTGCTGAACGCACCCATCAGTGTCCCCAGAAGTGACTGCAAAGAAGCCCATGGGTACTTTACAAATCCCCAAATAATTATGACGTTCCAAATACACTACACAGTTATTAGCTTCAGATTGTCCACTGATTGCCATTTCATAACAGAGAAGAAATGTGTTATTATCATATTATTAGCTGTTTATGGCTTGATAAAACATAATCATTTCTAATTTGCAGAGATGTGAAAACACAAATCTGGAAAATATATTTGTATATATCACATCTAAAAAACTCTATGAACCAAAACTAGATTTTTTTAAATTAAGTATTATTCTCCATATCACTTATTATCACATAGGATTTTAAAGGCAAGGTATAAATAGTCCATTCCAGCAAATACTTCTAAAGTCCACCATGTATTTAGAGCAGAAAGCAGGAAAAATTAAATAGTTGACAGAAACAGCATTATAGAAAACCATGTACTAATTTCCAAAATTCCTATATTCTATTACTTTTCTTTCTATCTGGCACATACATATACTATATAAAAAGATAGAAACATGGAGGCAAAAAAAAGTAGAAAATTATAAGGAACTAAATAACAGCAGCTGAGCAATAGTAAATATTTCTATCTTCTTTTACAGACTGTACAAGAGTACTCAATGTAATTGCTCACATTAAAGTTGAAATTCCACTTAACTGTCTGACAAACTAACCTTTTGCAAATTTTTTACAGGATTATGAAACAGTAATTGGATTTTCTTAGTATTAGGGAATTGTCACAAAGTGTTTATTTGTTAAATTAAGTCTTCTGGTATTTGTGAGACGACATATCAAATAACTGTAATTCTATCCCAAAATGATCCAGTTAATGTAGATTAGAAAACTCAGAGATAATCACTCTAGTTTAATATGCTTATACCAAGGATGAGGAAGGCCCATACAGCACTGCTTGTGCTTCCTTAAATCTCAGTTTATAATGTTAGCATGGAGTGGGATGTAGTCTGATTGCAGTTTTGACAAAAAGAAATACTCCAGCTACCAGGAAAGAACAATAAAGTACATTTTCACATGATCTCTACCACAGGTAATTCAGCAATTGGTTTGAACTCTACTGAAACAGTTTAAAATATGGTTTTATCCATCCCTTCTGATCCAATGTCAAATACTTGGCACACTTACAATCTATTCTCTGCCATCATATGAATCGTAAAATATTTTGCCTTCTGGCTTCACCAAGAAATACATTTAGGAAGTCATAAACTCTGCTACCTTCTCCTTTAACTGGTGTTACTAAGTCAGCTACAGTTCTGTGGAATACATCAGTTTAAGACTGTATAAATTAATTCTAAAACAAACATTACTTCCAAAACCACCATCCACCAAATATTTATTTGTATAAGGTTCATTTCCTTTACCTTTTCCAGAAATAAAAGATTTATTTTATTAGCTAATTTTGGTTTATGCTCTGTTCCTATCAAAGAAAAATTTTAGTAACTTTATTAAACATGCAAAATAACTTAAAATGATTGCTTTCAGATTATTTTTAAATGTAAGAGCTGTTACTCTGTAAGAAAGACTCTAAATGTGGGTAGTTTTACATCCGTGAACATCCTGAAGACCTAATTATTCAACCAATTATAAAGCCTGTGGCAGTGGAGGCACCATGAAAACATGAACACAAAACATAAACAATGAGGAAAAGAGAGAGAAAAATCACATTTAATAAGTCAAACATATAAGAAATTATTTTAGATTAGCAGTGTCTTTGAATCTTTAATCTCAGACAGAAAATTTCAGGAAAAAAAGGGGTAAGACTCAGAGTGCTTTGAAAGAAACCAAGCAATACTAATCCAAAGTCAGCAGTAAGAAGTTACATAAACTCCATGATCAGGACATTTAGGAAAGGCTGGCTATGCATCCAGATTCTTCCTAACTGGAACAGTAAGTTAAATATGAACTTAGCCACATTCCAGTCCCATCCTTCAGAACCTCACACCACATTTGTGCATTCCTTTTTAATCAAGCTAAACAGAATAATTCTAATCTGGAATGCCACAGATTATTTCACATAATTTAGTCTCTTCTTTTTGGTAGGTCACCATCAACCTCTAACATTATTATTGCTATTGCAGGAAAAAAAAAAAAAGTAGAGAAATTTAGCTATTTTAATGAAGATTCTCCAGTCTACTGATTGTCAGTTCCTAGTGCATCTAGATTCCCTATTTATATTTAAAACATCAGACGTAAATAGTAGTGTAAGCTTTTGACTTGTTTTCAGTGGCCTATCTATATAGCAATGTGTGCAGGAAACAGTCTGTTCTTTGAGATCCATTTTCAAATTAAGGCCCAAATAAAAAAAATTTCCTAAGATTTTGACCCAGAATGCTAGAAATCTTCAAGACCAAGTATTGCAAAATAATTTGGAATAATAAAACCCTTCTGACTTCAGCATAGAATCAATTATTCAGGGACAGATTTGAGATTTTCACTCTGAGTTTGAGTATCTCACTGATGAAATCAGAAGGTGTCAAGACTGATTTTCTTGTCACAACTGCCTTCCTGGTACTAATTAAAAACAATAATAATTAAAAACAAACTAGATGCTAGTACTATGCAAATAAAATAAAATAAATAAAAAACAAACCCTGAAACACAAAAAATTACAGTAATATTGGAAATAAGTGTGAAAAAAACTCTGAGTTCCCAAGTGTCTTCAAAATCTGTAGCCTATATCTGTTTCATACACTAAGCGGCAAAATAAAATCTCTACCAACTGTAAGAATAATCAAGATGTGAATTGCAGCAACAAATAAAAGAAGAAATTCCTGAGAGACAGTGTAAGTTTCACCAAAGAAGTTGAAGAGCAGAGCAGTCCTGTTCAGGGTGTTCTGGGAAATTTCCTGGCCAAATCGTTTCCACTTTCTCACACAGCTAAAAGTGAAAAATTCAAACTCTGTTGCCCAGAAAGCTAAGGATTACACTGGGGAAGCAATGTGCTACTTTACTTTGATCTAATTCCACCTTAACAAATGTTTCTCATCTTAAGCCGATGATTATACTCCGCAAGTGCAAAACAGACACCATGTTAGTGTTGGCACTGCTGAATACTGCCTGCACCAGGTAGCAACTGGTGCTGAAAGATCCGTATGTAGTACATCTGTACATCATCTACCATAATGGCATTATTGCAATTCAAACAGCAATAGATAACTTTGTAATATTATCTAGTATTACGAAGACTAAAGGGAAATATATCTGAAGTTAAAAATTGTTACCAAGCTACTATTTCTATACGTTAGATTCAGAGTAGAATTTGTGTTTAGTAAAGATTTTTGCATAGAGAAAGGTAAAATTTTGCCATGTTTAACCACAAAAAAGAGAAAGGCTACCAGAGCTCCATTTCCCAACTCGTCTTCTTCTGGCATCAAGCAGACCAATTGTCTGTGTCATGTTTCCCAGCTGTACAGTACCCGCTCCTGTAAAGCACTTGCACTGCCTCTTTAGTAAAGGCAAAACTGGCCCAGGGCTTCGCAGCACAGCAATACAAGCAAGAAACACTGGCAACTGAAGGGAGAGTGGACCAGGTCACACCTTTCCCAGGAAGGGGAAGAAGGGGGGGGGAAACTGGCCAGAGATCTGGAAAGGGAGCAAAACTTGGCTGCTTCTGACATTATTCAAAGGGACGAGGTGAAATAACATGGGGTGACAGATTTTTCAAAGGGGCTTCCTGCACTCACACCTGAACTGACCATGTTATTACACTGGCTTCTCCTTAGGCAGCATCAAGAGCCAGCTTGTCAGCGCTCTGGCAGTGGGTCGGGGCTGGTTTTTGCTGCCCCTAATTGTCTTGCTGCCTTAGGTGACTACTGCTCTGTCTATGCCCACTGTGAGCCCTGAAGAAAGGTACAGAAAATGCAGTTTCATTACAATCATAATGAGAAAAGCCTTAGCAATTCATCGTGTGAGTTGCTTACTTACCATTAGAGGTCACTGTCCTGCTTATGACGTATCATTAGCTACATTTCATTTTAGCAAGATGTTGTACACAAATGGGTAGGCATTTTAAAGCCTAATAAACAGTAAGGATACAAGCCATTATTTAAATCAACAATAAAAAAATCTTGTTGATATAAAAGTCCTGTAGAAAATTGAAAAATAATGAAGAAAAATAAAGAATACCTATCAGAATATGACAATTATCTGTTCTTAAAGGTCCAGTAAGGTATTGAGTAGATGGTCTTATAATTAAGAAAACTACTCGGCCAAAGAAATATTGTCTTTCAAATGCTTCTCTTTTTGACATTGAGTTTTAATTATTGAATAATTATCAATTCTTTTCAATGAAATAATCTTTTTTATTTTGATGACTACATGATCCCATAGCATGATACCCCTGAAACAGGAAAGCAGGCTTGTATAAACTGGCTGTTTGAGAACTAAGAGGTAGTAATTAAGAAGGAAATCAGTGAGCTGATGAGTGTTTTGCAGCTTTGAAAGACAGCTCTTGGCATACCTTCAGCAAGAGATCTGAATCAGACAGCAATGCCTTAAATGAGTACAGAGGATATAATAAAAATTAAGATTATGACTTCTTGTGTCCCCATCCAGTAAGAGCCAGAACTGGAAATGTGAAAGTCAGTTGCAAACCAAACAGGAGAGCAAGGACTACTGCATTTAGTCATCTGCACTGAAGACAAATGGACAAGGCCATTTCCTTCTGGAAAGGCCTCAATATGGAATTTTCTGTAAGTCATTCCTCCTGGGGGAAAGAGTAGAGTTTGATCTGTTTAGGATGATAGTGCTGTCTTACAGTGCCCTGTGCCCTCCTCTGGCCCCTTCAGCCTCTCCAAAAATTACTGTCATTGTGGTCAGTTCTGCTGCACCTCCCTTAAAAACATATCCATCAGTGAAAGATGTTGAATGAACATCCTTTTTCTCCACTCGAGACCAAATGACATAGCACTGCAAACAGCAACCTCTGCTCCCTTTTACATCTGCCCACTAATACTGTGCCACCATGCTGCTCCTGAGATGTCATAGAACTAAATCTAAATCATGTCTCTGTGAGGTCATAAGAAGCTGGAAACACACCAGAGGAGATGGTAACTTTCACATCTCTGAATTGACTTCTCTTGGGAACAGAGAGCAATCACATTAGGAAAAACACATAGATGAAGATGTGTGATCACCAATTCTCTTTAGTTCACTCTAATGCCTTCAGAAAAGAGTCTCTAGTTATGCAGTACCTCACATGTACAACAACACAGAAAAATCTCAATATTTGTTAGTATAAAGAACCATTTAATGCTTTATGATACTCTTTGGATTAAACCCAAAGTTACTGAAAGGAGTTTTCTGAAATTCATTATAACTACTGTAAAATACTGTTACGGGTTTATAATCCAATGATTACCAGTTCTGCCATTCATATTTAAGTTATGTGGTCCTTAATGAACTTTATCGAAGCATAAATGCACATCATACAGGTTAAGAGCATGAGAACATGAAGATGGCAACTATGGCATTCAATTGCTTCTCAGTTTTAATTAGGCCAGCTGGGAGTATTTTAGCATAATATATTTCAGCTGTAAAAAATACCACCTTTAGAGATGTACAACCTCAGCTAGGCATTTGTAATATTTCATCATCATGCTCAGGATTGTTCCTCAGCAGTGAATACTTCATCACTAGAAAGAAACTCAATAACATTTTTTAAAGCAAAGGTCACAAGCCCTGCACACTAAGTCCTTATTACAAGCTGATGATCTTCATAAAACTAAGTCACTCTCATTCTAGTAGGGAGTAAAATCTAGAGGAGAAAGAGCCATTTCCTGTGCATGTGACAGCTCTCTGTTAATATTCTGATGCTTCATCATATTCTGTATAATTCACTAGCTAAAGTACACTTTCATCACATTTGCACAGATGCTGGGCTGGTCACGATAAAGGACATTCATGTTACATAATGACACAACCTTTTCCAGAAATTTTCAGAAAGTGCTGTCAGCTAGTGGTACTTGCCTTGGGAAAAGAGAATCGGGAACTGCCATAATGGTCCTGATTAAGTATTCTTGGAATATGGAAATGGCAATTCTAGGAAGATCATAAAGTTAGCGTTTTCATTAGTCTCCAAGACCTACTGCTGAATTCATCCTCACATACTTATTAAATAATACTTACATTTTATCACAATAATGAAAATAAAGAAGTGTAACTCCTACTATTTAATCGACTACTCCCTCCCTGTAATGGAGACTGAGCTATAAGGATGTTGGCAAACTTGCTATAGAACTTACAGAGATATTTAATCACAGTTACAGACACTAGACTTTTCCAGGACATTTTGGGTGGACCTGGGTATTAATCACACATTTCCATTAAGCAGCTTTATTTTGTACATCTGTTCAAAAGACTATCATAAACGAACATTAAGGTGATTCTGCAGAGAATTAAAGAAGCCAAAAATAAATATTGCCAACACATTAACAAGTCCCTCAAAGTGAGGAGAGATGACAGATACAACTTTTTTCTTCTTTGGTGGTGTTCTCTGTATTAAATTACAGAATCTTTCAGGAGAAAGAGAAAAAGAAAAAACTTTCTGAAGTTGCATCCTTTATTTATCTTTTTTTGCAATGTAACAAATACTTGCCAGGCTGATTACTCATACTAGGAGGAACTCAAAATGTCATTCCGGTTTAAAACAACTTTGAAAAATGAGAGCCTTTTGAAGATAGGCCAAAGCATTTAGATAAGTCAAGTATGTAAAGATCATACATTTTTTCAATCACTAACAGATTTGTATGATGTTTTTAAGAAGTATTTAAGAATAATAAGTGACTAGGAAATCTGAGGCTCAGTTCTCCTAAGGGAATTTTGCCACTGATGATAGCAGGTAAAAAGTGAGGCCCAGTAAAAGTATCTCCTCCATGTAATTTTGATCCTCCATGTGTTAAAAATCATGCACATTAATGTGTTAGGAACTATCTTCCATCTACTCCACTAGGAGTAAAGGACATGCAGTAACCAAACAGACAATTTTTCACGCAGTTTAAACTCCCTTTTAGTTTATGAGGGGAGCGTGATTAACAGGCATACTTTAAATGACGATTAGATCTAAATCTAACAAAGGTCTCACCGTTTCTAAAGATAAGTAGCAGAAAATAAGGGACAGAATCTGGAAGCCTTCCTCAGGACCACATTTACTTTGCCAATGTCAGCTGAATTGCTCTATCAGAGAGCACTTTTTTCCCAAATAAGAATGTGAGGACTTCGAGCCCTGAAATGTAACTCTGAGCCTTTGACTGTTTAGTGCAACACTAAGAGCTATGAGCTGACTCACTTGCAGGTTTACTGCTAAGCAGTTACAGACACATGTGGACAAACACACACACACCCCAGGCAGGGTGATGAAATGTTGCTGTTGCTGAGGAAGTAATATGACTGACAAAATTCAACCTGCTTTTCTGTGATCTAGTGCCATTTTGAATTATACAAACCCCCAAAACACTCCACATTAAGATGAAACTATTACTGGGAGCAGCTTTATATTTTGAAGCCTTTGTTATTGTTTCTCATGCTCCCTTCCAACTACTAATAATGTATACTTTTACAACATGTTCAACTTGTACTTACATCTGAAGAAGGGGACCACGCAAGGTGTTGAAGGGAGTTCTTTGCAGATCGCTAAGGCAAAAGAAGAAAGGGAAGCAGAATACATTTGTCCTAACAGTTTTGTCTATAAGAATTGTCCACCTCGTTTTAAAAAATTCCTTGTTCAGTGTTAGCAGAAAGAAACTCTGTATGTGCTTCATTATTATGAAAGGAAATGTAGAAGACATACCTGAGCTTAATGAGATTTTGGAAAATAAATACATATCTTGTCTGTGTGGTGGCGCTTTTTAATGAGTTTAACTTTTGGTGTATAAATAAATAAATATTCTTTAGATACCATCTGAATAATGTGCAAATTAAAAAAGGCATAGGTTAAGCACATCAGTGCAAAATTTCATTCTTTCTACAGTACAATATTTGTTGTTTGTTATCTTCTGTAGGCAGCAACTGATCATTCTTTCCTGGATGTGCTTAGGGAAATCATGAATTGTTTGTTTTAGATAATGATGTGTAGCATTCATAGCTACTTGTGACTTTCAAAAACTGAAATTAAAGATTCTGAAATATCAGACATATAATTAAAAACTCCTTCATTGCTCAAGCCTTTTGCTAGCTTCATTTTCATGTGATTGGGAAAAAAATGTTTTCTTGCATGCTTTGCAATATGATTTAAGTTAAACGTAAGTTCACTTAGCTGTGTGGATATAATTTGATTTTATAAGAGTTGAAGTACACTAGAAAAAACTAGCAATCTACACTCCTGACCTGATCAAGGTTGTGCATCAGTATGCCAGAAGCTTTGAATTCCTTTAACAACTGAGTAAAGAACAACAGGCTCATTTATCAAAAACCTTTTCCTCCATTCTCATTTTACTCTTCCAGTTACCATGATCTTTCTTCAAGGCTTTGTATGCTGATAATGTAAATGTGAACAAAGGTCACCAAGAAAATTGTAAGTTTTTGAAAGGTGTTGACTGAGATTTTGGCTGTATGCAAGTACCTTCAATGCTCTAGTAAGAAGGAAACTAAATACAAGTTGGGACTTCTTTAGAACCTAGATAGTACAGTAAACTTTGTCTTTCACCCTGAAGAACACGACCAATGTCACTTCTCAGGTCCACTGCATGGATTTATGCTTTTTTTTTTCTTCTTTTCATGCTGCTATGATTCAGCAAAGCATATAGCATTTGCTAATGTTTAGTATCTTATAAAGAGATTGACTTAAAAAAAAATCAGATTATTTTTTTTTTCAGAAATAAACATTGCGTTATTTTCCTTTGCTGTAATGCTTTTTGAGTCTTTCTGGTTCACTTTTTAGTGTTCTACACTTCTCCAACTAGCTGTTCGACTTAATGGAATTACTGTCACTCTGCTTGATAAATTGGGTCAGTGAGGGTAAGGAGTCCAAAGCAGCCAAACTTAGCCCAGAAATGGCAGCAGAAATCCACTGTACTGGGCACAGGTTAGAGGTCAGAAGTCTCTGAAGCATGGTAAATTTTAGCAGTATTTGAATGGCATTATCCTTGTTGTGCCACAAAGTAGGATTCTTAGCCAAGGGCTAGGACCCAGCCATGCAATGTGTGTAGCAACACAGAACCAAAAAATTATCTCTGTCCAGAGAGAGCTTACCATCCATGCAAAGAGATAGGAGATAGGTGAACATAAATAACCACAAGCAGACCACAGTGAAGCAAGCAAATACAGGTACTACCTGTTAGTGTCATAAACTGTGGTGTAAGTACACCAACAACCTAATTGCAGCCAATTTTTTTACAAGCATCACTGGAAATGAGATTCTTAAAGAGAAATACAAAGTTGTATTTGAGGACATCCTTCTAAGACCTGATTACTAAAAAGACTTCTCCCAGCTACATTAGAATTACAGAATTGGAAAATGCATTTTTTCTCTCCTTGGAGAGCTTTCAAAGTGGTATTCAAAAGCAGCTCATTTCCCATAAATTCATAAAGGAACATCTGGACTTAAAATATCCTTTCATCCTATGCACATCATTTTAACACTTTCCCCTGACACTATTTTTGTCTTCCTTCTTGGATTTATTAACTCCTAAGTAATTACCTTTGTTTCTCTTAGGTGTAATCATTGCTTGGGTCAACATTTTCAAGGAGCTCTCACAGCTTTAAAAATGTGGTAATCAACATTTTTTTATCATTATTTCCTGTGCTCTTCTTCCTTGCCTCCTCTGCAATGACTGCCAAAGCATTTCTTCTAGCTTTCTGTGTTCTGCATTTAAGTACTTCCTTCTTTTCATCTCTTGGGGGTTGAATATTCTCTCCTTTTAGTTTAAAACTGATCTCTCATTGTTACATTGTCTTGAGCACACAAGAAGAGAAGCTGCGAAAAAGGAAGCTGTGATGGAGAATAGGCAAGATTCTTCCACTTACACATTCAGCTGATGGCTATACTGTTGGTTTATGCAAAGGTATCTTTCCAGAACTCCCTCATTTTTTATCATAGAAACAATGAAAAAGTTCCATAAAACTCCAGAAGTTCACACATTAAGTTTTCACAGCACTATTCCTGTGCAAAGCAGGTATTTACAAGCTTTGCAGAAAAGCACAGAGAGCACCTGTAAAACCCTTTAGCTGTCCTATGAGATCTGTGGCCATGGTTACACAGCTGCTTTAATCCAGCATAAATCCAGTCTGCCAGTGAAATTGGGTACTTCTAAATTCCCCTCTCTATGGCACTGCTCCTTCTCATTGCCTCTCTGATGCTGGCTTTAGCTCTCCCAAGATTGCACAGCAAGAATGATAAGGGAACTGGTGCAACTGCAAACTAACCCAGCAACCCACACACACACAAATATTCATTTTTAGTCATATTAGCTCCCTGATCCAACTCATTGCATAGCTCTACAAGCACTAACCCTGGAGAACAGTGGACATATGCAGCTAAGGGTGAAGTGCAGGGGCTGAAGATACTGCTCTGTTTAGCAACAGTCACCTGAAAATCAACTGAACGCAAGTATGATGTTCCAGCCTAGTCTCCTCCTTTCTGTGCCTGGAAGTGCAGCTTTCCAAGCTTATTGCTACTGGTTTGTTCTCCCAGCTCCTTGTTCTAGAAGTCTGAATCATGCTAACACTACTTCCTGCTGAACATAGGGAAGAACATGCTTCAAACAGACTCAGCTCCTGGTAAACAGCTCTCTAGCAATGTGCAAATGGGGCAGACTGCTCAAGATTCATCTCTCAAAGTGTTCCCCTGTGTTCAGTCATGCAACAGGAGGAGGAAAAGCACTCAACGTCCTCTGCTGTAGCTGAGGTTTGTAATTTTCACTAGGGTTCTTAGGAGCCTCAGCTTCCACCGTGTAATCATGACCTTTCTCCTGCTTTGCAATCCCACAAGCCAGATGCAAGCCCTGACTCAGGTCAAGCAGATCCAATCTGGCATACAGAACCACGAAGAGGCATCAGTGTTGGTTGAGATAGAAGGAGAGAACCAGGCCACGTGCCTCATGGTGCATGAGGCTTAACAAGTTTGGCACGCTCAGCAGATGGCTGCTTAAGATGTTTGCATTAAATTAACTTCCCATTTTCTTCAGTGTGAGGATTCCTAGCTGCTTTCCCAACAAAATGAAGACATTAGTAACCACATGACCCAAGCAAGTGGCTAAAAGCTGATCCATAAGAAAATACACTGACAATGTTATTTGATTCTAATGACATTGTAACACATACCTTGTTATCTTGATGTCCTAGAAAAGGAACAGCACAGGAACCACTGACTTTCATTGCAACACTTACACTTCTTTCCCAGCTAAGTGAGAAAATGCAAGTGATCAACTGGATTTAACGCATAATCAAAAAATCATCTACTGCAAACAGTGGCGAACAATAAAAAATCCTAACAGCCAGAAAGAGCCCTTGTTTACTCCCATAAAAATCAACAGGATCCTGCTTTCAACAGAATCAGAGCAAAGGATTCAATAATAAAGTCTAACCCATGACCTCATATTTACTAAAAGTCATTTTAAAATGAACAGCAATCATTTGTTCTAGCAAAATTAGCAATTACCATTAAAATTACTTTGATCCTGCTCCCATTACAGTCAAAGGAAAATGCTTCTTTAACTCTCTCTGCCACAGTGCTGCAACATCAAGTCTGCAATTCCAAATCCTATAAAAACTTAGGTCCAGTTAAGAAGAGTTCTCTTTTTTGCATATGCTTAATTCTATACAAAAGCTCAAGTCCAGGGCAGTTAAAGATGCTTCCACATTGTGAACTCAGACTCTTCAAGTTCAGACATACCTTTACTAAATCACAGGGTCAGCAGAGTCCTGTTGACCATATGTGCAAATCTTACACGTATGTTTTATCACCTTGCTAGTAATGGCCATATTATTCACAGGAACAGTTCAATAAAGTATTACAAGTGAAAGTTTTTACTATTGTCGTTAAAAATTGACACTGAAGAATAAATGTTTAGGATTTACATGGTCCTGTGGTCATGGTTTAAAATTACAGCCCATGTTGAAACAGTTAATAGCACTTAATCTACAGGAAAATAATTCCTAAAGCACTCAATTACAAGGCCAAAAGAAACATTTTGCCAACTTATGTGATACCTAGATAGTTGAGGGTTAACAGGGTTAAGGAGAAGGTGAATCATCTTAAAGCTCCAACTATAAAGAATCCGCATTCATATAACATTCAGAAAGCAGAAAAACATATACTTTAGGGGGAAAAAATCAATTAAAAATCTTTCTAATAAGGACTTCCCTAAATACATATATGTTTTAATTTTTCTCTCTTCTTGCACTTTTGCATTAGGAGTTAATGTATGTTATACAAGTACAATTATATAATTACAAAAATCCCCATAGCAGAATTAAAAAATTATCTGAAACTGTATTATTTTTAAATGTATAGCCACATACCCATGTACAACAGCCCAAATTCAAGAAACATCATTAAATAGTTTGAACAAAAAAATACATATATTTTTAAAGCATTAAGACATATCACTGCTTCCCTGCTGCACCAACTCACAAAGCTGGCTAAAGAAACCTGGATAATTTTAAAGAGCAAATCTGGTGTTGCTCAGCAACAGCACACCCTGATAGAAAGGATGCAGGATGTTGTAGATTTAATATTAGGGAACTGTGCTTGCAAGGAGAAAAAAAAAGAACAAATACAATTTATTCATACAACGCCCATAAAATTGGGACAGCTTTAAAAATAATAATCAGATGAAGTGATCACGCTAATATTAATCTTTGTATAATAGAGTTAAGTAAAAAGTTACTGCCTGGAACCAATGAGCTGGCACCACAGTTCATTAAATGGCATTGATGTTTGCACTGCCTTGATATGATATGACGAGAAAAAAAAAGTAGTGTGTTTTATGAGAATTTGAGAGCAATGTTATGGCTGAAGACTTTAGTTCTGGTACTAGCTTGGATGAGTGTTTGCCAAAGTGAGGACTGAATAAGAATGCAGACTTCTACACTTTCTCCTGAACTGGAGGAAATCCAATGCTCTCAAAGGAGAAGATGTCTTAGACAACACATGCCTTACTTTTGCTTTGGTCCCACAGATGCAACTCTCCCATTCATTTATTCCTGATCAAAGTGGCGAGTCCTTTTTTGCTTAAAAGACAAGTATTGTGATTTTTCATTTTGAAGTCACTCTGGCTAAATGTTCCATGGTGTTCTTTCTTATGGAACATACAAAAATTCCACAGAAAAATAATTTTCTATCTCTCTTTACTCAGCCATCCCTTCTACTACTCTTGGACATTATTGAGAACAACTGCAAGAGAGACTGAGACTGCTTAGATGACAGAAGGCATGACAGGATTTAAGAAACAACTAAGATTGACACATGACAGAATCAGACTTAGTGCTTTGAAGACTGAGCAGCTAGACCTGTATGAAGGAGAGAGAGCACCGCACACTAGACTTCACTTGTAAGGCTGCTTATAAAAAAAACGTATTTTGGAAACAGTGCAATTTTATGTCAACAGCTCTGAGGATACTTTATGATAAACACACACTGTAGTCCACATGTATGACAGACTACTAGTGCATCTCCATTGATTACACAAACTCAAAACGTACAACTTGTAATCCAGTACGATTTGGAGCAAACTTCTCTGCCTTGGTCAGTTTTAATATTAATGGATTTTTACAGCAAAATACAGGACAAACAGTGTAAAGGTACTTCTACTCACAAACCCTGAGGACAGAACTCAAGTTGTGGGGCTGGCTACAAGACCTCAGTCTTCCCATCAGCTGGCCTGAAAGAGACTCTCTTTAATCATGTACCTCATTGTGTTCCACATAAAACCCTTCTTGCTCCTCCTAGACATACAATTAAGTGGATACTTAAAATGAGCTATAAACTCATAACTGCCTGAAATTTTATCAGCCTACTAGAAAACAGAAAAGAGAGACTTTCTCAGAAATAAACTCTTAAGGACTCTAAAACATACACCTGAACAGAAGGACATTAGCTTCTGCTCATCAATGTGCTGTTGAAAGAGAATTATTAGGACTGCGTAAAAAACTTGTTGCTAAAATGTTTGATTCTTAGACACCTGGTGATAATAACACAGACACTAGACAACTGCATTACTCTTCTCTCTGTCCTAAAAGTAAATGTCAAATACTGCAAGATTCGTTGCTGCTTCTCCAATGTAAAACTCATTTTATTAAACAGGAGTGATACCATCTTGCTTATTAAATGATGGGCTGCATGAGAAACAAGTCTGACAGCACTTCTCAGTGAACCTGTCCTCTGGGTGACTACCTTTGGTATGACCCAGCTATACCCTTAGCTTGTCAGAAGCTATTTACATCAAATAACATCAAACTTTCATCGAAAATACAAAACAAAAGCTCTTCAAGCACCTGCTGTCCCAAAATGACAAAGAAAAATGTAGATTAGAATGAAGAAGGATAAATATTTCATAAAAATAAGCATTTCATTAAAATTTCATACTTATAATTTCTCTTCCATTCTGGGAAAGGGGTTTTAATTAAAATCTACAAGGCACAAGTGTAAGGTGAAAGGCAGAACTAATATCCTCAGGGAAAAAAAAAAACAGAAGGAAGAAATCATTTCCTAGGGAAAATCTATGATCAAACTAATACTATGCTGAAGATTTGACACCTCAAATTTCCCCACTATTGACATTCCCATTGTCAAAAGGCACAAAGATCTTAGCACATTCTTCTAAGTGATACTAGAACTTTCTTGAATCTTTGTTCTCAAAATGTTGGGATGTGTTTGCTGCAATCTTCAAAGCCACTTGGAGTTGTTTTTATATCAGAGCAAGGCCAGGCCCATGACTGAGCCCTTAGCTACATATGTCAAAAACAAATCACACTTTACTGAACAGTAATCAGTTATGGTATTTACAAAAGGAATTGTGAGGATGTGGAGTTATGTTGTAAATCATTGAGATGAAGTGGGAGAACTACAAAATATCAATGTTAGAAAATAAGTAAGCTACTCTAAGTAGAGCTCTTCTATCCTTTTCTTAGCCCTGACTTTGCAGTGTATTTTTATTTAATAGAACTGCAGTAAAAAGAACATTTATTCTGCAAACTTTTGTTATGCTCCTCAGCTATGCAGTTCTGGAAAGGTAATTGTGTGATGCCTTTATAACCATGCTTTCCTGACCTGTGTTTCCCCAAGTTCAGAAAAACAGTACCAGCTGAGATGAATGCACTGAAGAGGATGTGTGGTTGTTTCACAGATGCTACCTTGTTAATTTCCAGTGGTTCAGAGCCTACAGCTGGCTCTTATGTAAAACAAACAGTTCCTTTTGGAAGAGAAAAAAAAAAAATCTCTGAAAATGCAGAACAGAGTTGGTGCAGATTATATAAACCACAAGATAAACAAATGGCCTGAGCCTATTCCATAACTGTATTTTTTGCTAGAAAGCTTTTGAACAATCATAATCTCTTTGAAAATATCACTAAACCAAAGTCTTGGAAGTCTATCCATGACAAAGTATTTTAACAAATAGCATGTGGATTATAGTTTAGAAATTCATATAATAATAATAATAATCAGCTAAGAAAACTATCTTCCAAATTCACTTTAGTTGCAAAGGTGGAATATATCTCATCTTCTCCAAGCAATAAAAAGAAAGGAAAAAGATTAGATGCATTCCATAACAGACTCATCAGAAAAGTAGAAATAGTAAATCTAGGATCACTTCCTTTAAGAGAGAAAAGGAAGGTTGGGAGGGAAATGGACTAAAAAAAGTATGTGTGAAACAGATGGGGCAGATTTCCATGAAAAGAAATCATAAAGCACTAGGAAGTCCCATTTCAATTACAGAATTTTGTAATTATTACAAACCTGCAGGTATTTCATTGTGCAGCATCCTTTAAAAAAAGCAAATTTTTAATTATACCTTGGACACAGATGTATAAAAAGTGATGGAGTCAATTATGACTTATCAATGCTTGATTCAAATTTTACACCAGCAATAATTCCATGGCCTAACATCGGATAAGGAATTCAGAATTTGACTATGTCCTTCAATGCTATATTATGATTAATACAAGGTTTTCATGTTTGTATCCTTCAGCCATACAGTGGATTAACTTACCAGAGCATGAGACTAACTTTTGCCAGGTAACATATAATTCCTGCTACCGCAAAAAGTTACTGATAACTATTATCTACCCAGGGGTCCTCAAACTTTTTAACCAGGGGGCTGGCGCACAGATGAAGTGGCAGGCAGTCATCTGCAGCTGCTTGGTTTCCCCCCCCAACCCCTGGTGGGGGGTCTGCGGGGGGGTTCTGTAAATACCAGGGGCCTGAGGACCCTGGGGGGCTGTATCCTGCCCGCGGGCCGTAGTTTGAGGACCCCTGATCTACTCCAAGAGTCCATCTTTATAACTGTAAAACTGAATCCAGCAAGATCTTTCAACACAGTGAGGTAAAATGTATCCTAAAAAGTCAGCAAGTATTCCCCTAACAGAGTGACTTGCATTCTTCAGATCATTTAGCAATGACTAAGGGATGTTTTACATTCAATTTTGAACACATTCTAAATTGTAATCTGTTTTGGAGAGATCTGCATGTGATGATAAAGGAGCTTGTTGCCCTTTTCAGTTTATAATGTCACCAGAAATTAAGTCTATTTAACAGATGTGGGATTCATCATTTCAGCCTTTAACTTGCATTAGAAAGTCACCTTTTTGATAACTGATCCCACTGTGTGTTGTATATATGCAAGTATCAAAGGAATTCACATAAAATCAAGTTTTCTCCGAACAAAAAAGATGCACTTTCCCTATATTATAACTAAAAAACCAAGTGTCCTAACACCACATTTCTAAGCAGTTTATCAATGTAAAGTCCTGGCAAGCAAAATAAAGTGAAATAAAAAGTAGTTGCACTTTAAAACCTGGATCTTCAGCTTATCACAGTAACTATTTTATCTCACCCATCATAGCTCACTAGAAGTTAACAGGAATCAGCCACCTCCCATAACCCAACATCATTTCAAGAGCCCATTTAAACATTTTAGGAGAAATACCTAATAAATATTTAAGTCTTTTTCTCAGTATTCAAGTTACTTTTGCCGTGACAAATGGTACATTAGATGACTTAGCACAGGAAACTTGAATTCAGTTTCCTGAGAGGCAGGTGCACCACAAACTAACTCCTGCAATTTTTCTGCCTCAGTTTCCTTCCTATGAATTAGGAAAAAACAGGAAGGAAACAGATTGATTATGTACCGTATCCTCAAATATTCAGGATCTTGATCTATGTATATATCATTTTTTCATTAAAAATAGATTTAGTATGTTTTTATTACATACAGCTGGTCCCTGTGAAGAGAGTATCAGTCTTACTCAAACCTGCTATCAACACTACTGAATTTGATATGATCAAACTAGTTTCCCTCTTTTAAACTGACATAAATTTGAATGTAACATTGCTTTATGAATACTCTCTGTTCACTGTTTCTTGCTACTTTTCCCAATGCAGATGCAGAAGTATTGAAAACTATTTAAGAAGGACTATACATTTCTCTGCAGGCAAAGGAAGGTTTAGACTAGACAATAATCCAAATTTTGTTGCAGAGAGGAGTCTTAAAATATCCAGGCATCATGCATTGACAACAAGGACAACAATTGTTTCCCTAGATTCCTTAAAAGTAAGGTGGACTCATGTTGCACTTTGTGTAATTGAAAATATTCCAGTAGCATATAAGGTAACTGTGATTAAACT
The DNA here is from genome assembly GCF_017639655.2 of Falco naumanni. Taxonomy (NCBI): domain Eukaryota; kingdom Metazoa; phylum Chordata; class Aves; order Falconiformes; family Falconidae; genus Falco; species Falco naumanni. The sequence goes on from NC_054061.1 coordinate 6,177,273, forward strand.
AATGTTGGTGTTCCAAATCAATTTCCCTTACACAAATTTACAATACAGGAATTCATTAAGACAAGGAAGAAGCAGGTCTGATATATGAAATAATATTTACCTAGAAGCTTTGGCCAAGATAACTTATTCTCAAATTCCAACAGCAAATTAGTTCCTTTCTCCTACTTCACTGCATTTCATTTACATATATATCAGGTCCTTTCACAATAATCATAACAATTGCCTCAGCTTACTGAAATAAACATTAATTCAAAAGAAATACATCAACATGCAGATCCTCAAACTGAACAAGGGAAAGAACAAAAATTAGCGTACATCAATTCCTACATACTTGCAGAGGAATTGTAGAAGAATTAGAGAGGAATGAAGACAGGTTAATTAATATTGGTAATATGCAGCTGTGGCTTATTACTGCTAAGTAGTTAAATAGCACTGAGGAGTATGGGATGGAGATATCTGGAAGGGGTGAAGGAAGCAGAGAGAACAGAGCCCTGGATGGAGGAGTAGTGTGGTCTGGCCTCTGGAGAAAAAAGAAAGAGCACAGATAGTAGAATCTGACCGATAGTAAAGTCTTATTGCAGCCTGATAGCTTCCTCGTGCTGCAACACATACTTACAAATTTCCATATTTGTGAAATTGTGATTAGTTATGAAAATAAGCTAAAAATAAAAATTTTAGAGTTTCATGACAATCCAGGAGGCAATTCCAGAAGAGTACTCATTACTTTTCCAGACAAATGAAAATACTACTTACCTTTTTTTCACCATTCCCTTTTTTTTTTTTCTAATCAAAGGAAAGGCAAACAGAAAAAAGACCTGATCCTACTCTCATATACGTTAGAGTACTGTGTCAACAGTCCTCAGTGGAGGGATTTTAACAGCATCACAGTACTATGGCACATATCTAACTCTGCTTCAGTCAGATTCTTCATTTACTTCAAGTTAGGGACAAACTTAAGAGCTGGGGATCTACAATAAGGAGAAAGTGAGACTCAGTTCTAAACCTGAAGATCCACTCACCTTAAGGAAACTCCATGACAGTCATTAACATGTCAAGCTCATAATTTTTTTTCTTCTGTGTCCTGTGATCAATTTTTTTAACAAATTTGAAAGAAATAATAGTAGGAGCTAGGCAGCTCTCCACCTGGAGTAAGTTGGACAGCTCCACTGAAATCAGTGCATTAAATGTCCAGCTAACATAAATCTCTCTGGGACCACTGAAGTTAATCATGAGCCCACCAGTTGGAGTAAATTCATATTCTCCTACTAAAATCAATGGCATTAGCTTTGATTTACAGCCACTGAAGAAGTACTGCGGTGTCATATATAACAAAGAAAAGAGAAAGATCTGATATAGTTGTAGGAAACTGCTGGGAGGGGAGCCATAGGACTTCATTTTTTAACACGGAGAGTCTGAAACTTCTGTAGCTGTTTGAAATACAAGGTGGGCCTGATTTTGACTCTGTCTCTTTCCAGGCTCAAGGACTATTTAAATGATGTGGCTTTTTGCGTAAACGTCTCTGAAGCCAAACCTTGCATAAAATGAAGAGGCATTGATATTGCCTCTATACTAAGCTGGGAGGTCAGCTTCTGCAGGACACCTGTGCAGTTAGGGACAGAGCACAAAGTCCTGAAGGGCAGCTCAGAGTGGGAGTCTTGTGCTAACTGGGATTTAACCCTCTGGAGAAGGAAGCCCTGCTCCCTCTTCCTTTACAACTGTGGCATTGTAAAAAGGTGTGAAAGCTACTTCTAAGCTTTTAGGTGTACACTTCTGTGTCCTTTCTAGTTACCCTACCCTCTTGTAAGGAGTTATACAAGATGTTAGTGACAGGGACTCTATCATACCAGTCTAAAGCATGTATTAGTTAATGAAGTATTTTTCATACCCCAGTGATTTAGTATAGACGGGAAATTGAGTGTTGCAGCTGTACACAAAAGGAAACACAAATACGATACCTCCTCAGTCTCTGTCATTACTTGCCCCAGTTTTTCTCAGCTCAGTCAAAACCACACCATTCTTCCCACTGCCTACCTTTCATAGCCACCTCTGCCTCACCCCTTTACTTTCTCCAAAGTAGCAAAGGGAGAAAAAGGTAAAACTGCTTTTAGCACAATGCTACTCCTTTTTCTCATTCCAGCTGGACCATTGTGTACTTGGCTTCCATGTCTGTTACTCTGACTTCTTTGTGCCTAGCACAGAATTTTTGTTATAATCCTATGAAACATGCCTTAGCTCAAGGTTTTTCATTTTCTGATTTACATGAGTATTTTCAGACTCACATAAATTGTTATAATGATTGGAATCCCTAGCAATAATCTGTATTTCCTCAACAATTTATCTTTTATATATTTTGCTTTTTAATTCTGTGGAAACAGAAGAAAATATGATTAGTGCTCAGGTTAGCAATTAGTTGATAATTGTCACTTTCCTTCTCAGACAAGTGTGAAAACATCTCTTCTCATAAAAATCAAACTCTGCTTGAATCATTTTTCCAGAATAACAACAAGGTTTGTATATACACATTACTGTAATAATGTCAAAGTTCAATCATACACAGAGTTTATTAGATTTTGGGTTATTCTTTCCCTTGAATTATTCATTGACTATCTATAATTTCCAAAAAATAATTTCATAAAGTACTGCAGAAATAAAACTCTTCATATATAGCACACCAATGTGGATAGTATTTATGATGTACTCAAAGAAAGATCAGCCTGTTACATTAATCATGTAAAAGTATTGAAAAATTATATTTAATCATTTCTATTTGAAAATAAAACCTGCTCAGAGCTTTAAAACCTGCATGAAACCTAGAATTAAATTTCATACAACATTTCCTGCAACAATATACATAATTATTCAATATTTCCAGGTTTGTCTGGTTTTCAGTAATCTCTCATTTAATTTTTCCCGAGTTGTGAGTTGTATTTAATCTTTTTTATTTAGTAGGTTTTGCTTAGAACATTCCAGATTTAATAAGGAGAAACAGTAACAGAAAAGATAAAGCCCTGTCCTTTGATCAAGACAAGATGAACAGCAAGACATTTCCTTCATGAAACTCAGTTCTGATTCTGAGGACCACCAGGACACTAAAACAGCTTCAAGCACCTTCTGTGCTTATCCCAGCTTCTGCAACAAGAAGTACCCTTGCAGCTCTGTGCTAGCATGCTAGGATGGGAACACAGAGTGTTCTTACAGAGTACCACAAATTTCCTTCAGGACCATGTGTAAGGCTGACTCCTCCATTCAGCAAGTGGATGAAGGAAGCAAATGTGGCCTGCTAGAATTTATCACTTAGGGACACTGAAATTGTAAGCGGCATTAGTAAGACTAAAAAATTCTTTTGAATGCCACCTAGTTAGAGAATGAATTTTTCCCTACACTTGACTAGCGCTGAACCATGCTGTATTTCAATTTGATCTGCCTGACAATTAAACTTTCCAGGCTTCACTATGCTCTGCCTGTACAAAGTCAAGAGAAAGTCAAGTCTGAAGACACAACCTGCTCTTCAGTAAGCCAAAAAGCAAAAGTTCTGCCTAGTACTTCTGGGAGGCTCCCACGCACTGTAAGCCAAGTCATGCTACCATCTTTCAGATGTTTGAAAAGCTAAATACAGTATACCAATACATCTAGTTTGTGGCACATGAAATCAAATGGAAAATGAGTGAGCATGATTTCTAATGAATCAGAATATACTGTCATAGAGCTTCACCTGCTTCAGGACCCTAGGAACATTCCATAAAGTCAGTTCTTGAAGGCTGGAAACTGCAAATGAACATGTACTAAATGAGAAAATAAATCTATGAAAGTATAATAATGCTTTTATGAACTCTAGCAAGCGAAGTGTGTGTTTGTATGGAATATATAAACCCATATATATAACTGAAAGCTTTTTTCAGAATTTTAGGGTCCCTGCAAAGGAAGCAAGGAATAAACAATTGGTATAATACTAACAAGCTCAGCTTTTAGCTTTGAACATTAATAACTTATTTGAGATAGCTCAGCCTCCTGTATATGAGCCACCCTGTAGTGTTTCAGCTGATTTTGATTCTCTTTGTGCAGAAACCTTTTAGCTAATCATTTTCATCTCTGTGTGTCAATAAATCTTGCATCTCTAGGGCAATGACTTTTACTCAGCAAATGTTAAGCAGAAATAAAACTGCCCAGAACAGTCTAAGCATGAGAATTTCAATAAGAATTTAGCAATATATTGATCCACTTCTCCCCCTTCTGACTTTTCATTACTATGTCACTTTCACCTCCTGAATTCAATAAAACGCTAAAATAGCATGTGACTTACGGGCTTTAGCCAACCATACTAAAATTATTTTTGAATGTCTTCTTCACCAACAGCAAACTCAGAAAAAAGATTTTACGATACTAAAGGCACTAGAAAATGGTCAATAATCTATTTTTGAAGGGAAGAATTGTCAGTCACAGACTACAAGTAATGACCTCTTCTATAAATACAGACAGAATAAAAAGCAGAAATTAGAAAATAAAAAATTAATCTTGAAAAGCCATATTGCTATGGATTTCTATGTCACTGTGAAAAGGAAGTGCAGAGACAACAGACAGTTAATAGAGCCACACAAATGGGCCACTTTATAGCTGGTGCAGCCACTGGTTCTAGGGAAGTCAGTGGAATCGGGCTGGTTTTGTTGAACTGAAGGTCTGTCCCAGGGCACATGCTGTCAGTTTCAGTGGAGTGTCACGGACTGGCATTAGCTGGAATCTGATCACAAGAATCCAATGCAGTCACTAGTTCAATCAAGTTTAAATTCTGTAAGTCAGAAGTTGCATTCTTTTACAACAGTGTTAACACTGTCCACAATCCTATTGCATTAACTTTCTCTGAACCACCTCTATTGTATTCTGCTGATTACTTCCATAGACCAGGGATTGCTGATGATGCATATCAACTGCATATTAGAGAAAAATATATAGGGAAATCTATTTCAGTTCTATCAAGTATCAATAAAACAGGCAGTCCTGCAAACACCTGTTTGGAAAGTAGTGATTCTAGCTCTATTATGACTGACAGCAAGAACAGAGTCCTTGAAGAAAATGAAAATATCTTGGTATTTACCAAAGTCAATAGGGAGCAATCCATACTGTTAAGTATTGGTGTTTGAGCCTTATGACTGACTCACTGTTAGATGATGAAAATGTCTCAGGGTCCATTCTTTACTAATTCTATACAAACAAAGAGTTGTTTGCAACTGTCTGCAATTAAGGAAAGCAAGACTAAGGACTGCAGCAAGACCTTCATACAGCTCAGGGAGCCATAAATACAGATATACATTCTTCTTTGATAATCACCCTCACTTACACTTCTGACTTACATAGTTCAAACGTGTCTTTGAAAGTTTGTTCAGGAATTCTTGCGAAATTTAAGTGTCACAGTTACTCTAATAATCTAAGAAAATTAAACATTGCACTGATGCTGGCTCAGGTGTATTTCTAACCCCTCTGCAAGCTCATTCAATTCAGCCAGTGGCAGAAAACTAAGCCAGGCAAAAAGAAAAAATAGGAAGTAGCCAAAGCCAACAGTAAGGACAGCAGCATGAAATTCTTTAAGGTGTTAAGAGCTGCTAAAGGACATTTGAACAGCTGTTTGATCACACAGAGTATCACAAATAGGATATTAACTTCCAGACTAAAATTCAGAAGACTGTTTATTTGGCTGGAAATGTATTCAGACTCCAAGGAGTTGGAGAACACACCTGGCATCCTCCTGGTGCTCATCTTCGCTTCATTGTCTGAAGTCATCTGGTCCTGCCATATCTATCAAAGGCTTTTCTTTTTTTTTAACTGAAAGTAACAGAGCAAGGTTAGTTACTACATATGCTATTGAGATACATGAACTCTTCCTCTGGGCTTTTCTCAGATTTGGACTACCAGCTCCTTGTCAAGCTTGTTCCTAGATTTTCTTTCTATGTACTTGTCTTTTTCTCTTCTTTATTGTCATCTCATACAGACACAGGGGTCTTCCCAACCCACCCTTCCCACTAATAACACTCTAATATTGATTTGTTATAATGGTTTAAGCTTTTTTCCAATACAGAAACATTTCACAATGGAGCTGTAAAACCCAACAGAATGAGTTTCAGCACAGTTACAACAGGTTGTTTTTGTCAATTCTTAGAATAGTCCACAGAAAACAGTCCATGCACTACCAGGTGAAACTACTAAGCTATATTGACATAGAGATACAAAACCACACAAAAGTATTTCTGACACAATTTCATCTTCTGATCAAGAACCAATTGTCTTCTCTTGCCATCTTCTCTGCCTGCCCCTTCCCCTGACCATGGAAATAGCTGAGGTCTACAAACACAAAATGTGATTTCTCATCTTCTTTAAGCATCCCCTGGAACCAGTTAACTGGAAAACAATTAACAAACCTTTCTGTAAATCATTCACAGTTATGTTACACTTGCCTAGAGGCCTTTGGAGTATCCAGTCTGTGTTTGCTCTGAGCTGAGTGAAATGCAGATCATTAGTACTTCTTTCTACTTGCTCCCCCGCAGATACTCAAACCATAAGGGCTTCTAGATGTGCCCAAGTATATTGAAGAGCTACACATGACAATATATCAGAGAAATACCGGGGGGGGGGGGGGGGGGGGGGGGGGCGGGGGCGGGGAGCAGTTTCCAGCAGGTTTTACAGACACACAGCTGGGCCCAGACAGAAATGGATAACCTATATATCCAGCTAAGCTATAACAGGAAAAGTGTGACTGACCATCCTCTGTCAAACTGATGCCACAACACAGCACAACTCCACAAAGAGATGATGAGCTCTGGAACAAGATCTGTTTTCTTTCAGTTCGAGAACAGACATACCAGAGTGGGGTTATGATCCAAGATTTACACTCCCACATGTTTTCCTGCAAGCATTGGAAAAATGGCAATGAAAATAAAAGAATCTGGCCATTAAACAGAGTCTACATGCCAAAATGTAGACAGTGATAAAAAAAATTCAAGGTAAAAGGACGATTTACAACTGTGTTACTAAACCTTTTACTTAGAAGTAAAACTAACAGTATCCATGTCCTGTGTATTTTGTGACAATGCTATTACTTTGCTTCCCAAAGGACAGAGGAGTGTAGTTGGAGTGTAGTTACATATCTGAAAGTGCCCAGAATACACCCGAACAGAACAAAGTCTTACATAGCAAAGCAACCATTGGAAAAATTACGTTGCACTATCACAGGCGATTTTTGTCAGCAATGTGTCAGTTGAAACACAGCTGCATTAAGAACTTGCTTTTGAAAGTGCATTGCTCCCTATCCTGAGGTGAAAACAAAACAATTAATTCAGAACTTCCTACAGACTGAAAATTACAAGTTTGTATCAGCTCCATTCTGCATTAAAATGTCAATTCAGCACTGACTGAAATCTCCTACACCTATTTCTGCATCGTGATAAACATAAGCTTCAGTAACACAAAACAATCAAGTTTTGTATGCTACAGCCAACCAAACTGTTAACTAAGCAACTTTATAACAATAAGTTGATCTCATCCCCTCCAAGCATCACTTTCAGCATCCAGCAAATGTTAATCATAATCACATTTGTCCTAGCACAACATAACACTTCAACGGAATGCATACCAACAGAGTCTTTATGTAAATATTCAGAAATGTTCCCTGAGGCATTTTTTCTGCAGCACTTCATGCAAACTTGTATACTAGTTCACTGATTTGGGTAGATACCTGCCTAGAAAATACTAGTAATGGTTTTTAGTTGTTCAAGGTAAAAATGAGAAAATTAGAGTTGCTTTGTTTGTGTTTAAATACGGACATGAGCATATTTTCCAGTTTCTCTAATATGAGATTTCAGCTTTGGTTTTCATAATATTGGAAGTGTCAGGAAGAAATAAACAAATTCTGATATCCCAATATTTTTTTATAACACAAAAGATATGGTGCCAATAAAATTACAACATAAGTATGTAGTAACATTTAACAGAGCTGTCTCAAAAGCTAAACTCATCTCAGAGTTCTGAGTGCCTTAAGTATTTTTCAAGGTGACACTGTAAATTCATAAACTTAACCATAAAATAATTTGAAGTTTGATACAGAGTCTTTCACAGATTGCTCCCATAATGTCCTCATATAACAAAGGGAAATTGTGTAATTAGTTGTGATAATGGACTCCTTAAAAATTTAAATTTAGCTATGGTTTCAGCAAGAGAGTCTGCACTTTATTAGCTGCAGTTCAGATGAATGATCTACGAGGTCTGCTTGTTCACTCGCTGTGTGTATCCCTTCTAAGATTAGGAAATGGAACAATCTAATTACAAATAATATTGCCAAGAACAAATATCAAAGAAGAAAAGCTAGAATAAAGCTTTCCCCCCCGCCCCCAATTGCCAGCTGAGCCTGTTAACGTTGATGTGGACTGTGGTCTTATTTCAAGCAAAGGATAATGCATTAGTCTAATGCATTAGTCCATTTCACAACTATTTGTTTATTATATCTTTTAAAAATATTGTGATATTTTCTAAAAATAACAGGGCCTGCACAAAACCTGCTGATTGTTAACAAAACAGGATACAGTTTCAATGCACAGAATGTATTTAACACTAAGTAAAATGAGCTGCAGAGAAGAAACAAGCTTTGGTTTATGTAATGTTGTTGCCTAATCTCTAACTCTCATAATGGGAAATAAAGTGCCTTTTATGAGGTTCTAGTCCCTCCAGAGTTATTTGGTAATAATGACTTAACAGGCAAAGTTTGAAAGTAACACCAATTTTTAAGCAAGCCAGAATCACAGCTCTTTGGAGATTATCACTGGAGATCAAAGTCAGCAACAAATACCCAGAGCTGAACAGAGAATGTCAGGGTTGTTTTCTTAGTTCATAAAAGCTTCTGAGTTTTATATGGTCTCCTTGCAAATTAAGATTCAATATACCAGTCAGCTGTGATCTTTGGTGCCTTCCACACCTGAATAATATTTTCTGACATTTAAGTCAAGCTAAATCTGAGTGTCTTAGTGACAATAATGAACTCTACACTCAAAACTATATTAAAATAAGGTTTCTTAGGTTGGGTTTCCTAAATTCCTTTGCAAATGTGGAGATAGCAGCAGAATGAGCTCTTTTAAGATAATCCCATGCCTTGTTACAACATTTCAAAATTAAGATAAAAATTGAATGTATCAGGGTAAACAAAAATGTAAAACCCTGTAAAATCTGTATTTTACTTCCTATTTTACAATGTAGTGTTTCTGCAAGTAGTACAAAATAATTTTTTTCCTTTTTAAGACTGAAAGATCTGGGAATTCTGAGAGACAGGAATTCCATCCAGCAAAAACTGCTACTTCTATAAAGACATAGTTCCTACTTCCTAATACTTCCTATTGTCATCATCAAAAAAACATAACATCAGGTTCTTTCTTTTGTCCTTTAGAATTCAGTGTAGCTGTCAGAAATACCTCATAAAAACAAGTGCATGAGATTCTCAGGTATCGAAAAAGCAACAACTGCTTTTAAATTCTTATGTTAGGCTGGTACTAAAACAACAGAAAAATGGTAGGTAGGAGAAATGTGCTAAGTAAAAAGAAGCCACAAAAAATACCACACCACTATATTAATTTTTTCAACAAAATTTAAGCCATTAAATTACAAACTCAGGAAAACAGCTTACTCAGCAAACACATAGGGCTACCTGCCAGCTATTGAGTCACAGCAGTGTTGGTGCTACATGTTTCTCCCAGCAGCTGAATTTTCATCAAACTCTGCAGTATAGCAGGTAGGAAACTATCACAGTCAAAGGAAAAAGACAAGTGTGTCTGTGTAGACAGTGATATGCAAATCAGACTGTTCATTAACAGGTCTAACCAGCTAAACAGGACGAGAACTAATCAAAAAACTGGCAATACATAATTTCTGCGGATGCCTAATTTTCTGTGTTATCAAGGATCAAATTCTGACTATTTTATTCCTAAGCAAGATAAGTCAGCAAAATGAAGCATACGCTAAAGTTAAGTATATTGTTAAGTGCCACCTATAGAACATTGCTTTCTCAAACTGAAGCAAATACAGATGTGCTTGCCAGCTTGCACAATTCACAAAGATTAGATTTCTGTATTGATGGTCTTCTATAAACAGGGAAGAAAAATGTAAAATTCCAACTAATTAATACTTGACATGATTTAAAAATAATGCATATGGGAAAATTAAAGAGGTTTTTTAATTCTGAGAGGGAGAGACTTACTAAAAAATAAAAAGGAGTGCACTGAATTTTTAACTAAAAAACAAAAATTCCTTCCCTGCAACTGAAGTAATTTGTAATTTCCCATGGAGAATAAAGGCCCCTCTCCCAATTACCTGTTTTTATCCTTGCACTGACTCTGCCACTCATTTGACCCTCAGTGAGCTCACTCAACTCTCCAAACTAGCAGAAAAATACTGAAGTGTAGTTTTTTGGGGGTTTGTGGTTTGTTTGGGTTTTTTTTTTTTTGGGGGGGGGGGGGGGTGTGTGTAATTTTCTGATCATTTGGTTTGATGAATCAGCTCATGCTAGTGTTAGATGTACCTGAGCCAAACAGAAGGAAGATGAAGGGAGGAACATGCTGCTGGGAATGAGGCCGCGGAAAAGGAGTAAGAAGTTGCATTGCCCTCTTGGAAGTTGTGAGCTACTGCACTGGCTCAGACATAATGCAAGATTTAGTACAAAAAATGAACTCCCACAAACCTGTGCAGGAAAACATCTGAGGATATTTTGTTTCCTACAAATGATTATCAGTGCTAATTCCACCTCTGCTTCCTATGCTCCCTAAGAACAGTGTATGTTATATTTGGTCACATTCCACTTTTCAGCTACCAGCACCTATGTACTCTACATCTGCCCTGGACGATAAAGGTTTTCTGGAATTTTGAATAAAAGTAACAGTAAGACTCACAACTGTGATCATGAAGAAGGTCCCTACCCTGATAAAACTTCCCAAAGCAAATTCTTAACAGCTTTCTGTGGCTTCTGTCCTGTTAATAAGTATAAACTAATGTTACTTCACAGAGATTCAGATCTCCTATCAATTATTCACTGTGGAGATTGGAACTTCAATTAGCAAAATCTAAAATCACTTGGTCACATTATGGTTTTTTGTTTCCTTCTCTAAAAGCAGGGATCATATCTTTAATTAATGCTAGTTAAGTTCATCTTTATGAAGCAATATAAATTTTAGCTAAGAAAGCAATGTGATCATGACACCATCAACTCTGCTCATTTAGGTAACATAAGGAAGGAGATAATTACAAAAAGCAGAACTGAGAACAGAGTATTCTGAGGCTCCAATTTCAGATCTAGGCACTACCTCCACCCTATCACAAGACTGGTTTTAATAAATTTCAGAGACACTTTAGCCACAAGGCAAGTATCTTCCTTTGGACTTTGTGCTCAGTGGGTCTCAGAGCTGCTCTAGAAGTGAAACTTTACATAAAAAGTAAAATCAGAAATCAAAGAGGTCACTGTTCTAATTCTGATCTAAAATCAAAATTAAAAAGTTGGCTAATTAGGAAGCTCTACAGAGTGTCATAGTCAAATGAAGAGAGATCTAGATCAGAGATTATTTTTATAAATAGTTAACTTGCCACCTAGGTCCCTAGATCCATTATTTTTTTGTATCTGCACTAACTGGAGACTAGCTTGAAAAAAAAGTTATTTTTATGCTAAAATCGTGGCAATGCCTATATTAGGAATCAAACTGTTTTTTCTTAAATTGGGTTTTACAAAACACAGGCACAATGGTAAAAAAACGTAAGTCACTCATATAAGGAAAAAAGTTTAAAACTTTCCTCTATTATCATACAGTCCTAGTCCTCTACAATTTACTTATCAAAAAGTTGAAATATGTTCAAAATCCTCTCTCATATCCAGTCAAAACTTTGCTGTCTTTCCTTTCCTTCCTCTTTATTTTGGGATCCATCATACCTGTATCATTTCTTAAGCACATACGGATTTTGCAGCTCAGCTTCTACAAATAACAAATAATTAAGATACTTTATTTTCAAAGACACGTTGTGAGCTGAAGTTAGAAGCCTGTGGCAAATTTAGTTGGTTTTGTTAATGAAAATTTATAGCTTTCACTGTGAAACATTTTCTCTATGACCAGACATAAAAGTAACCTTAACTGCAAGCACTCCAGTTCTACCGCAGTACTTTACAATATCTCTTTGTTAAAACAATAGCATTAATATATATTTACTTACTCAAACCACATTAGCTCTGATTGTGCCAGGAATGATAAATGCATTTAGTAACACAGTAGGAAGTTCCCATTCCAAACAGCCTGCAGTCTAAGTGGACAAAATGAAGGAAGATAGTGACTATTTTGTAGAAAGAAAGGCAAACTTCTGAATCATGAACAACGTAAGTGTTAGGACATAAATAAACTACCATAGATTTGGGAATAGAACAAAGATCTTCTAAGTCCCTCTCCAGTGTCTTAGCCATAAGGCTTCTCCTTATGAATAAAATGCAGTATGACTTAGTATTGAACTTCAAAGTTTTTTAATCAAACTGTGAAGCTTTATAATCAAGTAGTATTTGTCTTACATATAAACATATTTTCTCCAAAAAGCAAAACCAACTATTTTTTGACACCATGCAACTCTTTAATGACTTTTCAATTTACAACTATAATGCAGCCAGCTGTGACTGCCTTTATATCCCATTTACTCATCTTTTTCAGCAGCATATTGATTTTCTCTTTTACATGAAACTACTTGTGGATTTTTCAGAAACAAAGAAAACATTAATAGTAAACTGAAATTTGCTCATCCTGGGAATGGATGCCTGATTGGCAAGAACCATCATATTTGGAACTTACGGAGATGCACCTGAAATGCCATCCTTTTGTAAGAGTTCCGAGACAGCAATGGTAACACACCAATACAATACTGTGAAACAAAAGAGATTTTTTCTCTCATTTACAGACTGCATACGGCAACCCTGAAATGGTTAAAGACCCAAGTAGGGCCTCAGTATTACGTGAAAGTTAGCACCTTGGGTGGCCTTATGCCCTAAACCATTATAAAGCATTGACTCAAGGGAGATCAATACCAACATATCCTGGCAGTACTTGAGTTTGGAGCTTATGAAATCTGACAAGATCACAGCTTGAAATGGTAATTGGCAGAGAATGGCAGGATTTTTTATTGTTCTTATTATACTTTAAAAATAAACATTTTGTTTATGTTTATTGGAAAAACAACAAAACTGTTTAACTTCAGCATTTATTACTATTTTAGGGCCTCACATTTTTCTTCTGTGCTTCAGTCAGTAGGGTCATTTTCAGATGAGAGTTTGGGGGTTTTCTTTTGGTTTTTAAGAGGGATATTATTCAAATACAGGTCTAGAAAATTTTGCTACAGTTACTAATACTGTATTTCCAAGCAGCAGTCAGAGCAATGTGGAAAATCTTCTGGAATTAATAGAATAAAGAGGAAAAGAAAAGATGGCAAGACACTGTATCTTAACAGCTGGATGCCAATTACTACTCTCTGTTAACAAAACACAGCCATCTACCGGAGGTGTCTTTGTCTCCCCACTTGCACAAAGTGGCAATTCAATTAGAAATCTCTTCCTTTCACACAGCTCAAAATTTTAAACAAGTTTCACCTAAAAAGATTAATGTTCTCCACTTCATTTCATTGAAGCCATTATTGTGCTTCTTTATTGCCACCCTAGCTATTATAAATTACGGCTTTTGCACCATTTGATAAATTCTGTAACTTTCATCTTTGTGTGCTTTTAAAGCTCACCCCTGAGAAGGAGGTCTTCTGTATAAAAAGGAACTATCTTGATCACGTGAGATAGTTTAAAGAGATCTGTATTACATGAGGTGAGGTGTCAACAGAAATCTGCCATGGTCTGCGCTTCTGCTAAACGCCACCTGTAGCACACTAAATATATTTGGCATTATTAGACCCTTCTAATTATTTTTCTAGCTGAAAAATTTGCAGTGCTTCCTTGGTTGCTCTGTTTCTCAGGTTTTAAGGAAGGAAGTTACATATGCCCATATGACAATACCGCCAGCATTCAAGGTTCAAAATATGTCAGGAACAGCATAAATTGAGGCTCTAAATAGAACAAATTTGAAAGAATCATTTGAAGGCTTCTGGGGAGAGTTTTCTTTTGGGCATACAAGCTTTCAGTCTACATTCAGAACATGTTTTCTTTTCATTCTCCTTATCTAAATATGGCTACTTCAGAGCAACTCCTAATCATGAAGTCCCTAATCCATTGGTTACTGGAAGCTCTTGGCATTTACCTCTTTCTAATTCTGGTCTTTTTTTTCCTATGCATTTACTGCTGGTATGATGCCAGGAGCCCCTATGACTGACAAAAGATGAGAAGGATGTTTAAGGTAAAGCTCTTCAGTAGTAAGTCTGTCATCTGTTTTACTAATCTGCCATGTGGAGTCCCTGCGAAGAACTCAGGGCAGACAGAAAACTGGGGGTTGAACACAACATCCATATAGCAAGCAATTTTTCAAACACACAATTTGGAAAATATGAGCTGTTTCAGTGCATTAAATTAGCAGAAAAACTATTCACTTTCGTTGTATTAGTTTTCTGCCAACTCAGTGCACTGAAATGGCTCAGCAACCCAATAACCAAGGGAGTCAGGGAAAGGGTTTGGCCAGAGGCAAGAGATAGCAACAAGGCAGAGAGCAGTTAGATTGCCTTAGGCTGCTAGAGAGCTACAGCCTTAATTTCCTGTCATTTTTTACCTTTGATTGGTTTATAAAGAGGTCAGATAGGGAGCAGTTCTGTTGTAAGGAAATGGGAACACACAGCTGGAGGAAAAGGAGAAGAGCAGCACTCTAGTGGCCCAGTTTAGATTAGTTTAAGCCACTGGAGTCACTAGTGCCCTATGTTTTTCAGTTCTGTTTCCAAAGATGAGATGCTTACATATGATTGATTCCCTTGAACAGAGTAGCAAAGATACTTCTAAAGGTTTGTTGGTGAGAGATTGCTAAGCAATCTCACTGTTAACATCTAACCTGCCAACTCAAGTTTCCATCTTAATCTTGAAGCATGGAAAGGCCTTAAAAGAAATTAGCTGAACTTGTAATGTGAGGGGAACTGATAACAGTGAAACACTAAAGCTAATTAAGCTATACACTTGCATTATCCAAAAGCTTAGGTTTCCCTTTTTTTCTGTGAGTAATTAAGGTGCTTTTGCACATCTGTAAAACACCTAGTTCATATTTTCCCTCCCCCCCCTAAGAATTCCTATTGAATCAAAGGTTCTGGGAGTTACCCTTAAATGTGGCAAACCAACTATCAGTTACAGCGCTGCAAGTATAAAACCTTTGAGGAAAGAGAGGGGAGAGACAAGATATTGTTTCTATTAAAAACAAAACAAAAATCTAGCTAAACATTTTTTTTACTTCACTTTTGGTTGAGGCTCTCTAGAGATCTTACTAATTAGTATGCAGTGGCATTCACAAACCAGAAAACAGAGACAATCAAAGGCAACCAAAAAGCCAGGAATTGCATTTTTCACAGTACCTGTTGTAATCTTTTTTAACGGTTTACTGCATTTCACAGATGCAGCTCAGTTAAAAGACCTCAGTTACTTGTGGAGAAGACTTAACCAGTTTGTGCCACAATCTGCCTTCAGGTGCACAGCTGCAGTGTCACCAGAATTGTGTGCAAGCACCTAAATGTTCTTTAGTATCTTAAATGGAAACAAGATTATTTTAGTATTCCTATTGAAGAAGAAACCTACCACTTAAATATGTTGTAGGAAGCTTAATATCCTTTGCCTAATTTCTCATTTTTCCTTTTTGACTGGAGCAGCAAAACACTCAGTTATCTGATATGTGCAGTACTTTGCAAAAATTTGAACTCTTCTACAACTCTGCCATTCTTAGAATACCATTGTCTAGTAATTCTAAAATAATTTTGCATAATTTCTGTTGCATACAGTGAACTTGCAAATTCACAAAGCTTTTCAGAAAATGTGTAGTCTAGAGCAACAAAACTTGCATCTGCAATTGGACAGGAAGAGAAAGACAGAAAAATACTGGGCACTGCTCACCACAGATAAAGTGATTGTATCATGATTTTTTGTAGCTGTGACATAGCAAATCATCCCATGTTATTGGAGGTGGGTGGAATTCTCTTTTAAGTAGAAGTCTGAATTTCTTTCAGCCTTCATGTATAATAGATTAATTTTTTTAATGAACTTCCAATATTTTATTTTAAAATATACAACTAAAATAACTAACAATATTTTTGTGTAGCATAAAGGTGTTTTTCTAGACTTGTCTGCAAACTATATAATGTATTTCATTGACTTATCATATAATATCTAACAATGTTTTCTTCTGCAATTTGCAACATTTCTGTTACAGTAATATAATATGAGCCCATTTCTTCAGCTAATTAAGTCACATGTAAGTATTCTCATGTGTCTTAGTTGGAAACCGCATTAAGTAGCAAAAATGTCAGCACATTTCAAGGATACTGCATTCATATCTTAGTAGGATTCAGCCTGTAATCATGTTTATAATTCCTTTGACCCTAAGCCCCTCAGCTGAGTCAATTTACACCATTTTTCTAAAACCTTCAAAATTATACTTGAAACAAAATTATCTGCAAGCGATAGTAAAAAAAAAGCCAAGCTAGTAAGAGCCAAGAAAAAAAAAGAAAAACCAAAAAACAACAACAGATAAGATGTGGGAAATGTAACCCAAAACCATACAGGTTATGAAGTCTATAAATTACACTATTCAAACAGATTTGTTCTGATTTCTGATTATTCTAGACCAAATTATACCATTTATCCAAGCATCCCAATTCTTGTTAAGTGTTTGGAATGTTATGTAACAAATTTTAACAGACCGAAATCTTATGTAAAATACTAATCATTTCATAATCCCACATGAAACTATAACTGGTACGTGACCCTGAATTCATTAACAGCCAGAATTACGTTAGAGAATATTCCTGGACACATACTCAACAGTGACAAGTTGAACCTCCAATAAAAGCTAGTTAGGCAACTATGTTTTCTCCAAATGGCCTCAGTTAGCACAGCTTACATTACAGAGCACTACACCTTCAGGGGTTGCTCAGGTAACCATCTTAGCTTGTTTCTTTTCCTATTTTAAAAACTTTGTTCCAAGAAAGTTTTTACAGAGGCGTTGTGTTGTTGCTCAGTTCTGTTTCCAACAGAAGACCATTTAAAGATGGTCTCTAAAATCTACATGATTTTTAAGGCTGGCACAAAAATATGGTATTTACAGCCCCTGCTGGGAAGGTGACACCTTGTGAGCTATTTGTTTTTTCCCCCAAGTAGCTTCACAACACGGTACTTGCTCCGTGCGTCCCCGCTGTATGCTGGGCGCAGCTCCATGGATAAAGTAGTAGCATAGCATCACCTAGTGGGAAGTTCTGCTTGCTGCCTCTCTTTTTACAGTACAACAAATAACGTTCAATAATAAAAAGGAAAATTGGTTTATTGTTTTTACCTGCTTTCTGATATTGCACATTCCAGTCCATTATATTGCTATCAAAAGCTTGCTCCCTCCCCAAAAAAGCAGTTCAGAGTAAAACAATGCAAATACTACACTTTTCTTCAGACTGTCATGCGATATATATCTGGTGAATATTTGGTCTTAACCAGCTGATTTAAATATATACTCAGCTCTGTTGCTGTTCTTTTGATTCCATGCTAATATCTGAACGCAAGTTTCTCTTCAATACCCTGCTATAGCTTTTCCTTTATTTACTACAATAGCACACATTTCCCCTTAATGCTATTTCCATTTCTTCTCGGTGACTCTAATGACCTTTGAAATCAAACAGCTGATTCTTTCAGTAGTAATGAGGATTCTTTTAAAGGATAGCACTAGCTGGTACATTGGAATCAGGTAGCATAAAGTTGTAGTTTTTAAATAAAAAGTAACAATTGCTTTGACTCAATACAGGTGTGATGACACAACTGGAAATAATCTTTTTTAAAAAATATCACTCTAATTAGAAGTGATTGGAAAGGATGTTAGCTGATTAGCTGCACTAGAGGTAGAACAACAGCTAAGACTGTTGCCTCTAATAACTGAATCACTGTTATAATAGGGGAGTTTATTTACAGCTGTGTAATTTTTTTAAATGTTGGTTTGGGGCTGGTTTTTTTATGACTTCCTAGAGGAAAATGTTACCATTTCCTGTTTTTCCTCCAATAGCATTCACTTACCCCAGTGCCCAAGGGGAAGAATGATTCAGTGGTTTAAGGAATGGGAAGGGAGAGAATAGTCCAATGCAAGCAAGGAAACTTTTACTTGTATTTGATGCTGCTTTAATCCTGGAAGATTACTTTTGATAGTTGCACTACATACATGTATACCTATTGGCACCATGCTAACACAAAGTGGTTGCTCAGATCTTGGTAGATCCAGCTTTACTCAGCAATGACTGAATTCTTCTCGTTAAATACTGTGATTTGTATTGCTCAGTGAATTTTCTGTAATATGCTGCTAAACACACAACGTGCCAGGGTGTGAGGGTTTTTTATGTTATTCCAACTATAGCTACACTTGGTATTTATTATTACTAGCTTTTTAAAGGTCAAAAATTTGACTAGCTCATTTGCAACTTAATCTATGTTTTGCTGAGAGAAGCTGTTACAGGAATTCAAGTGTTCAGCCTTTAGCATACAGTGGCATTTTTGCTGATTTAAAATATTTAAAGTGTGTGACTCACTTGAAATGTTAAATGGCAAACAAAGTTTCTTAAAACATTACCTCAAAAACAATAAATCTGAGATAAAGAGCCATTAACTACATAAACTGTCTTGCTAAGTATTACTGCATGAAAATTAACATTCCTTTCAATAAAATATGTATATAATATATATTCTTTTCAAATAATATAGCTTCTTCTATTTTAAAATTAACTATCTTCCATTCTGGCTAGCCAGACTTTTGTCTTAAATGTACAGTTTCCTGATTAAAATGGAATCCTTCAGAATAATCTTTTTCTGTACTTTGAATTCACCATTATTTAAATATTTCAAATGTGAGTTGTTGTTGTTGTTGTTTTCCCTCTCTGTTAAGAAGAGGGGGGACACAGTAAAACCAAACAAGGCCATGCAAGATCTGCATGGAAAAGGAACTGAATTTCACTTAGCTCAGGCAGCTCCATAATTTAGAAGCACCTTATTGATTTCTATGGTTAGGAAAGGCAAAAATAGTAGTGAATGAGTCACTTCATTCCCTGACTAACTTTTCAGTGAGCCCTAGCAATTTTAAGTATTTTTGTGATTACACAGAATTGATGTTTATGGACTCTGGCAGACCCAGTCAAGCCACATAATGGGCTTTCAAAAGAAAACACTGTTCATCTTCACATGAGTAGCGAGAGCTGGACTAGTGGTCTTTAAAGAGTCTACAGTGGTGAAATATTATTATCTGCAGTAGACAGAAATAAAAATAAGCCCAGTCTCAAAGCTAGAAGTGAATGGTATCCCTCCTTGATAAATCTGTGAATCAAAACCAAAGTAACACCACTTTTTTCCCTTTTTTTTTTTTTTTTTTTTTTTTTAGTGTGCTTAAAGCTATATACCCTATGAACTGCATCTTCCTTGGCTGCCCCAAATGACTCCTCAGGAAATTGTACTTTGTAAACAAACCAAACATCTTTAAGTTAGGGCTCACTTACAATGTTACAAGACTTCTTTCTTGCTTTAAAGTAGGAAGTGTGAGGGAAGGGGGCATTTAATGCATCAGTGGCTGACTTCATAACATTTAAGTCATTTTGACCAAACAGTAATATGTGAAGCACAATTAAATTGCATGGCTGTGTCACAAAAATTTTAGCAAATTTCTTATGTACAGTATAAAATTTCCTATTTGATCTCAGTAGACAGCTGAAAAAATGATCAAATGTTTCTGTCACAGCAGCATAAGAAAAGATGATCACAGTCTATGTGGTAGTTTCACTTCACATTTTTACAAAGTAGCTAATCATAAGGCTGTGAAAGGGAGTCTGATGCATCATTATCTTATGGGAGCACCATACTGAGAGGTAAACAGGAGTCTTGGATTGCTCTGATTTTCTGTCACAAAACTTTTATGCCCTAGTCTTCAGATGTATTGAAAAGAAAAGATATAGCAATGCTTAGAATTGTGTTTTGCTTCTCTAGCCAGTATTGCCCTGACTTTAATACTGGGTGGATAGTAAAAGACAGAAAATCAATGTCAAGTCTTTCTCAAGTCACAGAGGTATATTCATATAGTCAACTGCAAGATAGCAACCTACAAAGCTATTAAATACTACTTCCTTATAAACACAACCAAATACTGCTGGAGTCCACAAGATGGAGTAAAACTTATCTCTATTCAACAGAAGTAGCTTAAAGCCTATACTTAGCTCTTATGAATTGTGGGTGAATAAGAGGCTGCTGATCTCTGAATTCTCAACAAAAATATAAGAGCTTCCCTGTGCTTTGTGGAACAAAAGTTGTTAAAGTTTGAGTGTCTGAGAAGCCAAGAAGACTGAATAAATCTTAAAGTAGCTTATAGTAGGAGAACAAATAAGATACAGACCTGAAGATTTATTTTGCTGCAAGACTACTGAAATTGATCTTCAAGTCTCCTAACCCCTTCTCACATTTCTTAAAAAAAAAAAAAAAAAACACAAAACCTAAACTTGGTGTAGCAAAGAAAGGTAGCATGCAGCACCTACTATCTCATGGCTAAATGAGTGATATATCTCAAGCACATACAGTTGCTGGATGTAAAAACAGGTAATAGTAACGTACTAGTAGGCTACATCAATATTTGAGATACCCAGTACGATCGAACTTTTGTACCAGGGTGATTTCAGTTCTCCTTCATGATAGATCTCTTCTACTAAACACAGCCCAAATACAGTAATGAAGTAGCCTTACTGACTACAGTTATTTTTTAATGTCAGTGATGCAAGCAAGCATCACTTTTCACAACGGTGAACCTGTCATACCAATCCACCATTCTAATCAAGCTACAATGAATTGAATTGTAGGCGGACTAATAAAGATCTCTTTAAGTTGTCACAACTTAACTGCACAAATCTGGGTTATCAAAAGATACTACAAATTTTCTAATTGAAAAGAATGTTTGGGAATACTGAGAGCAATCATATCCTGTCAAGTGTATTTTTGTTACTTTTGTAACTTGTTTAAAAGTAAATTCTTCCTTCGTCTTCAATCCCCCCCTCCCCCGAGTCTTTAACTCAGAACATCAAAAGTGCTCAGTTCTGGAAGGGCTTGCCTTACAACCCTGCTTATGCAAGCAGCAGCTTTAAAACCGTTCGGCCGGCTCCCGGGTACCTGCCCTGCAACCTGCCGGCGGCGGGGGCGGGGGCGGGGGGCGGCCGGCTGGCTCCATTGCTCATGACTGGTGTCATATGACACGGTAAAGATGGCCGAAGGGGAGAGGCGCACCGCATCTGCCGCGGAAATAAAAGAAGACTTCGAGATTATCGACAAAAAACAGATTCCTAACGCGACTGAATTGAAAAACGAGGAAAAAGAGAAAACGGAGGAAGCGAGGTGGTCCGCTCCGATCTTGTCGCTGGCCAAGAAAGCCTCCGAAAACTTGGCGCTGAGCTATGGCAGCGCTCTGAAGTCTGCATCTTTGGTAGGATTCATATCCAAACCAGTCAGCAATGACAGCACAGCAAAAACAAGTATGGTTATGCTTATTTAGTAAACTTGCTTTTATGGTGCGCAAATAAGTTTGCTCCCGTAAGTGCTGTTGATCAGTGTCAGTGATGTGTGGTTAATACTTTGACTTTATTTTTTAAAATCTAATGCTGCAGGGTTTTATTTAAGCAAAATTAAAAAACAACACGGATGCAGAACTTAAAAAAAAATTACTATAATCAGAAGAATCCTAAACTCTTAATATAATTAGGGAAATTTACTTTAGTTTTATGCAGTAGGCTTTTACTTGATTCCTTTTCTCCCTCTTCCTTAAAGTTCACCTCAGCAGCAGCCTGACTACACTCGTATGTGATATAACCAAATTGTTATCCTTCCTAGGGCCCTGGTTCAGGGAAGGAACTATACTATACTTCTTGTATAGCTTTTGTGCCAGAAAGTGGACAAGTGAACTAAGATACAGATTTGTTATAAATTACTTTTTAAGAATGCTAAAAATGCCTTCTGTTTAACCACAGCTTGCTTTATTAAACATTGTATTCATAGATATAGAAACCATACAGATTTGTGGAACAGGTCTCCTAGAACCGAATCAAAAGGGCTTTAGTTGAGTTAATATTGAAATTAAATCTCAGTGAGATTTGTAACATGGAAACAAAAACATCCAAATGTAGAAGGAATTGGGCCTGGAGTCTTGAACTTCAGAGTCTGGAACTAGCACTGAGTGGTTCTGGAGCAACACAGCTCATTTGCTAACCGGTGCTGACCTTTTTGTTTTTAATATTAAGTATTTAAACTGGAATTCTGTGGGGATGAATTGTGACTGCATGGTGTAATAAGCTACTGCTGATGAACTTTTTTTTTTTTTGTGAAAATTCCTCAACGTTGCATAGTGAGAGTTTAAGATAAGTTCTGACCTGAAAAAAAATGAGATTTTTGTTTTTCCCTGCATCTTTAAGTCTCACACCAAGCTTCTCACAGATTTGTTTCCTGGATGCTCATCTTGAGCACCTGGGATCTAACCTGACAAAGGGCAGAATACCCTATTTTCTTCAGTTGCATTTGGAACAATGCTGTGAATAGATGTAATTCAAAACAACATACAGTATTTAGCAAGGGGTGGAGAATAAAACATTATTTTGGCTGAAATGGAGCTCCCACACTCAATGGAATTTTTACCACAATCTTTCAGCTTCTTATCTGTAAAGTAAGGGAATATAACACTATCTTCTTAAATTGTTCAAGTATTCAGATAATACGTTGATGAGTTTTATAGAAAATTGCCTAAGAAAAATCTGTTCATGACTTAGATGTGAAATGTGAACAGACACAAAATCAACTATTTTGCCTATTCTACCTATTCATTTGTTACCTTTGACCAAGCTGTATAAATTCAATTTTAAAAAGGTATTTTTAAGAAATAAGCTGAGGCCTGCAGGTGTGGAAAACTAACACCTTGTTCCCTGCTGCCATCTTTTTCCAGAGATTTTATAACCTCTACCTGCTATTTCAGATCTGTTGATCACATGTAAACAGTGCTGCACACTATGCGTATATTTGGACGTATAGAAAGACGCATCATAAAAATGGTGTCTGCCATTGAAGAAACTATGTCCTGCCTTGCAGAGAAGGCCAGGAGCTACAAATCTAAAGAATACAAATCAAGACTTGCAGTCTTAAAGACCAAAAAATTAAGTTAGCTTTTCTTCATGCTTCAGTGTTTTCTGACTTGAAGTGTGCTAACAAGGCATAGGGCTTCAAAAAGATGTTAAAAAAAAAAAAATCTGTTGAATTGAATGAGATGTGAGATTGTGTGACTGCATTCTTAAAGACTGCAGCATAATGTCTGATCATCTGCACTTAGGTAACCCCAATCTTTGAGGCTTGGCTAATATATCTAATACCTGCCTATTTTGCATGTACCAACTTGTACACAGTTTTGCAAAAGATGTACTTGACTGTAAATTCTCAACAGTCTAAAAAATACTGTTCAAGTAACTAGCTTAATACACACCTTATGAAGACACTTGAGTTTACGTTTCTGTTTGTGAAGAACACTGCATTCGCAAGGTTTTTTGTTAGGATTTTTTTGTGGTCTTTTTCTAAGGCTTGTGGATAATACACTGTGTAGCTTGAGCAAGGCTTACAAGTAAAGTAGTCCCAATAAATTAAAAATTCAAATTCAGGAAACCATCAAAAAAAGTTAGCATTGCTACTGAAACATCCCAATACTCAAAGTCACTGATTCTGTTTGTGCAGCCAGTGTTTTCTTGTTCCTGATGTGTAACCTAACAATATTGGCATATAAATTCAAAATATTACAGCCATTTTAATCCTCAGTCTCATCTCAAGACATTATATGCAGTTTTGAGGCATCTGCTACGTTGACTATAGTCATGGATACAATAGCCTACGGAGAAGATCAGACTTTGTGTGCTTTGCATTAAGATCAACTTGATTAGAATGACCGCCTGTTTTCACTCTCCTGATATGGATAGAAGTTTGCTTGGTTTTAATCGTAGATTAACATACGTGCACAGAAAGGAAGGTAATAATGAAAATTAGTAGCGAAAGAGACTTTTGCAGGGTGTTAGTGTTAACAAGCTTGCATGTGACTGACGCAGGGGCTCTACCTTATAGACTCGGGTCTTCTGCACTGCTATTCTGCAAGGGAGTGTGACCATGTTTGATCCACAGGCGACAGCAGGATCCTCCTAACGCAACAGAGCTGGCTCGTAAGGGTGTTTAGGCGGCCGCTGGTCTGAGGTTGGCAGCGTCTGTCAGAGCCTGTTGCTGACTGAAGGAAGAGCGGTAGCCGGCCGCCTGTTTGTGCTCGCCCTCCCTCAGGTCGGGAGGCGGCGAGCCTGCCCAGCATTGGCGGCGGGGAGGCGCCTGCGCTGGGCGCTCGGCTCGTTCTAAAATGGCGCCCGGCGCAGCGTGGGACCCACCCTCGCCACGCTCGGTCTCGCGAGAGTTGGGGGGGCGGCGGCGCTGCGTGCGCTGTCGCCGTGGTAACGCGGGCGGGGAGGGGTCGCCTCGGCCCGCGGCGGGGGCTGCCCTGCGGCCCCGCCGCCCAGGTACGGCCCCCGCGCAGCGCTGAGGCGGCGCCGGGCGGGGGGCGCCGCGGCCTCGCTCCCCCCGGAGCCAGCTCTCGGTCCGCGGGTCCAGCGTGTTGGGGGCGGGGGGACTCAGCCGTGCCTCATACCCAGCTCTTCAGGCGCTCGCCTCCACAAGATGGAGCCCGCGGCGGGGAGGCAGCGCTCTGTGAGGGGGTCAGCAGGAGCGCGCGTCTAAAAGCAGCTTTTCTCTCTCTACCTCTGTCATCCCCCCCAGGTGCGCGGTACCACGCCATGGAGGAGCGCGCCAACCTCATGAACATGATGAAGCTCAGTATCAAAATCCTCATCCAGTCGGCCCTGAGCCTGGGCCGGACCCTGGACTCCGACTTCCCTCCCTTGCAGCAGTTCTTCGTGGTGCTGGAGCACTGCCTCAAGCACGGGCTGAAAGGTGGGCACCCGCTCCCCTGCGTGAGGAGGGGCGGAGAAGCGAGGCCCTGGCGTGGCTGGCCGTGTCTCCTCTGTGACTTCTGCTTGATGTTAATACCCATTGCGTCCACCCTGCGATGCTGATTAGTATTACCGACATAGCTGTGTAATTGCCGCCTCATATACCCAGTATTTTGTGCCTCCTAAACTGTCAAAAGTATTTTTAATGCCCCCTTTTCGCTGACATGCTAGGAGCCAGTAAGACAAAGTAAAGCATGGACTAAAATTTGTAACTCTGGAGTTGGAAGCCTGTCACTTTTCCTCACAAACTTCTCTATATGCTCCTTTTAGCAAAGAAGACTTTTATTGGACAGAACAAATCGTTTTTTGGTCCTTTGGAACTAGTGGAAAAACTTTGTCCTGAAGCGTCAAATGTAACAACTAGTGTTAAAAATCTGCCGGAGTTGAAGTAAGTCGATTGTTGGGGATGATGCATTTCACCTGTACTGCTGGGAGAAAGAATCATTTGTGTAGTCTCCCACCTTCCTTAATGAGATCTTGTTCCCAAAGCAAAAAATAGGGTATGTAGGAGGCATTGACTTCTCCAAGACATAAGGAGGATATCTCAAAATATTCAGGGCTTCTGATTCAGACAATGCTGTCAGATTGAAAACAGCATTTGGAAACTTCTATAACCTTGCTAAAAATAACTGTAAAATCTTCACAGATATTTTCTTTCCTCTTCTTCCCCTTGCTTTTATGACTTTGTGGCATTTTGTGCATGTGCTAGTAGTATTTAATTTGGGTAATTCAGGATGATAGAAATAGACTAGTTTTAGTGGTAGGATGGAACAATGATTGGTTTATGGTGGTAGTTGAAAATATGTCTGTCTTTCGAAGTTGGGAAGACTTCACATATACTTTCCCTTTGCTAAAGCAGTGGATATACTTTAATGCTTCTGTGTTCTGGAGACAATGCTTCCTTTCCCCAGGGATTTTTATTATTATTGGATTTTTTAGTAAATAACCTTCATGTACCTTTTTTAAGGGAGAATTTTGAATTGCACAAATCTACTTAATAAAACGCTTTTTTTTTTTTACCAAAACACGTAACTTTTCATTTTAGGACTGCTGTGGGAAGAGGAAGAGCTTGGCTTTATCTAGCACTCATGCAAAAGAAACTGGCAGATTATCTCAAAGTACTCTTGGACCATAAGCATCTATTAAGGTAACTACAGGCGTGTGTACGTTGTGTTCAGTGAATCACTGAAACCTTGCATTGCTGTAGTAAGAGGTCATCAATTAACCAGTTTAACTTTAAGCTTGTTCTTGCAACCTGCAGAAGAGCAAGTTGTTAATTGTTTTTGCAGTGATCTTACAGAGGAATGAGTATTTTCCGTGAGAGTTCTGCATCTTCTGCCTTGTGCAATACATGAGTTAGAAGGGACTGATCAGCTGAGCTTTATAAGGGCTACACTACTGTTTATATGATTTCAGTGATGAAAGTACCGTTATCATTGTTTGATGTGCAGTGATGCCTTATAATATTTCTTCTAGTGAATTTTACGAACCTGATGCGTTGATGATGGAGGAGGAAGGAGCAGTCATTGTGGGTCTGCTAGTTGGACTGAATGTTATTGATGCAAACCTTTGCTTGAAAGGAGAAGACCTGGATTCCCAGGTGAAGATTAAAACTTAAATAAAATCAATAGATAAAAGATTCTAGTAGAATTAAGCATATCCATAAATACTTTACTGAGATGGGTCCAGAATTCTGTCCAGAATGTCCTGTATTGAAGATTGTCATGCTTTCCATGTTGAATAATAAAAAAAAACCAAAACAAAACAAAAAAAAAACACATAAGCATCCATCTCTTTAAGTAGGAGTTTATGGAAAAGCTGTCAAAACTAATAACTACTAGGAAACTGAGCACACTGAATATGGTTATTTTGATGCTTTTATGACAACATTAGCTTGTATGTTTGCTTCAGCTAGGAAGAATGTAGGTATTATCTGTCTCTCTAAACTTTGTATTTCAAAAAATCATAAGTAATGTCTGCTACTATTCAGAATTGCACTGTGAACATGTGTTAATATCTTAAATATATTTTATAGGTTGGAGTGATCGATTTTTCCTTGTACCTTAAGGAAACACAGGACAGTGATGGAAAACAGTACGTATGATGAATTAGTGATTCTAAATTGTTATGTTTTTTGTAGGACACGCTTGTCAGTCTGTGGGAGCTCATGAGTGCTAGAGATCTCAAACTCTTTTAACCATCCAAAAAAAGAAAATCTGAAATAGATTTTGTTAGCTACATAGAAGCACTAACTTTCAGAGGTTGAGCCCATGGTATTTGAGAGTTTGTGGGTTGAACTGGGACCAAATTAAGAGCACCAAAAGTTTTGGACTTGTGTTTTTATTTGGTTTGAGGAGACATGATCTACCAGATTACCCACAGTTTCTAAGCACTGTTTCAGAAATGCTCTCAATTAAATAGCTGTCTTGGTGGGAGAGATCAGTTATGGAGGGGGAAAAAAGTAATTTTAGGTGAAATGTCAGGTGAACCAAGAGACTGCAACTGTTGCCATCAGTGTATCTAGAAGCAGCTGAACAGCTGCTTCATCTCCCTGGTGCTTCCAGTCTAGCTCAGGCACAAGTATTTTTGTAAGAAAAGGAGAAAAGATTTCAGCTCCATTTGCATGTCTGTGCAGAAGACCCTTGTACAAACAAACATTTTAGAATAAAGGAGTTTCTTCTTAACCAATAAATTCTCACTTTTACAACTAGAGATGGAGGGATTACAGCTGTCCTTGACCAGAAGCATTATGTGGAAGAACTGAACCGACATCTAAGGTGGGATTTCCGTCTGTTCTAATATACAAACATTCATCCTCTTTAGCTTTTCCAGTATGGCTTTGAATGTCTCTGGTGTCAATATTGTAGACTTTTGTCTGATACTGAAATGCCTTTTCTGATTATTTCCCAAAATCTTAGAAATCTTAGTTTCATTTTGTAATCTTACTCTTTTGATGGCAGATGCAATGCAGAAAACAAGTCTGTGTAGTAACAATTTACTTTTTTGAGACTTATTAGTGATTAACAAAATATTTTGGAGCTACTTTTTCAAGAAAAAACTATTACAAGTGCATCTGGAAATTCATTCTTTAGAGGAAGAGTCTCTGTTCTTCCCCAACAGGTTACTCAGTGACAGGAGCAGGCCTCACTCACTTACCCTCTTGAACTTGAGAGGTGTTAAGTCTGCAGAACCCAAACTAGAACACAGCTGCCAACTAATGCGATAGGCTGTCAGCTGTAGGGAAATGCACGGTCCTCTCGGTGCTTAAGAGGGACAGGTGTCCTTCCTCTGGGTTTTTTGCAAGCTCGCCAAAGTATTTCATTGTTAACAATTGCAAGATGGTGATGGTTGAGGATAAGAATAAATGTTGGAACATTGGCACTTCTTTTGCTGTTTTTATGCATCTCTCTTTCCTTGCTGCAGTTGCACAGTTGCAGATCTTCAGAACAAAATAGACTGTTTAGAAAAGACCAATTCAAAACTCCAGGAAGAGGTTTGTGTCTGGTCTGTTAAACATTCCTCATAGCTCTTCATTCTTCATTCCTCAGAACTCCCTAAGAATATACCTTAGACCTAAAATATTTCAGTTGAAACTGCTGAAATGTGGGGGATTGGTAGGACTGGCATGAGTTGGCACATTGGGAAAGCTCTGTGCAAAGCTTCTACATTATGCTAGCTGTTAAAATGCTTTGGGGCACGTATTTGGTAGACAGGTTTCCTTAAGTTTTTTGTCTTGCAGTGGTGCTGCAAAGTACCCAAAAGTAATCATACCACTATAATGAACATGACTTATCCCTCTTCTTTCTCCACATACATGTGTGTATCTATTTGTCATGTGAGTTAAATAGAAAAAGAAAAGAAAAAGAACCTTCAATTAGGAAATCTTTCCTAGCTGGGAACTGAAATAGAATCCAGCAGCATGCATGATACTGCTGGTTTGGGGTTTTGTGGTGGTGGGGTTTTACGTATATATATATATACACACATTATAGATATTTCAGAGTGTATCTATGTAGTCCAATTTCCAATACTTTTGGGGATAGCTTCACTTGAAAATGCCATAAGGTTCTACCAGTGAATGTCAACCCTGCCTTGCCATACAACTTCTAGTTCATACCAGAAAGAATACCACAGATCTTATTATCTGTGGAGGATTTTAGCCTTTTACACTAAGGATGCATTTCTTTGCACAGTTAATATTTAAAAATAACTGATGAGGG
The DNA here is from genome assembly GCF_017639655.2 of Falco naumanni. Classification (NCBI taxonomy): domain Eukaryota; kingdom Metazoa; phylum Chordata; class Aves; order Falconiformes; family Falconidae; genus Falco; species Falco naumanni. Next base: position 6,206,726 of record NC_054061.1, read on the forward strand.
CATGGAGGAGGAGTAAAGTGAACAAATGTTGGTGGGCTTGTTAATTTAGGCTGTACAGTGAGTGTGGCTGCAGAAGGGTCAGGCAGCTTCTGGGGAGAATGAAAGGGACGAAAAGGGAAGTGAGCAGCACACCTGCTGCAAAGGCTGAGCTACTAACTTTAGAATTCCTCCAGATGTTGCATGCTTGTACAGTGATTAAATACAGATACATTCTCTTTGTAAACAGCTTGCAGCAGCAACTGACCGAATTGGATCACTTCAGGAAGAGCAGCAGCAGTTGAAACAACAAAATGAATTAATTCGTGAACGGAGTGAAAAAAGTGTAGAGGTGGGACACCTATTTGATGGTGATGAGGATCCTTAAATTCAATGATATCTTTTGATCAGCTGTAGTTGGTGCTCTCAAAAGCACTTTGAACTGGAATGCTAAGCACACTTCAGCATGCTACTGCATAGGTCGCTGTTTATGTGTACAGTCTGCACAGGCGTTAGTTTTTGCTGTTCTTTACTACACGCTGAAACACATACTTGCCTAAGGGAAAAAGCATTGAAAGTGTTAGCATGTTTTCTTTTTATTTTTACTATGTTATTTGAAATTTCAGCTTATTAACGTTTGCCAGCTTATTACTGGTAAAACAGTAGGATTTTACTTGAAGTAGCATATAAAAGTATTGTGTTGCATACAAGAACTTAAGGCCTACTTTAAATACATAGCTTTGTGGTCTTTTGTGGCTTTTTTGCTGATGATTCTTGCAGGTAACAAAAGAGGATACAAAAGTAGAATTGGATACTTACAAGCAGTCGCGCCAGGGTCTTGATGAAATGTACAGTGATGTTTGGAAGCAGTTGAAAGAAGAAAAAAAAAATTAGGCTGGTAAGGAAACTTAACCATAGAAGTGAAATGAAAGATACGGGATTCTGCATACTTTGAAGCAGCATTGCAAATATAAGATGTACGCTGTACACTTTTTGCTGCTACTCAGAATTCATAAAGGAATTGCAAGCAAGGTGCTGGATGCTGGTTGTTAACAGTGTCCGTAAAGAACTGGAAATTGGGGCTTTTGGAATGCTAAAAATAAACGATCTTTCCCTGTTTAAGAACCTACCAGCATTATTACAGCAGAGACTAAGATCAAAACACAAAGAGAGGCAACTGTCTTTATGGAGGAAAATACGGTATATGCACAACAGTCACTTGCACAGTAAACTGCTCATTAGTGACCTAAGTCAACCCAACTCCAACTGCTAGGAGAAATGTGTCATTTGACAGGCTCATATGTTAAATGCTGAGCTCTACACTTCATGACAGCTGGTCTGCACCCTTGCCCTGATCTGTAGAGCTGAAACAGTATTTTTGTCTTACTTACAAAATATTGAGACCTAGTTCTTCTGTAAAATCATAGTTTGGTATTATCTTAGAGTAACAAATAGTTTCTGTGTGGGGTTATTTGAGTTTTGAAAATGCTTATCCCTGACACATGACTACGTAGCAGTAACTAGGAAATCTCTTTGTAAGGAACTAGAGAAAGAGTTGGAGCTACAAATTGGAATGAAAACAGAGATGGAAATTGCCATGAAACTTCTGGAAAAAGATACTCATGAAAAACAAGACACTTTAGTTGCACTTCGCCAACAGTTAGAAGAAGTGAAGGCTATTAACTTGCAGATGTTTCACAAATCTCAGGTATGTACGTAGTGGAGAATAGAAAAAGTAGCTGTAGTGGTGGTCTTTACATGTTAATCATGTATCGGGGATGTATGAAATAACACTTAGATGCAACAATTTTCTTAAGAATGTATTTTTTAAAACTGTAGGAAGAACTGTTTAATTTTTTTTATTATGCTTCCATTATTGATATGCTATTGGATATGTTTGGTAGGAAAGGGGGTTTCTTTGAGTATGCCACATAGTGTGCAACAAACACTGAGACAAATGGAGAGCTCCCTCAGGGGAAAAGGTGTTTGCAAGAGTCCTTTGTTCTAACCGCTGAATGATTAGTCCTTTAAGAAATTACAGCAGCCAAGAACTGTCTTGGTTCTCCTTCCCATCTGTGTTGTCTTGTCTTTCATGTGCACCATATTTAACACCATTTACCATAGAAACCAACAATAAGAAACCAATAGTAAACTACTGGTTATTTTTGTCTCTCTACTGCAGTCTGTACCCACACGGTCAGCTGAGTGCTATAGCTGGTGGAAAGGCACCACTGGTTTGGGAAGGGAGGAACTCTGTGGTCAGGCTGGCCTCTGGAGCCACCAAAAAGTTGTGGGAGTTGTTTAGGTATTTTGTTGCACCCAACACCTGGGTCTCCGGATGCAAGATGGTTAGGGAAGCAAAATGAAAAACGTTCTGCTTTCTGGGCCTGTCTCCCTTCCTTGGTTTTGCCTTACCCTGGTTTAGAGTTTACTTTCTCCATCCTTCGTGTCATGTCTGTTGCAGAGGCTTGGGGATGTTTTTGTGGGGGGTTTTGTTTGGGTGGGTTGTGGTATTAGTGTTGGTTTAAGCAAGTGATGGAGTAGTAGTATTCACACAAAATACACAGAGCTTGTCTCCATTAATGAAATAAAAGTTTAACGACTTCCCCTCCCATACCTGGTACCAGAAATCTAGAGGGGATTTCTCTCAGTTTTTATGGACTGTTTCTCAGTGTCTGTTCAGGCTTTATCCAGGCCTTTGCAAGGCAGTGGCCAGGGAACCCCCGGTGCTGAGGTACAGCTTTGCTTTCAAAAGCAGTATTTATTGCCGGGGGGGGGGGGGGGGGGGGGGGGGGGGGGGGGGGCGGGGGCGGGGGTGTGCCTTCCTGGTTCCATGCCCACTGAGTACAGTGATTACATTCAAATAATTTAGATTCTTATCCTGTCAATTTAATTTGATAATTTCTTTTTTCCACCTCATTTCTAAGGAGAAGATTTTTGGCTTGTAGCTGATCATGTAGGCCAAAACTTACAGTTAAGCTTTTTTTCCTGAGCTTTTAACAAAACAAGTGGAGGAGTGTCAGCTCTGTCATTATCAGCATTTTGTTTGTACGTTCCAGTACATTCCAGTTCGGCCCAGGCATGGCCTGTAACGTGCTAAACATTCTTTATCTAGTGGCAGACTTTCATTAAACACACTTTGTGCTTTAGAAAACTAAAATGTATTACCCTGGAATATCTATTCACTTATTCCTACAGAATGCAGAGTGTTCATTACAACAGAAAACTGAAGCAATATCCTCTTTTGAAGGAAAAACGAATGAGATGATGTCCTCTATGAAACAAATGGAAGAGAGGTAATAAGTACAGACTCAAATCGCCAACACTGAAGTCTGTTGAAAGTTTCCATCTGAAAAAACCTTTTTAGGTTTAAAGACATACTGACTTTAGTGTAAGAACAGATATGACTCTTGCTTTCAGGGTTTTTTACAGAAACAGTCGCTTTCAGAAGTTTGGGGGTTTTTTCCTCCACTAGCATTTTCAATTCAAGCTTTTATAAAGAACAGTATGATAAATCTAAAAGAACAGAACAGGAGGGTGTAGGTAAGGAGCATGTGAATTGACAATGAATGTATGTATTCCTTACTTTGTAGATTGCAGCATGCAGAAAAGGCGAGGCAGGATGCGGAAGAAAGGTGCAACAAGATGAAGCAAGAGCTTGCTGGCAGGCTTGACACTTGTCGGCAACAGATGTCCCAACTGGACAGCAAATGGTATTTAATCTGATCAGGACTTTTTCCTTCCCTTCTGCCATTTCTTTAAGAAGTGCCTTCTACTCCTTTTGTGCTGAAGTCTAAAGAGGGGTAGGTCTGAGCTGGGTTCAGCAAGTATTGATGGATCTATGCAAGGCCTAGGGATGCCTGACACTTCTGTATGGTGCAGTCAGCATGAGGATTTTGAAATGTTTTTTTTTCAGAACACTCCATTTAGAGCATAGAGTGCCAGTAGAAATCTGGCTGTTCTGGCTGGCAGCAGAGCTTTCAGTTGCTTCTTTGCTAAATCAGGAGCCAGGTGTGGTCATGCTCATAGGCTGAACACATAAGTGACTGTCATCTGAACGGATTGGGGTTTTCGGAGGGGTTTAGGGGTGTGTCCTTGGGGACTGTTCAGACTTCAGGGTACAGTATAATTTTTAGATGTGGCTGTTTAATCACAGGTAGTCAAATATGTAATGGTGGGGATTGGTTTTGGATTTTTTGGGGGGTTCTGGGTTTTTTTCTTTTTACTTCTAGCCATTCATTGCTGCTTGTTTTCTGTGACCTGAAAGTGCTAGTACAGTTTTTTGTCTCCTGCTATAACATCCCTGCCGTTTCCTTTCCCAGAACCTTTCCCTTTCCTTTCCTAGGTTTTGCCCTCTTTTGGACAGTGTTTCTTCTTATACTGTTGCTATCCTTAAGTGCTATAGGATATTTTTCTGCTATATATTTTCTTAGAATGAATTATTTTTAAATAGCTCAACGCTGGAAAAGGAGTTAAAATCTGAAAAGGAACAGAGACAAACTTTGCAAAGAGAACTGCACCAAGAGAAGGATGCTACCACTCTGCTTAAAACAGAATTGCAGCAAATGGAAGGACTGAAAAAGGTATGCACAGTGCAAACACACTCCATGTTCAGGATTAAAGCTGACTTAGAGTGAGAGTGATGTTTGCCTCTGGAGTAGAAGTATTTCTCGTGTACCACTGTCCTGAGGGGTTCCAAAGCCCAGCTGACATAAGGTGTCTGCACATGAAATGCTAGTACAGGGCTCAGGCAATGACGGTGGCTTAGGAGCCTCCTGAGCCACCTCTGGCTCCCTGCCCTGCCCGAGGGTCAGCAGCTGAAGCTGAAGTGGGATCGCTGGGGTTGGGAAGCTCATCAGCTGTCCCATGGTGAGCTACCCCTGCTCAGGTAGGAGACGGCAAGTTTGGGGCTTTCAGTGACTGTGTGAAGTCTTTCAACTGTTGTCATAAAATAGGAACATGTTTTTAAGCATTCAGAACAACTGAATGTGATTTATTTTTTAAGCACAAGCATTCTTGTTAACCCAAAGAGAGAGTTTGCTCCTGTGTACCTAGTAGTTCAGAAGACAATTGCACACCAGTATCTCTCTAATACGCTCGTGTGTGGGCACAGGACTGCTGCATTCTAGCTATGCTCAGGGATGTTTAAAGCCTGAAAAACTTCTTCCACTTTCTGGTAAATAGTGGTTAAATGATTTTGTTGTGTATGCAGAACCCATGGGTAGTTCACCCATGTAATTCTAAGAATCAAGCCTTAGAAAAAGGCAGCTTTGTAAAGGAGCTTGTTCTTGTGAACTGCTCGGTTAGTTGGGACAGATTGATCTGGGTTACAGGTCAGACAGTGCACACAAAAAATTATTTTGTGCTCGATTTTATAGGAGCTGAGAAAACTGCAAGATGAGAAGCAGCAGTTAGAGAAGGTCTGCGAGGAGCAGGAGCAAGCTCTTCAAGAAATGGGACTTCATCTCAGCCAGTAAGTTCTAGGAACTGAACTCCTGTAAGTGACATAACCTGATGGATGGAGTATCAAACTAATGTTAGTAATTTTAAAATGCATCTAGTTATAAAAATCAGCAAACCTGAGAATCTTAGGGAGGCAGTTACTATGTATGGGAAACTAAACAGACATGAAATGAAAGCGAGGGAAGGTCCTCGCATGAGTAAGCTGTCTGAGATAGGAAACACGACAGTAAATGCTTCATTCTTGCAGTGGAACCGTGCTTTGGGGCAGACCTCCAGGTGACCGGGTTCCCTGGCTGTACGGAGTGTTCGGAGCTGTACAGGGAGCTGACTAATTAGAGTTTAGATTCAGTGGCTGGGCAGTGGAGTGCCAGGTAAAACCGAACACAACTAAATTTAAAGTCATGCGGAGGGAATTTACTATTTTTTTTCCCTCCCCAGATCAAAGTTGAAGATGGAAGATATTAAAGAAGTAAACAAAGCGCTAAAGGTACTCTACATGTACTCCTGGATATTTTGACTAAACATATGCATTTAACACCTTCAAATTTCACCATGATTTTCCTACTTTAAAAGATGGCTTTCGAAAAATACCAACAGTGTTGGTAAACTGCCTTTTGAATTTTGTTTTATGAATTTTATTTGTGAGGTTTTCATTTCAATTTTCTAGGGTCATACCTGGCTGAAGGATGATGAAGCAACACACTGCAAGCAATGTGAAAAGGAATTCTCTATCTCAAGAAGGAAGGTAGTGGTGTTCAGTGGCTTATTTTTTTATTACAGATAACAAAAATGCACTGTTGCGTATCTTGCTAGGGAAGACTGACACTACTTCAATTCAGATCTTGCTGGCATGGTAATTACACAGAGAAGTAATGTGGCATTTCCCATCCTAAAAATGTTCTTCTGCTTGGGCACTTGCCTTGGTAGGGAGTGGTTACGGGCTGTGTTCTCTTGTGCTGCAGTTCATCTCCCTTCCCTGTGGAACGGTGGGCACCGAGGGCCGCATGCTGCGGGCCCTGCGCGGTGCCTTTATCGCAGGGGATGCTGCTGGCTCCTGCCCTGGGTTGGACCCAGCCTGTGCGGAGGGCACACAGGCTCCCTGCAGGAGGGAGGGCTGGGCCCGCTGGCGATGGGAGGGTGATGTCAGCAGACTCTGAAAGCTTTTATAAGGCCCAGTTTCTCTCCCTGATGCTCACTGAGCTGTGCTTATTCTCATCTCACTCTGTTTGTAGCATCACTGCAGAAACTGTGGGGACATCTTCTGCAACACCTGTTCCAGTAACGAACTCGCACTGCCATCGTATCCTAAACCTGTCCGTGTTTGCGATACTTGTCACACTTTACTTCTTCAGCGCTGTTCCTCTAATTCCTCCTAAGGCATTCATGCCCTTGACAGGACCACTTTAATGTTGGAAAGTAGCCATTATTTTTTTAATTCTGAATTCCAGGTATCTTCTAGGCAGCAGACTGCCTGGTCTCTAGTGAGAGCATTGTAAAATAATTTCTAGGGATGATGCAAGCTAATGTGTCTCCAACTGGAATACTAATTAAGAAAACTGTATTGACTGTAATGTCCCTTAAAGTTCTCTATAAAACTGAAATGCAAGTTCACTTTTCTGATTTTTATAGATATTTGTATTAAAATTTGTATATGGCATTTCTAAATTTATTTGATCCATGTAGCCATCACCATCTTGCCACACATTAACTTCAGTTCCTCTGCCTCTTCACGGTAGGTGCTGCTGTTCGTTTCACTGGCGCATTTAGTGTATAGTTTTGTATTTGCTCTAAGTACGGAGAAAAGTCAAATCTATGAATTACCTATAGAAAGAGCTTTATGATGAGTGTCAATGAATGTGCCTTCTGTTCACCGCAGAGTCAAAAGCTACACCTTGTACTTGTTCTGGAAGTCGCTGTGCCCACAGTGCGGGAGTTACACAATAAAGCCTTTTGCAAAAACCGAAAGCAAGACCGGTTCTGATTTTTAACAGCCATCAGTGATGATGCTGGAAGACAGGTGGCTGTGCACACAGAGGGCTAAACTAGAGATGCCAAAATGCACCTGGAGTAACTGACCAACGTGTGTGTTGCACCAGGCTTTTCAGGGAAGGTGCCAGGTGCAGCCAGTGCTCTGCAGGAGTAACTGCTGCTGCACAGCACAATGTCTGCTGTGACTGCCCTGCAGCCAGCACTGGCCTCTGCCCTCTTCCTGGTGCAGCTGCTTTGAGGCTGGGCCAGGCCTGTTCTGCACCAGTTTGTGATACACTGTGGTGTGTCAGGCTACAAGCAGTCATGTTACACCAGTAGTAACAGCAGTGAAGGCAGCACAGCCTGCAACAGCGCCTGCTCTGCTGGGTGAGCAGCAAAGGGCTCCCCAGCCACACGAGCTGGTGACTGCACAGCCCATTTCTCAGCAAAGGCTTCACCTGGAACAGGACAAAGCCTGCAGCATCACTGCTCCCTGCAGCTCCAGCAGGAACCCAGCAGGTGGACTGGGACTCGCTGCACCCTTTATAGGTGGGACTTTAACACTTATAGCTCCACTGCTACAGAAGACGGTGGGGTTTTCTTCACCATGGAAGAGTTAATTAGAAAAGGCAAACAGATTGTCCCTGGCAAATGCCCAGAAGCAGATTCCCCATAGTTCCAGGGGCCGTTCCAGCGCTCAGCAGCTGTAACTGAGCTGCTTATAAAACCACATCTTTCAGCACAATGTTTGACAAGCTGAATTTATTGAAACACTGTTGCGGCGCTGAGCTGACGCAGCACTACAAGGACGCACAGAACACGCTGCAGCCCTAGGCCAACACATGCCACTGGTGCTGCTGCTCCCCACATGTCCCCCACAACCCCCAGGGGCAGCTTTCAGGTGACACACTCACAGTACCCATGGCAGATGCACCCTAACAGGGTCACCCATGCCACAGGAGCACAGCAGCACTACTGCAGGCGGTACTGGAGATCAAGAAGAAATGAGTTCCAGTTTTTAAAAGGAAGATTTATTTAACAAGTTTCACTTAGCGCAATACACCTAAAAAGGAAATCACAATACAATGAAAGATTAAATCAAGGCCTCAGAATTTTATACGAACACCAAGACCAAAATCCTAAAGTAGCCATATTGCATCTCAACATGTTTCCCCCATTAACTTAAAAAAAAAAAAGCTTTAACATGCCTTACAGGATATTAAAAGAAATAAACTAGAACTAACATGCCAAATGTTCACTTAATTTCAGACACAGCTCCTATATTGTCTCTTTACAAAAAAGCATGTCTCTTTCAACATGTATTCAAAACAGTGTTGGATGTAATATGGTATAAGAGCAACATTTAACGTAATTCAAACAGCTTTAACCTAAATACGCTTACTGCTTAAATACACTCCTACAACAAAACTAACTTGAGAAACGCTCAAAATTGTTTAACAGTTATAGTCTTTACTCAACTTGGTTATTACATCCTAGATGAATGTTCATTTCTGTATGTTCAAAAATACTGAACCTGAAAGGTTTTAAAATAACAATCCTGAATTCACTTACAGTAAAGCATAAATCACAAGCTCGTATTGCAAAACTGTTAAACTTAGTTTTTTGTTTTTTTGTTTTTTAAAAAAGATGTGACCAAAAGTCAGCGATTGGTTACATTCCCCAGCCACCACTCATGTTGGACATGTTCGACATGCCGCCCATGCCGTTCACTCCCATGGACGCGCGGTTCCCGCTGCTGTAGTAGCTGCTGTTCATGGCGCCCTGGCTCCCGGGGTCTGGGGGGGAAACCGACAGCAGGTTCACAGCTGGTTCAGGCCGATTCGTAGCATCCTTCCCCCAACGCCTGTCCTTGCTGGGCCACCTCGTAAATACCGTCTACTGTGCCCAGTGCTGCAAAGTGTCAGTTTACAGCTCCATACCCAGAAAGTTTATTGCTTGTTCAATGAAAGAGCCAGCTCTGCCCTGCCCCCCTTCTGCATTCAGTGCTATCACCGCTCTGCCAAGCCAAGTGCACCCGGCCTCCCACATACCCTCCCCCCCCCCCCTTCCATACAGCATTTAAACTGCATTGCTCTCCAGCTTCCATACTAAGCAAAAAAAGCGATCCGAGTTAACAGAAGCCTGGCGACCGGCGTTTCCTACCCCTTTCAGAATAGTTTCCCACATTTACCCCCAGCTCCAAGTGCCTGCTTTAAAGTCTATTCCCCTTCCAGCTCTCCGTTAGTTCTAAAATTCCCCAACAGCCACATCTCTAACGCTCAGGGCCTGTGCTGCCCAGTCTGTAGCACGACCCTTCAACACCAGTAAACATGCTGCACTTGGCCCAGCTAAAACCAGTAAAGGAATGCTCTTACCATAGCCACTCATGCTGCTTTGACCACCATATCCTCCTCCATAACCCCCGCTCAACTGCTGGTTAGCTGGACCACCATAACTGGATTGGCTTCCTTTTAAGTTAAGGATAAAGATGTTAAGAGCTCACCTGTCAACATCTGCTCGTTATCAACACCCCCACCCCTCACATGACTAACAGTCCCGCGCCCTGGCACTGGCTCACTCGCTCACCTAGGGAGCTTGAAGTATACAGGGAAGCAAGCTCCACAAAGCGGTCAGGGTTCTAAAGACATCCCTGCCACCAAACAGCGACAAGAACATGAAGAATTACAGCAAGTTCTTGTGACTCACTTTCTGTCAGGGTTTTTACTTTTGCAGTTTCTGTGGACTACACGCGGCAGGATCAACCTGCTGTTATTAGAACATACACCCCACGGGAGACTCGGGCTTGGTGGTAAGAGACCCCACACGGGCCCGCTGCCCACGAGGAGTGCGTGACTCGTTATGGGAGTCCCTCACTGGTGCCCAGTCCTGACACACTCACTCCTGTTCCAGACTGGTTGTGCAGCACAGCAGTGCCGTGGCTCGCCATACAGGAGACCTCTACTTAAGCTTACTAACTACTGCTCTTCACCTCAACTTGACTGTACTCCCAACAAAACTGGTCTGTAGTTAAAAGTATCAGCATTAGACATCAAACATTTTATCATCAAAATGCTATAAAAACAGTAGTGTATCTGCACACACCCCCACCCCACCACCCTCGAGAAACAAGCCCCCCCCACACCCCCTCCCCCCCAAAAAAAACAACCACCACCTTAATCTCCAAAGAGCCAGACAAGCCAGGTATCAAGAAGTGTATCTGCTTTATAGACACAGTAGTGGCAGACATTCAGAAATGTGCTGCAAACACATTTTAGATTTTCAAGCAGTTTTCAAGTTTGCTAGAGCAACTCTTTCTCCAAATTCCAAGCAAGATTATTCCCTTGCCACCAAGGCCAGGTCACATGCCACAGATACACCCTCCATCACCAGACCATGTTCTGATCTCAAAAAAAAAAAAAAACCCAGAAGGGAGCAGGGGGAAGGAGAACAAAAGGACAGGCATCTCCCACTTCACGCTCGCACCTCCACCACACTCCCAGGAGCCACTCACCCCACCACGCGCACCACATTCAGCACCACAGTTTATTCAACCTATTAACTGTTTGAATGTATTCCCAAAAGGTTTATATACCTGGCAATGTGCTAGTGTTCCAATCTTGGACTACCCCTTCCGATTCCTTGACTGTGTGATTAAGACAGAATGTTGGATTTCAGTTTTTATGCCAGGCATAGAATAAGCAGGAGCTGCATAAAATTAGCCAGCTTCGTTAAATATCAAGTGCTTGTTTAAAAGTGCATTAGACTGTTTACACATACCCATTGCTCCCATCATTTGACTGCCATAGGCACCACCACTTCCTCCTGCTGTAGAATTCAGGAAGAGTTCTACATATCTGTGTTCTGGAAGAAGAAAATTTTGCCATGAGAGCATTTCACACCAAACCCACAACAGCCCATCTCACTGCGAGCACAGCTGCAATAAAACCCTCAGCATTCCAGTTACAGTAGATGTAGCACGCTACACAGTGCTGTATTTTCCCTAAAGCCATGTATTCACAACAGTCATACTTACGCATATTTGCTTTGTCTTTGGACATAGCAGCCACTGCATCCTCATGAGTAGCAAATTCAACATCTGCCTCTCCAGTTACTCTGCCATCTGGTCCAATTTCGATGTGTACTCTTACAGGGTTCAGAGGTGAGAAGAACTACACATGGAACAGTCACACAGATTAAAACGCACCAATGCAACAGTTCAGTTTTACAGCAAGCCATTTTCTCTACGGGAACACTCGTCAGCAGTTGACATGTCCAATAATGATCACAGACTCTTAAAGCCATGCACTTAGGAGGAAGCAGATTTGGAACTCACGTTATAGATGTCATTCTCCGTAGCTCTGTAAGGCAGACCCCTCATGTGGACGCAGTGGCCAGTCGTGCTCTGGAAGGTGGATCCCCCGTCGCCGTATCTGTGGTCCGACATTCCTGCAGAGAAAAGAGTCCATTCTAGGTCTTTCAGATGTATTTTAGTTTCTTTTGAGATGTATTGTAAGTTCAGTTACTATTCCTATTAGAGAAATCTTACCTCTTCCAAATCTATCAGAACCAAAACCATAGCCATCATTATACCCATTGTAGTCATCATAACCTCCATAACCTATAAATAGATTGGACAACATGTTCATTTCAACTACAGAAATATCCAAATATACACAAACACACTGCAGACAACCAGTAACCACAAAGCCTCACTTCTTCCAGAAGCAATAAAGCCAAGGACACATACAAACCAGGAGTTACAAAGCAGGGAAGACACTACCATGTCCAAGTGTTGCTGCTTCTCAGATGAGCAGCTCCCTCTTGGACTTCGTATACTTACCTCCTCCATAGGCTCCACGCCTCATTCTTTCCAAGCTACTTCCTCTACCAAGACTGTTATATCCCCGCGTAAGACCGGGTCTGTCGTAAGGACCGGGTCTCTGCATTGCCAGCAGCTTGCGTGGAGGGTCGTAGTGAGTGCGCACTTCCGCTCGACTACTCTTGAAGATCTCAATGTACCTAGAAGTGTTTCCACAGAGAGAAGTCAGTCTTTAATTCCTTCCACAAGGACCTCACAACTTCACATTAAAACAAGCCATTTAGTCATAGCCTTGAAACTGGCAGTGTATTTTAAGCCAGGTTTCTTTACGTTATGTATAGGCAATGACATACTATTATAAGCACTACATTACTTTCAAATCAGTGTATTTTCAAGAAATCACAATTACTGAAGGGTTTACATGCTCCTCATACTTCTTAGTATCCCAGCCTTAAGGGTGGGGGAGCAATATTGATTTCCCCACCCTCCTCCCCCCAATTTAAAGTGTTAGTCAAAAAAAAAAAAAAAAATAGGAGGGACTGACGTCCGCTCAACTCAGCACTGTTTTGCTCATGTGGCAATGTAAACAGAGGGTTAAAATTCCAGCCTCCACCAGGATTTTAACCCGTCAGGACGCTACAAAAAGCTCTGCATGTGCTAGTGAACCCAGCCTATGCTTCAGTGATTCAGCGTAGGCAAAAAAGTGCATGCTTCAATGAAAAATAGTCACAAGTAAAATAGAATATAAAAACCCTTTGTGACAATTTCTTGAAAGCTATGCTTATTACGTTGAAGATTAATACAGTAAGTAAATTTGTTACATTTCAACTTATAAAACAAGTTTAGAAAGTATCACATTTTCTTATGGTAGTAAAAGTACTGTGCATGTCTTTAGAGCTAAAGGCATAATTGGTGCTATTTGAGAAGTTAAAGCCATAGTCTCTCAACTTTGTTGCTTTCAAGCTATCAGTTTTGCTCACCTCCGTCATCACCCAGCTTCCAAAGCACAACTTAAGCTTAGCCCAATTTTGTCTTTTGGTTTTGGTAGATTCAAACAGTCTGTGCCATGCACACATTAGCAATACCATTACTTATCACCAAGTTAGAGACCAAGTATTTCTATTTGGACATTAACACTTTCAGAAGAGAGAATATGGATTTAATTGTTTACCATAAGAAAAGTGACATAGCCAACCAACCATCCATCCCCACCTGTGCCCTATTCTTTCCTTGTGTTTCTTTAGAGCCTTTTCAGCTATTTCCTGTGAAGCAAACTGCACGAAGGCCTCCCCCGTACTCCTCCCCTGGAAGTCCACCGGCAATGTTATCCCATTTGGCACGATTTCCAACCCTTCAACCCAAGGACAAATAACCCCAGTAGGGGGGCAATATTAACATCACAAGCCCAGTCATGAGTTTTTCTTATAGCTTTAAATACACCAGAATTTTAACACTTGTAAGTGAATGGTATGTTGATTCTAGAACACTAGAAGAAAAAGCATGTCAACAAAGAGATCCACGATCACATACCATTCAGTTTACATTCTTAACCCACCCTGCAGAGCTCAGAAACACTCTGAGTGTCAGGGACGACTCCTCAGATAAGGCATCTAATGCAGGGTGTGTTAAGAAGTTCATATATTATTACAAACCTCTTCAATTCTGTGAAAGTATTTAAGACGAACTTTTTAAGATAACTTAAAACACAGCAAGTTAAACAGCTTTATATATAACAATTATTTTTACTAGAAGTCACTCAGGTAAAATAATTAGTCTTATGCAAACATCAAGTTTCAGCATTAATTTTTTTATCTTTAGGAGTGCTTAATTAAAAAAAAACCATGAAGTAACTTCAAAAGTATTAGCTTCCAAACAGAAGAGACACATTTTGTATATTAAGCACATTAACAGTTTTTTAAAGCTTGAATTACTTAACCACGTGAGAAACAACTTAAAAATGCACATGCTTAGGAATTGCTCTTGTTCACAATTATTACTGATTCAGAAAACCAAAAACAAGTTCTGAAGTTGTAAAATCTGAGTATTTCCACTGTATTTTAAACCAAGACAGTAAGCTCAATCATATCTTGTTATAGCAAAACATTCTAGCTGATTTTAACACTCACATTTAGAAATCTACTACTTTGAAAATACTAACAAGTTAAATCTTAGATAAATCAACAGATTTCATTCTTAGGCATTTATAATAGTATTCCAGTTCCTAAAACATACAACAGCTGCAAAAAAGTGAAAATTAGTCAATACAAGACATTATCTCTTCATCTCTAAAAAACTTAAGCTAAACATCAAGGGGCATTTTCCCCCCTAGGAAGTGTACGAGGGAAAAACTGTAACTTGGCTAGAGCTCAGCAGGTTGTGTTTTTCTGGAATCTTATTCAATACTAACTCTACATTTGTAAGAAACTGCAGGTACAACGCACGCCCTTCCTCAGATCCTGCTTCTTGCACTGAACCCAGAAGTTAAGGAGTGTTCAACATCCTTCACTGAACACCGTGAACCAGCTGAGACTGCGGGTGGAAATATCCTCCCAGCTGAAATGTTCGCTTTAATTTAGAAAGCAAGACACTTATTTTCTGCTGTCCTCACTTGGAACAGTATGCCCCACTAAGTATAAATTAGAGCAGCTTTAAGAAGTTCTCTGTCATTTAACAAACAAGTACTTCAGGAATTGATCCCAGGTAACTAATGAAGAATCGCTTATTTACTGTTAATATCCATCAGTATCCTGTTGGAAGTACTACTGGGCAATCCGTGGTTGTTTGGGTTTTTCAGCATAGACCAATAGTGCTATAACTACTACTTTTATCCCACATACCTGAAAAAAACTGTACAATTTCTTCTTTACTACAGCCAAATGGGAGTCCTCTAAGACGTACAAAACCATCATTAGCCGTATCAGGGCTGTTGGGACCAGTATGCTTCAGAACCCAATCCATTTCAACGTTGTTTGACTTGAAAACTGTAAAAGGCACTTAGAATTAATGCATTCTGGAATATCTAAGTTTTAAAAGTCATTTGCCTTGAAACTAGCCAACTTATGATACACAAACGAGTCCATTTGTCCTTTCACATGCATTTTAAAGAGACAGAAAAACAATTAACCAAAAACCCATCAAGCACAAACACATTTAATCAGCTACTAGACCAACTGAGTCAAACCTTCAACATATCTGTGTCCCATTGTTTCTCTGTCTTTTTTCAGTGCCAATTTCACATCCTCCTCAGATTCGAGTTCAGCAAATGCTTCTCCACTTGGTCTTCCCTCTCTGGTGTAGATGAAACGGATACCCAAAGCCCCGTTTAGAATTTTACAATCTGAAAATGAAACAGGAATGCCAGAATTAATTTCATTATTACAGGAACACTGTGCCTTTAAAAGGAGACAACTAACAACAACTATCAAAGCTATACCAAGAAGACAAAACCGGCAGTATTCTTGTGTTTAACTTTTCTAGTGACCAATAAACTAAGGGACTGAATAACTTACCCTTCTGTGGAGTCTGAAGGTTAGAAAAAACATTAAAGATAAATGCAAATTAGCTATCCATTTTCAAAGCTTTGCTGCCTCAAGTAGAGTTGAACATGCGATCTGCTTTTGACTGTAACCAATTCCAGACTTCCTCATCAGCATGAAGCTAAATAAGTAGTAGTAACAACCAGTCTAAGCTTAACTAACTAAATCCCAGCCAAGCTCAGTACCCCAAACTCCTGAGGCAGTTTTAAAATCTCCAGGCACTGAAGAAAGAATGTTAACTATCACCATTTATTCCTGCAGGATGCTAATAATTTGGGGGAAGTATGCAACACGCTAGACATTTAACAGAAGGAGCCTATTAGGACAACCCCAAGGACTAAATTTATTTCAACCTGAAGTAAGAATTGTGAAGTTTCTTTATAACAGAAGCTTTTCTTTTCTGGCTCCTCAAGAAGCCATAGCAGTTGTGGCTATACCAGCAACCTGCAGGTCAAGCTCCTTTCTGCCTAGCTCCTGCTAGCGACAGCATAGCTTTCCATACCAGGTCCCAACTGTGGCACTTGTTGCACTAGAAACTTCGCTAGCTACTGAAGCACCTCAGATGCTTTCTGGAACCACTCCCACTGCCAGAGCATGCCCAGGAGGAACCCAGACCCAAACAGCCCGGCCCCCTCTCCCAGGCTCCTATCCCCCCTCCCCGTTCTGCTTACCTGAAAAGAACCTCTGCACCTCCTCCGTGGAGCAGGACCAAGGCAGCCCCCTGACCTTCACCACATATCCCTCGCTGCTCTCTGTGTTGAGCATCACGTTGGGGGTGAGGCTCGGCTCCGTCTCGGCTTCTGTGGTTGCTGGACAAGACCAGAAGAGGCCCTTTGAGACGCTACCCAGCACGGCCGCCACCCGCACCCCCTCAGAGCGCCCGGCGGCCCCCCTGGCCTGCGCCCACCCGCCCCCGAGCCTCCTCTACCTCGGACCGCGGCCCGCCTCACACACACGGAGCCGCTCCCGCCCGGCGCACGCCTGCCCGCCCCCGGCCCGCGCCCAGCCCCCGTCCCCGCACGCACACATGGTGGGGCTCCGCGGTGGTTCTAGGGCTCCGAGCCTGATCCGCTGTCCGGAGAGCGCCTAGTCCCAGTCAGGCGGCAGCGAGCGGGCGAGCCTGTGGCGAGAGCGCGCTAGGAAATGGCGGCGGGTACTCCCGCTTCCGCTGGGCCGGGCCTTCCGCCGCACAAAGAACCCCGGCCCCAGCCACCGCCCTGCAGGGCCCGCCGCCGCGCAGTTCCCCGCCGCCGCGCACAGCGCCCGCGGCCAGCAGGAGAGCGGCCGCCGAGGAGCCCGCCTGCCCGCCGGCTGCCGAGAGGGGCTGCGGCGTGGCCGAGAGCGGGGCGGGGCGCATGCGCGGCCACCCCGCGGGCTCCCGCCGCGCCCCCGCGAGGCCCACCTGCGCATGCCCCGCAGCGCTCCGCCGCCCCCGCCCGCGCCGCTCCCGCCGGGGTGCGCATGCGTCCTGCCTACTCTGCGTCCTGCCGCCCCCCCGCCCGCTGCTGCGCATGCGTCGCCTGCCTACCCCTCCGAACAAAGCCGCGGCGCCGGCTCCCGCGCACGGCGCGGGACGGGCCTGCGCGCATGCGCCTCTCAGCGCCGCACTGCGCATGCCCCGGAGGCCGCACGCGGCTCCCCCCTCCCCTCCTCCCGCCGGTGCCCGCGGGGGGGCCGGTGCCCGCCACCGACGCTTGCCCCCCCCCCGCACCAGCACGCCACGCGTTGCACGGAGAGCGAGGAGTCTGGCTGCACAGAGAGGTGTGTGGGAACTAGCACTTACCAGCTTCAAATGCTGACGCTACCCCACGTGAAACAATCTGCTCGCTTCGGTCACTGAAGCCTGGTGTGTTTGTAGGAGATGGGGAAAGAAGAGACACGGGTCACAATTATCATAAAAGAAAGGAAAATATAACTCCCTCCCATCTCCTCCAAACACACCAGACCTAACTAGATTTCACCCTGCATCTCATTATTTTAGAGGCAACAGGAGGTTACAGGAGTAACTACAGTAGCAAGACCTCAGAGAGCTGCACCCGTAAAGCGCTGAACTACCATCTAAGAATCCTCCATCCCCTTCTTCATCCCCGAGAAGGACAAGCAGTTCATGTCTCAACTTGCCCACGCAGGTGGTAGAGAACCCACAGCAGGAGTCGAGCAGACTGTAAAGCCCCAGGCATGCCAACGCTGGCCCAGGAACTCGGGAGCCGGGAAACAGCGCTGCCCAGAGCGGTAGCGAACCCGTCAGCCATGCGCGTTTTCTTTCCAAATACCAAACCTAAACGACAGCCCTAGGCTGAGCCATTTCGCTGACTGCAAAACTACGTGGCCTCAACTCTTGTATAACTATGCAAAATGCTTTGTGTAACAGGTACCAATCTGCGCCACTGTAACAACCATCTTCCCCCAAAGCCACAGGTTTGGGGGAAAAATGGATACTCTCAAGTTTATGCCTGTTATCAAGCAATACGGAGAACCGGTTTACGTTAATGCAAATGAAATCGGTAAATGGAACCGTTTGACGGCAACTTCCTCAACAAAGCAGCTCCGCACGATTTCACTCGCCAAGGACCCATTTTGAAAGCCTCTGCAGGCAGGAGCCGGGCCGAGCGGCCCGCAGCCCCCCGCGGCGGGGAGGAGCGGCGCCCCCGCCTCCTCCGGGCAGTGGGAGCGGCCATCCCGCCCCCCGGCTGGCGGGAGCTTTAAAGTGAGCGGGAGCAGCCGGAGCTCCGTGCTCCCGCTCAGGCGCCGCCATGTCCACCCCGGCCAAGCGGCACTGCCGCAGCCCCACCGGCTCCCTCGACTTCAGCTTCCAGAAGCGCCTCAAGAAGATTTCCATCGAAGGGAACATCGGTGAGCGCGGCAGCGGGGGAAGGAGGGAGGAGGCCGGGGCCCCGGGAGAGCGGCACGGAGGGCGCTCCGGGTGCGGGACGGCCCGCCCAGCCCCGCAGGATGGCGGGGGCACCTCGGCGAGGGAGCGGCGGGGCCGCCGGGCCGAAACCCAGAAATAGGCGCCATGGAGGGGGAGGGGAGCCCCGCCGCCCCCGCCCGCGTTACAGGCCGCGGGGCCGCCGACCGTGGCTAACCGCCGCCCGGGTGGGCTCGGAGGGGACAGCCGTGCTCTGCGGGCGGGCTCCGCCGACCACCCCTTCGCCTGCCGCGGGATGTGCGCGCGCTCAGCGCTCGAGTCTCGGGGCCGCGCCCCCGCTCGAGCCCGCCGGCGCCAACCCGCCCGCCCTGCGCATGCGCGGCCGCTCTGCCCGGCGCGCCCGGCCGCCCGCTCCTAAAATGGAGGCGCAGGCTCGGCCGGCGGCGCGGCCCTTATCGCCCGCCCGCGGCCCTCTGGCGCCGCAGATTACGGCCGCTTTCGCGGAAGGTGCCGCAACACGGGGCAGGCGGCCCCGGCCCAGCTCCGAGCGCCCCGAAGCGCGCCCGGGTGCGGTGCGCGCAGCGCCGCCACAGAGCCCGGCGGTGCCGCCCTGCGGGTGAGGCCCGTCTCGCCTGCACCCCCCGCCAGCTTCTCGCATCTTCCGCAGCTGCGGGGAAGTCAACGTTTGTCAGGCTGCTGGAGAAACACAGCGACGAGTGGGAGGTCATCCCTGAACCCATCGCCAAGTGGTGCAACGTCCAAACAGCCGACAACGAGTACGAGGTAGGCGTGCTGGATTTGGGAAGCTTGGAGGGAGAGATGGGTCACCGGAGAAACTGCTGTGACCCACCAGGGAGCTGTGCCAAAACTCAGCTGTACTTAGCCTGGAGCATCCCAGAGCCGTCCCCACTATGGTACCAGTTGGGCAGGCGCTCAGCAATGGTGAAGGCTACTCAGGAAGGCGCTATTGAATGCAGCCTCCCAATAACCCCCCTACTCTACAAAAATCACGTTGAAGTCTGAAACTCTGTGAATGCTCTATTCAAGACTACTATCAGCTGAGAAGCAAATGTTTATTCCTATCCCTAAGCATTTTCAAAAAAAAAAGCCCATGAATTCTTACTTCAATATACCAGAACTCTAGATTAAGGAATAAAGTCCTGCAAATATGCTAGTATTAACTTTCTCTCTTCTCCTCTAGGAGCTTTCAACATCTCAGAAGAACGGAGGAAATCTACTTAAAATGCTGTATGATAAACCCACAAGATGGGCTTACACATTTCAGACTTACGCTTGCTTGAGCAGAGTAAGAGCGCAATTAAAACCCATCTCAGCCAAGCTACATGAAGCAGAACATCCAGTGCAATTTTTTGAAAGATCTGTGTACAGTGACAGGTAATTAACTCTCAACACAACAAGAGTTCAGATTTAACAACACCAGGTCTTTATGCTCAAAGACACACAGCTGGGGAAACACTTGATACTAAACTAGTACCTGCAAGGAGCAGGTTTGGTTCAGCAGGTGAGAGAGCAGGGTGGTATTAAGAAAGTAAGAGCAGGCAGCCATTTTTTCCAGTATCACAATTCTGACTCAAGAGAAATGTTTTAGTAGTTCACTTTGGTCATTCCTGGCATGACTGATGTCTTTCATTGCAGATACGTATTTGCTTCTAACCTGTTTGAGTCTGGAAACATTAATGAAACAGAGTGGACAATTTATCAGGACTGGCACATGTGGCTTTTGAATCAGTTTGAATCAGACCTAGAACTGGATGGCATGATCTACCTAAGAACCACACCTCAGGTACGTTCACTAAAGATGAAAATGTTTCAGCCCCAATTTCAGTTTCCAGGAGTTTAAGAGGGTACAAGAACTTAATTACAATACTTTCATGACTTAACACGGATTTAGCTCCCACCATCCCAAGCGTAATGGGAAGCCTGTCAAATTCAGGTTTCAGAGACAGAATTAAAAACCCTCCCTTCTGAGCTACTATTTTGATGTCAGCAAACGCTAGTTGCTGGCATCCACCGCTCTCAGGAAGGATGCAAGACTGAAAAGACTTCTGAATCAGGTTTGACTTCCCAAACTAAAGATATTTTAATTTTAGCTAAAAGTGGCTCATGTTTTTTTAAATGAGTTAAGTCTAGAATAACTTATTTATGTTCAGCCAAGCATTTAAAATTAATGCTCACTAATGTCTAGCATTAGTCCTTCCAATTTAAGGACTACTTGATCTGTTTAGCTGATTTAGCCTTGTGATTAATGTCCAGACTTGTGTGTGCCTTTTTTCCACCCCCACCTCAGAAATGCAAGGAAAGGCTACAGATGAGGGGAAGAGAAGAGGAACAAGGAATTGAACTTGAGTATTTGGAAAACCTCCACAATAAACATGAAGCCTGGCTTTATGAAAGGACTATGAGGTATGAACCCATTTTCTGCAGATGAGTTTCACCTTACCTCCAGGAGGCAAGCCTCTTTCCTACCTTATGTTAAAGTTCCTTAGGGATAAATATAAGGTTTAAGTCTAGCATCACTGAGGCACAGTTGTGGATAGACCCACCGCTCCAGGTTCCTTGGCACAGAGTCTATTAGATTCTATGTAGAGGGAAGGTCATCTCTTGGCAGGGAAGTAAAAATTGCCAAGAGATGGAATTTCAAATTTAAAGCCTTTGTTAAGCATTAGCTTCAACTAGAAAGCTATGTAGCTCCCAACTCTAGAAAGGATGTCAATGTTGTTAACTGGAAGTACACAGGACAATAGGACACAGCTGAAATGGTGTTCAGTGGCAGATCACACAAGTTACCTGCCAAGCAGCTTCCAGTGCCAATGCAAGGAAGGGCAAGGTCCCAACTACCTTTACACTGGTATGACTGTATTTCAACAAGGTTTAAATA
Source organism: Falco naumanni (assembly GCF_017639655.2). NCBI lineage: Eukaryota > Metazoa > Chordata > Aves > Falconiformes > Falconidae > Falco > Falco naumanni. Next base: position 6,228,256 of record NC_054061.1, read on the forward strand.
TTAATCCTAGCTTCAAAATAAACAATAATTCAGAAAGGCTTTTGGCAGGCACTGCTAACATACAAGAAATCCAGTTAGCAACTAAGTAAGCTTTGCATACCTTCCCCCCAACTTTCTTACTGACATTACTAGCTTACTCCCACCTAAGGAATCTCTAGGTAGAAAAGCAAGACTTTGAATTTTCCCCTAGAGGAGCCTGAAACACTCTGCCGGAATGGGAAGCATAACAATTCCAGGAAAAAGTACATTATCAGTCACATCTACTTTCTCAAGTTTCACATAGGATGGCCCAAACACTTCAGGGAGACAAAAAGGCACTGCAGATTGTGGCATTTTGGGAGTGTTTACACTGTGTACTCATTCCAAACTTGTGAGCAAGCATTTCCTCTATTTTTCATAGAAACACACTTAAGTTTGCAAACAAGTTAAAGTGTTGTTCAGCACACTTTCAACACTGTAGAAATGCTTTCACACACAGGAAGGGAGGCTTAACTACTGCTTTAAGAGAACAATACATCAAATTTCACAACTACTTCTCCCATCTGCTCCTAATCTGTAGCCAAAATGGCCTTGCTTATCTCGGAGCCATTTTAAATGGCAGTCTTATAACCTGTTAAAGAGGTCATCCCCATGAAAGGAAGCTTTAAAACTGCATCTTAGTAAATGGATTAGCAGTTAACTACAAGGGGGTGGGAGAGCCACCCAGCAAGTGATATTTAAACTAAAAATACTCCCTTTCATCAAAGTCACATTCCTGACAAAATGATTCCATACTAAAAAGAATTAAGAAAATAAGCCTAAACTATCTTCCCCCCCCTCCTACTTGTACAATAAAAATACATATTAAAAGGCCAGATTTGTAAAATATACGTAAGTTATGGTGATACAATGTTGACTGTGTTATACAAGAGCAATTAAGGACAGACTTGGGTTTTACACTTAAAGTCGGGGGCATCACCATTAGCATCTCGGGTGCATGTGGCAATCTGAGTAAGGCTGCACTCTTAGGGTGACTTGGAAAGCAACTGAAGAGCTGGACTGTTTTCATACACAGTGGCTTATATTGTTTTTACTAGCATTATGCTCTTCCATTTAACAGAGTTGATTTTGAGAACCTTAAAGAAATTCCCATCCTAGTTTTGGATGTTGATGAAGATTTTAAGAATGATAAGATTAAACAGGAGTATTTGATTGACCAGGTAAGTATTATGTATTTCCTCATATCTGCTCTTCTGCAGTAACAGCAGTAAGTTATCAATTTACATTCTTAAAATTCATGAAGTGCTTGTTTGGGGTCAGGTAGAATCAGCCTCCTTCATAGGCTTAGTAAGTTACATGGCTGCAGAAAATGCTTTTTGTTTTCCTTAGAAAAAAGTAACTTAACCCCACCCCCTTAGCCTCATAATTCAAGGGAAAATTGGGTGTTTTTAAAGAAAGAGGAGGAATTGTGGGGGATGCAAGTACACAGCAACTGGAGTAGTGAGTCTACTCTGCCAATTGTGTGCTGCCATACAGTTCATTAAGTAGTTCACAGAATGATACTGTCCAATTTATGTCAGCCATGATGTCCTTAAACTCCTGCAGTCAGGTTAGCTATTTATGCTCCCTTGCATTCTAGGCTCTTCCTGGACAAAGCACAACACATCTGACAAACGTAGAGGGTGACTAAAGCTTGTACACAGTTCTAAATGCATTAAGTGACACTTTAGAGTTGGGAGGGAAAGTCAACAGCCATTTGAGGAAAGAAGGTGATAACAGGTCACTTGAGTCAAAATGATGTTTGCCAATTCCAGCTTAAGGCAAGACTTACTCAGGAAGTAAATGCCTGAAGAAGTTTTCCTGGTAGAGCAATGTGCTGTGTGCCCAGTCCACAGGGGGGGAAAAAAAAAAAGAAGGCACAAGGGATGCATGTCTAACCTGCCAAGCAGAGCTTTAACGTTACTTATTCCACTTGCTGGGACACTTTAACCTTCTTTTCCCCCACTGCCCCAACAAGACTGCTCTTGTAAGATGGAAGTGCCCTCTTATCAAACCATATAAACCATTTTCTCCATCTCGTTCTGGGTCATGAGTTCGAGATTACTGAAGAATGACTCTTCAAGCTAAGCCTAGTTCTCCCAATTAAACAGCTCTATATAAACTGGAGGGCAGCGCGACGTTCCGTTGCGGAGGTATTGTTGTTACAGCCTCGTGGAAACCAGCTATTAACAGCTTGAGAGTTATGAACCAAGACTATGCTCATCCATGCTCTCTCATTAACTTGCCCCACTGAAAGGCCATCAGCTCTACCTCCACCAAACTCCCTTCACCACCCAGCACATGAAAAGCTCAGCTTTCAGCTCACAATAGCGGGTACAGCACCATGCTGGAAGTGCTACCAAATCTTTGGCCTGTTTTTCAGTCAGGTAATGGAGGGAAACTTGCTTTTCTTTAACAAAGCAACATTCTGTAAAGCATTCCAGAAGCTACCTTTCGTAAGTGCTTTCTATTTTTGAGTAATTAAGTTAAGTAAATTCTACCCCTAGTACAAAGTTAGAAATCATGGGTTCACAGCCATCTGCTATACTGCAAAGCATTTCAGGTCATGAATTGTATGACGAGGCAGAACAGCATTGGAGCCTGTAACAAACCATTTGTTCCCCCCCCCCCAAAAAAAGGAAAAGCCTAATGGATTTAGCTTTTGTTTTCATGCATGAAATATACGCATTTTGTTTTTACAGGTCAAGTCTTTCCTGAGTTCCTAAGAAGATGAAAATTAATTTCCATGACAACTTCCTGAAGTTCAAGAGTTAAGCTTAAAAAAATCCATGTGTTCCTAAGACAGTTTAGCTGAATGCATTACCTGTATAGCTTATTTTAAGGCAGGATTGAAGTGCAAAATATGTTTTGAGTTTGTTTGGGGTTTTTTTGCCTGCCTGACCTCCGTGTGTTTGATAGAATTTTCTGTATAGTTAAAAATGTGGCGTGTTCCGAAACGTACTGTGTATATTCTCTGCCGTTTAATAAAGGTTTTTAAGCTAATAGTGACTAACTATTAATATTAACAACGGAGGAGCGAGCCGGCTGCCCAGCAGATAGCAGGCGCTGGGCAGGGCTGTTTTGCAATAACTGGCATCGTTCACCATTTTAAGACGAGGCTGTTATGGCGTCCGGAGACCTTTACTTTCAAGTTCTGCTTTATTACGGCTGTTTGCACGGGCTTTGCGCTACGTAAGGGCGGACGTTACCGCAGCCGCAAGGGTTACACCTGGAACAAACTGCAGTTTACGCGCACCTTTGTTGACTCCCCCCCAGCAGCGCGGTACCGGCAGGGAGGGGGCGGCGCGGCCCCGGCCCCCCCCCCCCCCGATCCCCGCCCGCCCCGAGGCCGCCACGACGCACGCGGCGGGGGGGGGAGGGGAGCAGCGCACGCGGCCGAGCCGGGCCCCCGCCGTCAGGGCCACCCTGCCCGGGGCCCCGGCAGCGCGGTGTCCCCCCACACACACCGCCCACCCCCGCCAGCAGGGCGCCGAGGCGGGGGCCCGGCGGCGCCGGGACCCGGATCGGGCGGGCCTAGTCGCCCCTCCCCCACCCGCTGCGGCCCGGCCGCCCCACCCCCACCCGCTTCCCCCTCAAGACACCCGCCTCCCCCACGGGCCCCCCCCGCTCGCCGCCGCCGGGCCTTACCCAAGCCGGGGATCTCGCCCTCGGTCTCCTCGGTGTGACAAGGATCCATCTTGGCCGCGCCTTCCCCACGGGGGCCGGGAGAGCACAAAGCTGGGTGGGGGCGCTCGGGCGCTGCGCGAACGGAAACAAAAGCTCAGCGGCCGCCGCAGGGGCGCTCCAGACAAGGCGGATCGCGGCTTTTCGGTCGCTTTTTCCCCACTCCCGCAGAGGATGAGGCGCGATGAAGCTGCCGGCCTGCCCGGGCCCACCTCGCCTACTGCTCCTTCTGCGCAGCGCCCTCCGCCCCCTATAAATACCCGCCGGCCGCGCTGCGCAGCGCCCTGACGTCACGGCGCGCCCGCCCCTGCTCCTGCCCCGGCCGCCAGCCAATGGCAGCGCGACAACTTGAACCAGCCAGTCACGTCCGGCCGCCGCGGGGGGGGGGGGCAGGAGCGCGGCCGCCGTGGGGGGTCCCGCCGCGGCCGCACCGGGGGGCGCTCACCGCCCCCGCCTCGGGGCCCGGCCCGGCCTGCCCGCCCCGGCCCGGCCTCACCCCCCCCGCCCCCGGCCCGGCCTCACCCGCCCCCCGCCCTCGCCTGTTTTTCTACACCAGCCCCAAACATGGCGGCGGCTTTGTCCCTCCTCCCCCCCCACCTCCTCCCCGCCGCGCCGGTGGCGCCCCGTCCCCCGCTCGCCCCCCCCTCAGCACCCTCGCTCACGGCGGGCTGCGGCCGCGGAGCTCCGGCGGCCAGCGGGGATCGGCGGCTCCGCGCACTGCAGCAGCGCCCGCCGCCGTCAGGTGCGCCGGGCTCCGCCTCCCGCCGCCGCGGGGGGGGGGACGGGACGGACGCGGCAGGACACGGCAGGGCGTGGGCCCCCTCCCGCCGGGCGGCCTGGCCGGGCCTGCCCCGGGGAGCGGGCCGCAGGCTTTGTGCGGCGCCGCAGGCCGCACGGGGGGGGCGCGGGTCACGCTGCGCTGGCGGCCCCGAGGCGGCGGGTCAAGGAGCGAGGCGCCGCGGCGGGATGGCGGCGGGAAGGGCCTGCCCCGGCGCCGCGCTCCGCACGCCCTCCGCGGGGCTGCTGGCAGCGGCCGCAAGCCGCCAGCCCTGCTCCGCCGCACCGCGCTCGGGGGCGGGTAGGGGCACTCGCCGGATCCCCGGCTCCCTGGCAGGGCCCCGGGCAGGGCCGCACTCCTGCCTGCCCGCTGCTCCCCGCGCCTGGCCCGGCCCAGCCCCTCCGCAGCGCGCCGGTACAAAGAACCATTAGCTGGAAGAACTTTAGATTAAAATAGCTGTAAGGGAGCCAGCGCGATTGAATAAATAAGCGGTGACCTTAGGACTGTGGAGGTGCGGCATCTATTCACAGCTTTGTTACTGACCCAGCAGTTAGCGTCAAGCAAATCCCTCTGCTAATCCCTCTTGAAGCCTTTGCATTTCTAGCAGTATGGTAATTATATTTTTTCACTCCTTATAATGTATATTAATAATCATACACTGGGGTACGTTTACTACACATAATTTTATTAGTCTGATTGGTCTTTTTAGTCCCCATTACCGCATTTGAATAATGACGGAAATGGGTTGTCTGTTGTTTATGCATCAAGGTCCACGTGACTTCATGGCTTTGAAGTGGGCCGTACCCTGAATTCTTGCTATCTAATTTTCAGTGATAAATAAAGCCTGGTTCACCCAACATTTTCTTGATCGTGTGTTTATTGCAGCCAAGCAGCATTCTGATGGAAGTTTTCCCTTTAGAGGTCTCTTAGCAAATTAAAATCATCCTGTGTTCACACTGGCAAGAAGTTCTGCTGCGTGCGTATTCCTCCAGCGTTAGAAGAAAGATCACGTGACTTTTTTTCAAAGATGTAATTGCTATTCAGCGTCAGCAAAATACCTGCCTGCCTTGAAACTTGACACATCAACAGGAAGTTGGGTACAGCCAATTCCAGGGGAAGAATGTGACTCTGAGCAGCAAACAAAGACATAAATAGTTATCAGAAGAGTCACTATTAGCCAACATATATGCAGTGTTTGAAAGATGAAAATAATTCACAATTCAAGTGGAGTTATGGTTAACAGCAGCAGCCCTGTTCCTCCGGGGCCACCTCTGGGAAATGCTTTTGCAGGGAAGGGTAGTCCTGTGGTGTGTCAGCACCCAAAAAGGATGAGATGGGGAATAAAAATCTTGCTGGAAACATCTGGTGCAGGACTTTATTAGGTTTCCTGAGCAAGGAAACAACTATGTACGTATGTATTTTACACATGTAAACTTCAGGTCTCAATTCTGAGACTTCTAGGACTCCAGCATTGTCAATTTACCTGGCTTTTTTCGTTTATGGTGCCAGCCTGACACCTGTACCTTCCCCACCAGCAGCCACAGCTGAACGGTAGTGTGTCTGTCAGCAACTCACACTGCAGCTTCAGGTACTTGTTGTTCTCTGAAAGGGCTTTGTTCTACTTCGGTTTCACTGGCCTGTTCCTGCGAAGAGGAAAGGCACACCTGCTGCCCAGACTGCTGGGGACAGGAGCTGCTCTCATTTTCCCACTTGCATTCCTAGAAGATAAATTTCTCCTTGTTCAAGTCAGCCTGGGGAGGGCTGTAATCTAAGCCGAGCCCAGCCTGCTGCATTTCGTAGTCCACCTGGTAGAAAATGGGGAAAGAGGTGGCCTCCTGGGTAGAAGTCTGCTGGAGAAATTATTTGTCAGAGGGTCAGTCCATCCCTGTGCAAGGTCCCCAGATTCCCTCAGCTATATTGTGGCTGTATATCTGCTACAGTGTTGCTATATTGTGGCTGTATATCTGCTACAGTGTTGCTATATTGTAGCTGTATTTCTGCTACAATGTTGCTATATCGTGGGAATATTTTGGCTACAATGTTGCTACATTGTGGCTCTGTGGCTGCTACAATGTTGCTATATTGTGGCTATAGCTCTGCTACAACGTTGCTAGTGTTGCTAGATCTCTGCTACAGTGTTGCTATATTGTGGCTATATCTCTGCTATACTGCGGTGAGCGGGCTGGGAGCAGAGACCCACAGCAGCACAGCACGAGGATCAGCCCCATCTGCAACGACACATGTAAAGTGTTAAGCTGGACCAGAGTACAGCTCTTCCTTGAAGCCTGCTACCTGCTCAGGATATCCCTGTTTGGCACCAGCCATAAATCTGTGTTAGCTTGCTTAAGTTTCTTTCTTGGGCAAGAAAATAATAGAGAAAATCTGCAGCTCTAGTTCAAAGGGTTTTATAGGCATCTAAGCATATGGACACACTTTGCATGTCTGGAAGTGATGCAGGTGCTGATTTCTAAGCAGGTTTTGGAGGTGATATTCCAATGCAGAAAATAATCACCAATAATTCTTTTAGCGGTCAGAATCTGCAATTTCAGGGAGAACCGTGCTCAGAATTTAAGTAGCCACTCTGAAAAGATGACAGAACTCATTATCCATCATCCTGACCCCACCGCTTTATGCACCTTCTCTTTCTCTCTTTCCTACCCAGATGTCATCCGTTTGTTCTGCCTCCGTCATAAGCTTCATCCTTTGTGCCTCAGCTATGCATGTTGCATGTTCCTCCCATTTGTATATAAACATGTATAATTCAGAATCTCATAGTTAATCTGCAAACCTGATGAACTCTCAACAAATACTGCTGGCAGCTGACTTGCTTTATCATCTGAGGTCTGGAAATGGGGAATGTATGGAAGTCTTATACTACCAATTCTTTGTAGGTTTCTCTGTATGTGTGACATCCAGTCAAAAGCTCTAGAATTCAGTTAGAACCTTTCTGTCACTATATATAGCTTTAGAAACAGCCTCTAGCTGTGATGCTGTGACAAACACAAGCTCAATAATGCTATTAAATATGCATGGTGTGTTCTACCATATTAGATAACATGGCCATGTTCATCACCTGCTAATGCTGCCAGTTCACAGCTTTGCTAATGCAGCCCTCCCTCTCACTTTTGCTTTGGCCAATTTAAGAGGCTTTTTGGTTACAGTTCACCTTTACTTTCTTCCTTTCCACCTTTTTAATCTTTATTCATCACTCTGAAAATGATGGTCTGCAGCAGGGACCGGGCAGAGCTCATGTTTCCCAGCTTTCCTAGGCTGTAGTTCACTAAGAAGCCAAGCTGGTCTGGAAACCAGTTGGAGAGGCTGATAGCCACTGCTTTAGTGAAAAGCAGATACTCAAGTTCCTGCTCCTCTCCGAGGCCACTGCTGCACTGTTTTAATTTATCACCCTTCCCTTTATACCACCAGTTTATCCACAGGCTGTGCTCACCATCCTTTGTCACTGCAAAAATGGAATAATCGCCCCTGTTCTGCTCCCTCAGTGATCGCATCCTCTAGGGGCTCAGGAGTTCACCTGTCTGATGTTTTTCTGTTCGTTAGTGTAACTCAGGCCTGTTACCATTTTGGTTTTGCAGCATTCTGATTATGGCAGTTGGCAGGATACCATTTGCTTTTTACCGATACAGCTAGCTACCACGCTGCGAATGCAGTTACAGCAGTGGAAGAAGTGTCGTTTGCCAGCATCCTTTAGGTAACGGCATGTTTTGCCTAAGCCTGAGCTAGGTGGGCATGAGTCAGCTCTGATCCAGAAGCCATCTGGCCGTGCAGTGCTGTTCTGAGCTCATCAGGCTGCTCTCTGAGAAGGTTTCTTTGCTCAGGCAGAACATTTACAGCTCTTTGGCAGCTCAGCCCTGTACCCGCCAGGAGAGAGGGCGTGTGTCCATTTGCATCCCTTGCAACAAGCCTGCTGCATTCCTCACACCCTCCCAGAAGGAGCATGAGCTGTAAAGCTGTAAATACTTTACGGCGGGGTGACTGGGTCCAGTCTTGGGAGAGCATGCTGCAGTATCTGTATCGGGGCAGATAACACTTTGCCTGAGCTCTTGTTATTCTAGCCACCTGTGTTCATGAAATGGAGCCTATTTTAGCCACTCGCCAGCTGCAGGCTCAGGAGCAGACACCACAGCAGCTCACTGGTTTCATTCTTGCTTACATGATGATCCTGACTCTCACGCCCTGCAGGTAATGTTGCCTTCCCTGTTTGGGGTCACCCAGCCCTCTCTTGTCACTTAGTGCAATGTCAATGCCATGCAGCTGATGCACCTGCTCTTCTACTTGCTCACTCCAGGAGTGCTCTGTGAGTCCTGAGCACTGACCCTACTTCTGCTCTTCATACCCAACGTCTGCCTTTAGCTCTTAGACCCTGGAAATCCCTGAGCACAGTCAGGCACAGCATCAGTGAGGGCTGGAGCTGGGCATGCGCTTTCCTAAGCTACCACAGCAAATGTGCAAGTTTTCCGTTGGAGGGAGGGCATTCCCAAAAGGGCATGTTAAGCCCTGTCTACCTTGTACAAAAAGTGGCTCTGCCTGTACCAGGGCAAAGGTGAATTCTTAGTGCCCTCTTGTAGGCAATAATTGCTGGGAGGTATAGAACTGGCGGAGATGAGGCAAATTATAACCTTGGAGCATGAATTTTCCTAGCCTCCCTGTCTGGATCAGCTAACATATAAAGTGGCAGATAGCTTTGATCTTGCTTGGATTTTACCCTGCTGTCTGACCAAGGAATAGTTTTCACTGCACAGGGCTGTGGGAGTTGGATAACAAGGGAGTATCTGCCTGCGGGCAGGGGCTGCTCTCACAGGCCTGTCTGACTCCATCCACGGCTGCATCTCTTCATCCACAGTGTGGCGTTCCAGCCAGACATGATGCTGTCAAATCACGAGTGTGACACAGGTCACCCACAGTCACACTCTTCACCCCAGCCCATCTCAGCATCTCCAGTGAGGGCTGTGCTCTTGCACCTACACCCTCCCATTCCCCCTGAGCAAAGCATTCCTTCCTCTGATCTTGCCCTGTCACACACCCAGCAGATCCCTGTCCATATGTGTACGTGGATCAAGAGGATTCCGGATCTTACTACCCATTATGTTCTTCTCAGTTTTGGCATTGATGGACACACAGTTCAAAACAACGTTCCGCAAGCAGGAGAGCACCAAAATGCAGCAATACTGACAGCGAGGCCTCTGCAGACTCAGCACATAAAATGGGTCACTACTGTGGTTATTTCAGTTACACAACTCCAGCATGCTTGCCTTTCTTTCTCCTTGCCTTTCAAGTCACTTGCATGTAAACAAGTGAAACTAAGACAAGGGGGTAACAAAATCAGGGTGAGGAACTGAGAGGGGACAGGAAAGGGTCCCGCAGTACTGGTCTGGAGGCTAGCATCCTCACAGCTCCAGCCAGCTGGTTCCCCAGAGCTCTGATCCTGAAGCTGCGGTAGGAATAAAGACCCATTGAGAAGTCTGGCTCCAAATTAGCATTTGAATTCCCTTGTAGTCTGTTGTCAGATGGGCAGGAGGTGGGTGCTAGTCTCCGTCTCTCTCGGTACTGATACACAAAGGTGGCTTTAAAAGGTCCTTATTTTTCTGAGGGAAAGAAATGCGTTGCTCAAACTATGGACACTTTGTGTTTTCCTTTTTTTTTTTCTCTTTCCCCTCTCTCTCACTCCTCTGTTTCACCCCCTTTCCTGGATCAGGCTGAGCCGTAGATAGACATGTCTGGGTATTGTTAGCCCTGTCTGACCTACTTCTTTCCCTCCCTTTGGCCCCTTGTGTTATGGATGATGGTGCTATGGAAACCTGGGTGACATGCCAGTGCCACAAATCCAGGGCCACCAGCTGTACTCTCCTCCCCCAGCCCCACAGGAGCTTCCCTCCAAAACACAACCCCAAAGAAAGTTACCAGTGCTGCTTCCAGGGGAAATTCAAGGGTGTGCTCCATCCGGCCCACCAAGCCATGCTCCAGAGGGAGCGGGGCGCTCCTCCTTGGGCTTGGGTGCCTGGGTGCATTTTTTCCCCGGTCCCAGGGCACAGCATTTCTGTGCTGGGGACCAAGTGTAAACCCACCATTGTCTGCTCACCATACCTGTTTGTGCATGTATCCTGCACATGACCGGTAGGAAAGTACACGTGGATGCCCTTGAAGTTCCCAAGATAAAAATAAGCTACAACCTTGTGCACCTTGTGGTACGAAAGCCTTATGGAAAGGTGGCTAGGTTCCTATAGACACAGGAAAGGGAACGTGTGCATGCCGGTGATCCTTGCAGTGGGCGGCAGTTGCTTCATCTGGGGACTGAGCTGCACACTGTCATTGTCACTCGCTTGCTCGCATAGGAACCAGCCCCATCAGGGAACGGAGGCTTGTTTACAAGTTCAGCCTCTACGTTTCTTCTGATAAAAAAAGTTCTCGCTGGTTCTGCAAGCTTCCTTGGCTCACTGCTGGCCTCCCATCCGGCTGGCCGCTTCGCCCGGGGGGCTGTGGCAGTATCGGGGGGTTTTGCTTCCACGTATCTCATGCCAAAACTTTTCCAACCCGTTGCTGATGCGGAGGGGTGGCTGTGAGGGCAGGGAGCGGGAGGGAGCTCGGGAATCTGTCAAACGCTTGCAGGAGGCCCTTAGTAAGCCACCTCCAGGGGTTTCTGCGAGGCTGCAGGCCTCCCCCCAGCCAGCAGCCCCCAGGCCAGGGCCCGGCGCAGCGCGGGTGGCACCTGAGGCGGGAGGGTTTGTGCCCGGTGCCTGCGTGGACGCCGCCCGGGGCATGGCCGGGGACGCCCAGGGCACCTCCCGGGGAGCGACGGCCCTGGCACGGGCGGCGGGCTGGGAGCTGCCGGGACCCCCCTCCGGGATCCCTCGCCCCGGGTCCCCACCGGGCCCGGCAGCTGCAGCCGCGCGGCAGCAGCGCCCTCTCCCGAGCGGCGCGGCCGGAGCCCGGGGCGGGCCGGCACCGGGCGGGCCGGGGCAGGTCTGCGGGCTCGGCTCGCTGCGCCTGCGGCCGCCGCGGCCCGGCCTCGGCTCCCCTGCCCCGACCCGCCCGGGCCGACCCCGGCCCCGCAGCGCACCGGGCCCGGGAACGCTCAGCCCGGACGCACATGCTCGGGGGGAGCGGGGAGCGGAGCCGGCGTCGTGGGCCAGCCCCGCCGGGCCGGGCATGGGGACCCTCGTCTCGCTGCGGTGGCAGCGCCGTTAAACCGGCCAGACGCGGGTGGGCGGAGGGGCAGCCCCCGGCGCCCCCTGCAGCGGGCGGGTGGCGCGGTGGCTCCGTGCGGCACCGGGGGGCATCGCGCTGCTCGGCGGCGGCGGCTCCGGCTGCATAAATCCTCCTTGTAGCATCAATATAAACACGAATTAGATGCGTTTCTAGTGTCCGAATGGGGTAAAACCATCGACGGTATCTTTGAACCCTGGTCCGGTGCAAAGCGATTTCCCTTGGTTACAGTTACTATATCGCATAGCATACATGCAGCCTTGCCCCCCATCTTAGCCTCTGGCCCCAGCCCCGTACCCATGCCCACCTTGTGCCCCGGGGTCAGCTCAGCACGGCTGGGTCACACAGGGACCCCGAAGGAGCCCTGAGCTTCCCCGAAGTAGCTGAGCGATGACAGCATCCCTGGATGGAGGACCTTTCCTGCTGCTAGAGGCACCTGGAACGACCCTTCTGACAATTGTTTGAGGGGAGTGACATGCTGGGCGTTTCTCCTGTGGCAGAACTAGCGATGGCAAGCAGCTGGGGCCAGAGCCTAGCTGTGCTGCACCAGGGTATTTAATGGTCCTCTGTGCATCCAAGGGGAGATGCTGGCTTGCCATGACCTCGCTGCTGAATCATTAACTTCCATCCACTGAGTCATTCTGCAGCCCTGTCACACACGGAGCTGAGATCAGCGAGGCTGAGGTGGGCAGTGGCTCCAGGCCGATACAGTGGGGTTAGAAAACTGTTTGTAGGGTAGCAGATGGAAGTTGTGTCTGCAGAACCGGTGAGCACCCACCTGGACTAAGCCGAGACAGAAGGGTTTTGACAAGGAGCCAAGACCTGCATCAGCAGCTGGGGCTGGTCCCTCTGTATTAACCCTCTGGGAGGTGACTGGTTATGCTGGTAAAAAAGTGAGGACTGAGAATTAACTTCAAGAGATGGTGAGATGTGTTAATGTAAAGTCTAACTAAAATGTCACTGGGGACAGGTAGCATCTCTGTTCCTGCCCAGCCTTGCTGAGGCAAGGTTAATCGACACTCAGCTTTTTCCAAAGTGTATTACCAAAGATGCTAGGAAAAAAGTTAGTCTGTTTTTTATCATGCTGTGACACCTGGCAGTTGCTGTGAGGATGGAGCCCCACTGCACTGAAAACTTTGCAGAGACAAGTGTTGTACCGTTGGTTTTGTTTGGATTTAAGCCTTCTCCTCCAGTGTTTGCCAACCGCAACACAGCAGTGCAACTCCAAGGCAGGAGAGGTCAAAGGGAAACAGACTAGAGGCTTTACTGGATAAGCCAATTTAAGATGCAGGCAAGGAAATGAAACAATGTGAAAAATGAATCACTTCTTCCAAAAACCACCTGCCTTTTGTTCTTACAGTCTAGATATGCCTACTGCTGGGGAAGGGAGGGGAGGACGGTGGGCTTCAAAATGTGGTTAGGCTGGCAGCATGTTAATGCAGTTATTTTTGCTCTCTGGGTTTGGTGTGAACCCCCCTGTGATGACGGCACAGAGCACTGCTGGCGTTTTCTAAGCTCTGTTGCTAACATGAGCAGACCAATGGCCAAAAGCATCGGTGTTGTGGATGCTGGGTCCTGTGAAAATCCAGCCCTTCTGGGAGCTCAGCTCGGCACCTGTGAAAATCAGCTTCTCCCTACACAGAGCTCTCCTCCTGTGGGATGTAGGGTTGCAGGCTGGGTTGCACTGCATGGCAGGGAAACCAAGGCAGCTGCCTTGCACTAAAATGCTCATGGTTTTGTTCCCTGCTAATTGCAGACCCACAAGGAGACACCCAGCACAGCAAGCTCAGTGCCTTTTTATTTGTGCACATTGTCGTTCAGCAGTATTGAAAGTTATACATGCAGTAGTGCTTATGAGTTTGCGCAGTCTGATTTACAATATCGCCCACAGGAAACAGCTAATAACCATCACAAGGGCACTAATAGACTTTCGCACAACAGGTTGGTGGTTGCTCCTGTTTACCCCTTGGCTCTTTTGTTATGCCTCAGCCCACACCTGGTTTCAAACAAATGCCTTTCTTAGGTGTGGGCCTTGGAAAACTGGCACAAGCTGTTGGAGGAAGGAGAACACATGACGGTTCCCTGGGACAGCTCACTGGGAAGCTCAGGCTGAGATGAGTTTTCAATGATTTTTCTTTCATGTGTTCAGTTTTCCTAAAATTCTCCTTGTTTAGGAGCATTGTTGTTTCCACATCAGGCATGGAGCAGCTGGCAAAGAGTGCCATGGTGGAAAAATGCCTCCTGAAGAACTCAGCAGTTCTTGGCTGTGCTGGGCATCAGGGAAGGAGGTGCTGAAAACTCGGGTGAGGATGGATTTGTCCCTGGGGGCTGTATTAGTTGCAGCCAGTCTATTACTGTGGGCAGGAGGGAGCAGGACTCAAAGGCAAGGACACTGGTGAGGTACAGAGGGGTGGTTCATACTGTGAGAAGCTGGAGGACATTCAGCCCCATGTAGTGAGAGAGGAAGAAATGAATGATGCCCAGGGCTGATGCTGCAATGAGAATCCAGAGAATTCCAGTGCCAAAGTATATTGCGGGGAGCCTGGTGGGAGAGAGGGAGCCTGCTGAGACTGAGCATTGCTGCTCTTGCCTGGGAGTGGTCCCTCCCTCTCTGCAGAGGACAGGTGGGAAGGCAGCCCCTGGCTGTCCCCTGCCCACTGCGTGGGGTCCTGTGCCCTGCTCCTGCTTCGAGGGAGCACACACACACCCGCAAGGGCTGCAGGCAGCTCCAGCCTTGCCCCACGTCTTAGTCTCTGGCCCCAGCCCAGTACCCATGCCCACGTTATGTGTCGGGGCCAGCTCACCAAGGCTGAGTCACACAGAGACCCCAAAGCAGCCAGGAGTCCTGAGCTTCCCCGAAACACATTATGTTCCCAAATGCAAACCCCCAGGGGTTACCCCATACTCCAGGCTGGCAGAGGTGTTTACCTCTTTGAGGATGATGTCCTGTATCCTATAAAGTAGCAGTAGCGGGCATAGAGATAGAGCAGACCCAAGCCTGCAGCCACACCTGCAGATGAGAGAGATCACGGTGACCATCTCCAAAGGCTTTTTACTGCTACCTGAAGTCAAGCAGGCAGCCCAAAGTGAAGGAACAGAGGCTTTGTGTCCTCTGGCTCTACCCTCCCATCAGAGGCAGAGTTACTGCCAGATTTGTTGTTCAGAAGGTGAGCAAGACCCGAGGACTGAGCCAGCACTCAGGGGAACAGATCCAGTGACAAACCAGGTAACAGTCTATTCTCACCTTGATGGAAGAAGAGGCCAGCCTGCCACAGAAGTGCCAGGAAAATGGGAAAATACTCAGAGGAGTTCACCCTGGCAGGAAAGAGGAATGTCATAAACAAGGGAAAGGAGGAAGATCCTTCTTTTTTGCTTCCCCTGGCAGTTTCCAGAGGCTGGAGGCTTTCACTTCTTAGAGATGATGTCACCATAAAAAGATGTCACCAAAAAACTTTCCTTGCAGTTCCCATCCCAGCTTTATTCACAGGAATTAAAGAGTGCAAGAAACTGGGTCTCCAAGGCACCAGAAATTAAATAAAAGATGTCCAGGTCAGACCATGCACAGAAAGACCCCATGAACGAGCCTCACTGCCCCTTCCCAAGTGCTACAGCTTAAACCCTGCTGTACAAGCCCCAAAGCCTCAGGGAAGGTCTGCCCCGGGGATGCGCTGAGGATGAAGTGCATCTTAAGCAGATAAGGCCAGAACAGCTTGGGCTTTGTGCAGGAGCAGGAGGGATTACTTAGCTGTTTAGATTGTTTGTACACCATGCCCTGTCCCCCCAGGGACAAAGTAGTAGGACTAAGAGATGCTGGATGAGGATGAGGCTGGGCTGGGCTGGCAAAGGAGCAGGGAAGGGGACGGCTGAGGGGATCCTGCTCCTGCTGCCCGGCTGCTTTTTATTCAGTGCTCAGCTACACCAAAAGTGGAAGCCTCCTCCCTCTCTGCCTCCCTCCCCACTGCAGCCCTAGCACAGAAGTCACAGCAGAGGTGCTGGATTGTGGCTATCCCGGCCCGGCCCCAGGTGAGAACTCTCTGGGAGCTTGCCCTTCTCCATTGAGCTGGGTTCCGAGCAGGGCTGAAACCGTTGCAGATTATCTTAGAGTTTTACTGAATCTTTCTATATTTCTGCTTATTTGTGAAAGTTAGCTATAGGAACATCTTGATTTTAAGGAGTTAACCTCCATGTTAGCATTACGTTAGCACTTATTAAGCAATGACATATGGGTTGCTGTGCTACTTGTTATCCAAGACTGTGTTACTTGAAGTCCCTATCCTATAGACCATAATAACCTTAGTGCTTACTCTCTAGACCATAACCAGAGCAACCTAGGTTCTGTTGTGTATAGAATGAGTTATTGGACAGCTTGGCAAGGCCAATATCTAGCTGTCCAACTTGGCAACAAAACTTACTTTGAAGGTGTCCCGAAGTGAACTACCTTCATTATAACACTAACAAACACACCCAGAGGTCAAGCAGACCCTTGTGAAGGTGAAGATCCTTCCCCTGCACAAGCATAGCAACAGAAGAGGCTGACACAGCAGATATTATAATTATATGCAAATTACTAACCAATCATTGTAACTGGGAGTGTACAACCTTGTAATTTTTGTGTATAAATATAACAGTGAAATCTGCATAGGTGTACTTGATTTGTGGAGATGCCACCGAGTACCCAGCGCTGCAGTAAAGGAGTGCCTGAGGTGGTGTTAAAGAGGTTTTATTCCTGATTTTGGTGACAAAGCTGCCTGAGGCTTTGACACCACTTGGCTGAAGCCAGCTGAAGTTTCAATCACCAACAACTGTCTTTAGCAGCCCTGCACTCTACAGCAGAGATTCCCGTCTGAGTTCTATCAGCAGCTGGCTGCTGTGTTTAGGACTCATGAGCCAACCAGCCCTGATGCCAACTCTTAAGCCCATTAACTTAACCCCGAGGAAGGCGAGTAGCTGAATTACAGTCCTGAGAAACGAATCGCAAAGCAGGGATGGGGCAGTGCCATTAGACAAGAGATCTGGCATGCATCTTATAAGAGGAGCTTCTTACTGTGCTCGAAAGATCCTCTCAAATTCAGGGGGGCCTGAGCTCTTTGGAGGAGAAATGCCAAATGCCCTCCTAGCATAGATGACCTGGAGGAAGAAGTAGGCTGCGGCAAAAGAGAGAAAAGGAACAATGGTCAGTCCTCTTGATACAAGAATTATTTACTTTAAAAAAGAAAAAAAGAGGGGAGGGGAAAGGGAAGATACATAAATATCTATAGTGAAAAACAAGAAAGAATTTGAAAATCAGAGGATTTTCCTTACAAAAAAGAGTTAATCCTTACAAACAGTTAACAAAACTGATCATGGGAGAAGGAGTAGATACCACAAATATGTCAAGCTGGGACACAAGATAAACTCAAGGAGGACCAAATGGTTAATGAGACCAAACAGAAAATTACTGGAACTGTGTGTGAACTACCCTAATTAGCATACTAAGAGATCCACCCCTGAGCAAAGAAAGCCCCCTCCCCACAGAACATGGGTGGTGAAAACCAAGAATGCTGTATCTTCAAAAGGAGCTGAGGCTTGTAAGAACCAATGAGAATTAACCACAACTAAATATAAACAATTGCTCAAAAGTTTTAGTATGTGTTGAGAGGTGTGCTAGCTGTGTGGGTTTACAACCTAGCACCCATCTCTGCGCAGACATGCAATGAACATACACTTCAGCTCCGAGTGTGGTTCTGCTCTTGCACACCAGGTGAAGATGTGCGAAGAATCCAGATTTGGGATAACGCTCTGGCTGGGCACGGTGGGGTCAGGAGACTGCCGGAGGTAGGGGCAAAAGTTCTGTTGTCTCCTCCCAACCTTTCACGCCCGCATAGCAGAGAAAGCTGGATGAAAATCCCAGATAGTTTCAGGCAAGGAGAAGGAATGACCCAGTGCAACAGCAAAGCGAGGAGGATGCAGTAACATGCCACTAGTGGATACCTGCTTTCTCTCTTATGTGATTAACAGATCATCTCTTACCCATAGAAGTTGTTACACAGTTCAGATGCACTTTGCTACTGCCAATTTCAAGGACTTTTTCAATCTCTAATTCTTTCCCCTTCTAAATCCTGATAGCTGAATAGGGAGGGAACTGATGCCACTGATAAGCCACCCAGATGCTGAATTAAATTGTCACGCAGTGTGGAACCAAGGCTGGGAGACCCATCGCAGCCCATTCTTCCACCTTTCCAAACTGCAGTGAAGGGCTTCCCAGGCACTCATTTTGTTGAGTACTTTTCAAAACCCAGACAAGATACCAGTCTACTGTCCGAATAGCAGGCAAGTGCCAGTGCAACAGTAGAAATGAAATGTGGAAGTGAAAGGAAATCAGTGGAGGTACCTACAATAGACTTCCCAGCAAGCACTTGGGCATGTGCATCCAATGGTCCCTACCTTGCTCCAGGACTCCCAGGACTGTCACAGCAGCCAGCAGATGAATCTGATCCAACATATTGACTGTTCCAGACCCTAGAAAATCTGATTTCTTGATCAGAAGCTCCTCTACCCCGGTTTAGTCCTTGCTGATGTGGCAGTCAGTGGTGGTAGCTGGTAGCATAGGTTTGCTGTAATGAAACAGCGAAGATTTGTATGTGGTGCTTAAACCCAGGAGTCTGGTTTGCCTGTTACCATATGCATTATGCAGATGTGAATCAGCAGAGAGAAGCTTAATGGAATATTTCTGTTCCCACCCTCCCTTTTCCAGGAATGAGTTATGAGGAAGCGGAAAAGCCAGCAGAGAGCAAACATGAGAGATAAGAGGGGGGAACTGGCAGCTGAACTGGGGGGGGAGAAATCTCAACAGCCCAGCAATGTGCTCGCCCTGGGGTATCTGGCTTAAAACCGCTCCTAAGAAAGGCCAAGGCACATCCCTCTGGCTGATGTTGCATGAGAAACTGCAGCCCCATTGGGGCTGTTCTGCACCACTTGAGCATCAGGACAGGCGGCTTTTCATGGTACATATCACTGCATGCACGGACTCTGCAAAGCATGTGTTGGGCACAGAGAATGACACTGAGACAGCATTGAATAAAGCCCATGAGTGAAAAACCCACTGCAACGATAAGACAGGATGTGGTAAAGTATAAAAGGTATAGATCTGTCTTGCACAGTGATGCTTCATTTGGGCGTAGGTCCTGCAGAATGACTGTCAGACACTGCAAGCATTTCAGAGCCAGCCTTGTACTGGAAAGCCTGGGAGCTGTGCACTTAAGGTTTCTGATCATTCCTCAGCCAAATTAACTTTCATCGTAAACACAGAGAGAGTTCTGTGCGGGCAAAAACCTGCAGAATTCATCAGGATATAGCAAAAGGAAAATGATGTTTTCACACATCAGGAGAGACCCCACTCAGCTAATTCCTGTCTAACAGCACAAAGCTGGCACGGCTGTGAGCTGCTGAGACTGCTGGCTTTGTTTCCTTCCTCTCCTTTGTTTGAAGAATTTTGCCTTCCATTCAGGGAAAAAGGAAAGTGGGTTAAGACAAAGTGGTCGTTAAACATGACTATTATAGAAAATAAGATCAGATTAAAGCAATTTACAGAAATTACATTGTATGTTGATTCCTTTATAGACTTTCTAAGAAGCAATAAACTGGTTCCAGTTTTCTGCCTCTCTGTAAGGGATAAAGGCACCTGAAGAGGCTATTACAATGTCCCAGCTTAGTATTTCTCCAAATACCAGACACCACCGCTTCTCAACCAACAGCTCTAAGATTAATTCCTTCATCTCTGAAATTATCCTTTTTCAGTGCAGCAACTGTTTAGAAAAACAAAGAACATTGTGTTTTCATTTTCTCCCATTTAGTTGTCAAAGAAATTAAGGACTTTCCTGTGTCAGCTCAAAAAGGGCAGAGGTCTCGCAATGCTTAATGATGTTTGATTTCCCTCTGCTCCTGTCTGATTACAGCCTGCTAGCAAAAGAAAATATAAAGCAATACAATCAAACAAAAAAGATCCAAACTTACACCCCCATGAGATGACAGTGCAGCATAACCTGTATCAAGTGTCAAATATGTGTAAGGAAACCTGGGCCAGGAGGAGCTGTAAAGGCTGCCCCAGAGCACTCCTGCTCCCCAGGTCATCATTAGATGCAAAATACTTCCACTATCATCTAGCGTAGTCTAAATATAATAAAGACTAGTAGAAACATGAATGAATAAACAAGCACAGATGTCTCTCCCCTCCTCCTCCCTCCCCCATAAGCACAATTTTTCAAGCTGTCTTTACCTCCTAAAGGGCACAACATTTTTCTTGTCCCTGTTTGTCACCATCAGAACTCTCCTTATTTTCCATTCTCACTCAGTGTTTGCAAGACACAGACACAGGTACCCTCCTCCCAGTACTAAATGCCCTTCGATGATGGGACTGTCACCGGAGGACAGCCTCAGCACCCTGCAGACCACAGTGACCACCGGCATCCCTGCGTAGGGGATGCCACAGCAGGCTCCAGCCAGCATACATGGTCCCCCTCGTCCCTCCACAGCCTCCACCACCTCCCTGCTGTTTGCATCCAGCCTAACAACTACAGCCACGGCAGCCATGCAGTGACTCAGATCACACCGTTGATCAGGCAGAAAACTTCCCGGTCCACAAGCAAAGGGAGACCTGCTTGCAGGCAGCTTGGTGAGCCCAGCTGGCTACATGGCCACCGCATCCCTGGGCTCTGCGGGAGGAGAGGGGCAGGAGGACAGCCAGGGTAGGGAGGTGGGGACAAGGAGTCACCACTGTCATCATCCACCTGCAATGACACTGGAATAAGCACATTTCAAAACCTCACCCTCCAAGGCTGACATGGTTTCATTTCCTCCCAAGCAAAGCCAAGTCCTGTAGTACCAGGCGCACCTCAGGATGCATTTGCTGAGCAGCAGCTAAAGAAAAGCTGTCCCCCTCTGCCACTCCCTGGTGGTTACTCTGCTCTCCAGGTTACACCATGTGAATGTGGCCCTGCATCACCAGGCAGCTGGATTTAGCATGGTCCATATTCTTCACACCTCCCACTGAGTCATTGCTAGAGGTGTTTCTCTGTGCCCATGGTTGCTTCTGCTACCTCTTTCTGCAGCCATTAATCCTTTCTTCCTCCTGATTACCACCGTAGGGCCACACTGTGAGCTGGACTGCAACACCAATTGAGATTAAAATAATCTTGGGAAGAAATACAAGGAACACAAGAGGCTTGGAGGAATTTTAAGCATCCACAGAGTTTGCACTACCTATTAATCCCCAGGAGCAGTGGGGCAAGGAGAAGCCAGCAGCACTGAGTCCAGCACCATTTACATGCAATAACATCCCCCTAGAAATGTATTTCATGGGAGTACCATGGGCTAAGAGCTTTCTGTTAGTGGAATGGGGAACGTTTTGCAGCAACTTACCCTTCAGCTGTGAAGCATGCAGGTTCCTCGTCCTTCCAATCGTATTGTAAAAATATGGAAGTAGTTTCTAATGTAGTTGGCAGTTGTGTTTCCTCTCTTTCTGCATTCTTTTGCAGCCACTGAGCACACTCAAACCCGTGGCTGTGGAACAGCTTGAGAGAACACTTAGTGTCACTCTAACAGCCACATAGAAAAAAAAAACAGGGGTTTTCCTTCAAAAGAATTAAAAGCTACACAGAAAAAAAGAGGTTTTCTAGTTCAAGAGAATGAAAGAGAGCTCAGCCCCAAGCACCTCAGTCTGTTCAACTAGCAGCTCCCTCAGGCTGGGATGGTGGGGCTGGTGACATGCCTTCCTCACCTCCCATGCTTGCAGAGGCTTCTCTTAAACCAACATGTGTTGAGATTTTCCTGGAATTCTTGGATTTTGCATCTTGAAGTGGGAGGACAGGCTAAAAATATGGTAAGAAAAGGCCGGTTGAGCATTTCATCCCTTACAAAGATGCAGTTGGCCCCATGGGGCCATTCCAAGGAATGGGGACAGCTGTGGTCTATTTCTGCTCTGCGGTTCCCACCAAGGCCCAGTAAGGCAAAAGCTGACTCAGATCTCCTAAGAATTTTGAAATGTGTCCTGGGTTCTGCATTTTGCAATAACCATAAAAACTTTGCATGACAGGAATTACCATGTCTTCCTAAAATGTGAATGTATACAGAGGCTTCTCCTTTCTGAAAGTGAAATAGCAGGTGGTTGGTTTCGGCAGCAACATCCAGGCTGGCACCGTGTGAAGCATCCCTCAGAGTACAAACTCAGTATATGTTGGAGATGTGTGTTAGCCTGTTAATCTAGGCAGATTTCAGACTGATTTACAAATCCTGAGATTTCTATATTGGTGGCATATCAAAGAGGTCACATAAATGCTCTCAAATCATTAGTAACAGCAAAATTTCTAAGGGCCAAACAAATCTCTGGGCTGCTTTGGCCCTCTGCTTGAATGACGCTGCATGGAGCAGGACTGTGGCCAAGCGCTCCTATTGACAGTGTTTCTCATCTCAGTAAAGGTGAAGGGCTTCGTTTTGAAGATAAAATGGGGAAATTCAAAGCCATTTTCTAAAAACCAAGATGGAAAGCTGAGTCTTTGAGAAACTACATAAATGAGTATATATACTAATTTGGTTAGTTAGGGATAATTTGGAGAATTTTTTTAAAAGATTTCTTCTGAAGGAGTTTGGTGAGCTTTATCTGTACGCATATTAAATCTGACTAGAGGGCACATGAGTATAAAAGCAATGCCAATATCCTTCCCTTAGCCCATCATCAAAAGGCACTGATACATGCAAATGAATAATACCCTTTATTTTATGGTCAACATCTGTTAAAAATATTAAAACAGGCAAATTAAAGCCCTTCCTTGTCCTGCCTTGTCTTGTGTTATTGTCACATGAGGAAACTCCTTTCCATGTATTTTGCCAATTTTCCTACTACTTTTTCAGCAGAATGTCAGAAATAGCAAATAAACAAGAAGAACAAAGCCAGAAAGGCAGATGCATCTCTGGTTAGCTCGAAGAACGAATCTCTGGAGCAGTAAGTGCATATGGCAGGGAGGGGGAGGATTTCCCTTTGCAGAGGGACAAACAAGCCTTTCAAACATCTGTGGCAGTTCTTATGTTAACAGACACTTAGTATTATCCTATAATGATGTGGGGAAAAAAATTGCAAGGCTACAGGGCACATCAAAATACATCAAAGGCTGAAGAGTGGTCATGGAGTGCAGCTTCCCTTTTCCTAAATTATAGGGGCGAAGAAATACAGCCATGTAGCTCTTCCATCTTGTTTGGAGCAGAAAGGCGGGTGGCAGCCAGCACTACCCAGTTATGAGACACTGCTGGGCAGGGCATCAGAGAGGGGCTCAGCGAGGGCAGCTCTGAGGGGACATTTTCTAGGGGAGAGACTGGCATTCCTGGTAGGTCTCCTGCAAAGGTGAGACCCTTGGCTTGCCAGGCAGGGGGGAAGCGTGGGGGGAATTTGCTTGAACTGGGGAGGTGTTGCTCTGCAGGGTCATATCTACAGGGATGGGCAGTCGGGAGGGCAGTGGTCCCTCTGCTGTTACCATCACTTTTCACACCAAAGTCCTCTCCCACATGGGGTTAGGGGAAAGGAGAAATTTCAGGGAGGCAAAGGAGGTGGTGCTGGGGGAGATCTGCAGTAGGCAGAATGTGATGTGGATGGAGATGCAGGCTGGGCTGCCCGTGCTCAAGGCCAGCTCTGTAAGTGGGGACCACACGGCTGGGAAGAGAATGTGAGCTGCAGAGAAATTCTGTGGGGGCTCCCTGGTTCGGTCGGGAGCTGCATTTAACCTCAAGCCCTCCCACTCATATTTTGCCATGGCCACCTGTGTCCAGTCATATGCCTTGCCCTTGAACTTGGCTTCCTTGGACATCACTTATTGTGATAGGCTGGCATGGCCATCTCTGGGCTGTGTCTGTCCTGGTCATCCTCACCGGAGCTGCTCTGCTCTCCTTGCTTGGCGCTGTGGGACTGCACCCTATGGCAGCCTGTGTCCTGCCAAGTGTCCTGCTCCGTGTCACCCTATCCATCAACCTGGACCACAGCTGAGCTGGACAAGCATGGAGGGTGAGACCGCAGAGTCTCCAGCCATCAGCCTGGGACAAGTAACAAGGCCTGCAGAGGAGCTCATACAAGAGCAGAAGGTACTGGGAGCAGCACAGCCGGATGCATTAGAAGACAGACAGATGTTTCTGTAAATCTTCTCTGGTGTCAGCAGTATTGGAAAGTTTTGAAATACATCTTTGGAAAGAACCAAAGGCAGATACTGTGGATAAGAGCAGGGCATTGTTTGGACTGCTGTTCTTTGAGCTCGTTTGCTCTTGTGTGCCCAGAAAATGCCCTGAGTGATGTGCCTGAGGGGACGGGGCAGCCAGACAAGAAAGGGAGCGTGGGTACCGGGTGGGATGCCACCAGCGCTGCCAGTACACACACTGTGCTGCTGCTGTGAGGTTGCAAATGCAGCACAAGCAGTGTGGAGAGGCTGCCTGGGTCACTTAAACAGCTGAGCCCAGAGAAACTCAAATGGGCTCTGTCCCTTCTCCCATCTCTGAAGGAGAGGTTCAACAGCTGGCCTCTGCACCTCCTGCTGGCACAGGACCAGGAAGATGGCTGCAGCTATAGGTCATGGGGGCAAGATGTGAGTTTGGGAACAGACAGGTTTCTGGTTACTGGCTGTTATTTATTTTTTTCTTCTGTATCTTTTGCATGTCAGAACCTGGCCAAGGTTGAGCTGACCTGCACATACTCGATGGTGGCAGCCACAGGGAGAGTGGGGCTGGGGACAGACCCTGGGAAGAGGTGCCACAGGAACACAACTCCTCCAGCCTCATGTGAAGCCCGGATGCTGCATGAAGGCTGCCCCAGCTCTGCTGTCCACCAGCAAGGACAGATAACTCCTGCTCCCAGCGTCTCAAGTTGGGGGACACCACTTAAGGTATCAAAAGCAGATGTTCCTTCTGAGACTTTTTTTCCCTGCTCCTGGCTTGCAAAAAGTGGTCCCAGTGTCACCCATCCTGACATCAGTCATCTTCCAGCATCTTCAGAGCAACTTCAGCCTCTCCAGCTACAGCAGTGCTGGCCCACAGAGGCAGGCAGCTGGGGGCTGTGTTGTGGGAAGCCGGGACAGATGGACAGGTGCTCCAAGTTAGAAAATCCTGCTCTTCCCAGAGGCCTCTGAAAAGTAGCTGATGAGTTCATCAAGAACTGGGAGCTTTTGAAAAATGTGAGAAACTGCCTCTCAGCAATCACAAAGCCATGCTCAGTCCCACACTGGGACAAAGGAATTGCTTTAAAACCAGCTGAGTTTATTTTTAGGGTGTGAAGTGGTTGCATGATGCAATTGTGTAAAAGAATAGAATGACCAGAAACAGCACTAAATACCAAACTTGCCTGCACAGCCTTGCTTTTAACCACTGGGAGGCTGAAATGGCAATTGAAGTGATGCTACTTTGCAGACTATCTGCTTCCCAAAACCTGGCGGTGGGATGGATGGTGCCTGTAAGTGCGCTGACAAGAAGATTCACCAAGTGATACCAGGCAGATGCTGACCTCCTGATTAGAGCTGTATGATCAGTACCCCAAAGCTCTGCTGGGGAAAAAGGCAGAGAGGACCTGCCATAATGTGAAGATTTCTTGTAGCCCTTGCACAAGAAGTATTCCACGGCTTCCAGTTTCCTCATGTAATTCCACTGCCTTCTTACAGTGAGGTGCATTCAATGTTTGTTTTAAGGCAAACTTGCTTTCTTAGTGATACAACCCTTCAAAAGACATCATGCTTTCAATACATTGTCTGCAAACCACATAGATATACTTTTTTTTGATTTGTGCCTGTGACGGCTATAAGCAAGGTGGACAGTACTGGAATGTGGATCCCGCTGCCTGTTGCATCACACTTCAGGAAACCCAATTTCCAGCATCCATCCATCTGCTCCACATTGCACAGGACTGGGATGCTGCCTAATAATTTTGCATGTCTTGATAGTAGCCACTTCTATTAAGAAAATTCTCAGTGCCCAAGCCAGTGCTTGATGTCTCCTGGCTACAGAGGTTTCTGTCTGCAGGACAGCATTCATCCCCTAGCTCTGCATGATCAGAGTAGACTTTTACCCAGTGTCTGGCATGGCAAAGCACAGTTGAACACAGCATAGAGGGTCTTGGTCTTTGGTATTTGAAAGCCCTGACATTAGTGCTGGTCATTGCAGTTTTACATCACAATTTAGTCCTTTTGTTTAGCACCTGCAGAGATCCCAAATGGATGCTATGCCCTGTACAGTTTCAGTGATTACATGTAACAGCTTGTGCACTTTATTCACTGTCTTGGTCTTCTCCTGAATACCCCTCTTAAATTTTTGGCTGTTGCTATAGTTCTGCAAATACCAAAGAACAATTTGCCTTGTCCTTTGAGTGGAAAAAAGAGCTCTGGTATCTGTGCGACAACTAAGCCTTTGGCAGCAGGAATAACAGCACTAGAAATTAAAAATAAAAGCAGATTATACAAGAAAGGGATTTAAGGGAGCTCAATCTCAAATTCCTGCAATTGCCCCCAAGACGAGCACCGGTGTCTTACAATCTATTTAAAAGATCTTAATAGCCATGTGCCACAGAAAGAGAATTAACAATAACCCGTGTGACTGCTCATCATTTGCTGATATAGCCTAGTGCTATAAGGATATTGCCTGGGCCAAGGCAGCCAAATGGGATTTCAATTCATTGACTCACCAAACCAGTAACTGCTTGCTGTCTATAACTGCCTGTCTGCCAGACTTTCTAGTGCAGGCAAGACTAGAAGTGATGGTTATGAAGCAACCAGAGAGCTTATGGGACTGGCTACAGCCAACCAAGCAAGCAAAATCCCTTCTGAGCTAGCTACCTGTGGCAGTGAGGACAGGCAGGAGAACTGGGATGTCAGCTTGAACCTCCACTTGGAAAAGTGTATCTGCCCACCTACGAGGGCTTTTATTGTAAGCTGACTTTAAGGATCAGTTTCACCTGTTCTATAAATAAATGCCAACAGGTTACGCTTCAAGAAAAAATATTTTATTTTGTCTGATAAATAGCAGGGTGGATGTCAAGCAGACAATAAGGTCCTTGCCCTGTTATCCTTAATTCAAGTTTTTGTGGGAGATTTTATTAGGAGACTACTAGTTTCTGGAATTTTTAACTTCTGTCAAAGAAAGATGTTGCTGTTCAGGAATACACAATCCAGTCTGTTGGTACAGGACTTACCAGGGACCAGTGCTTAGGTTGTTACTAAAGCAAACAGAAAAAATCTCTGCCCATAATTTCCAGAGGTTAATCCAATATATTCACACATTCAGCTGCTATCTGCAGGACACTGGTTTTTTTTCAACTGTAGTGAAAATGAGTTCAAATTCCTCCCAAAGTCCTCTAATGATCAACCCTTTCAGTATTTAACATTTCTTGTACCAATGATCTTCTTAACCCTAAATACAGGGTTTCTTACATACAGATAGATTTTTAAAATATGTGTATTTTTATTACCTATCAATTTTTATTATACATATACAGATTTTTAATATATATACGTGTGTGTGTATATATATAAAAAAATCTATGAAGAGCTGCTTTAGCGGATACTGCTTTTGTAATCAGTTTAAAAATCAGTAAACAATTAGAAACAGGTTTCAAGTTAGATTTAATTTGAGGATTTTTCTGAGTTTGCCTCAGATCGACATCTTTATATTCATGAAGGGAGGAGGATCTCTTTGATTCCTTTTGCTGCCTTGTAAAAAGGTATCAGAAAACAACCTCTAACAAAAGTCTATCTAGGATTACAGAAACCTCGCAGCTCAGTCCACTTTTACCTTGGATGGGGGTTGCCCAGCAGGAACAAATGGAAAGACCCTTGTCACAGAGTTATAGACAGATTAAAAATGTACCTGTTCACAGGACAAAGTCTTAGATCAAAATATCCAAAAATTGCAAAAGAAGCTAATTATGTCAGCCAGTGACTGATTCCAGTTCCACATATATGCACTTGCAAAGAGGAGAGTTTCATGGAGGAAACACATAGAATAAATGAAAGGAATGAACTGGAAATGTGAAACCAGCATAGTGAGCTTGTCTGATATGCACTGCATAGTTATAAACCACATTTTCTGCAAAGGCAAACTCAGCTGCGAGCCTCTTCATCTTGGTGGGGTTAGCACGCTCTGAAAGAATTCAAGCTCTCACCTAGCCTGTTTTTTGATGGAAAACTAAAGCACCATATTTTTGACTCTGGAATTTGTGTTTGAGAACAACAGCATTCCCTGAGGCACAGCTGATATTTTTATTAGTCTTAATCAGATCTATCTCTTCATTCCTCCTCATTCTTTTGAGTTTCCATTGAAATGCTTGGTAGCAGCTTGCCTTTATAATTTGATCTATTTCTTTCTGTTATAATACTCCCCCCATGAT
This sequence comes from Falco naumanni, assembly GCF_017639655.2. Classification (NCBI taxonomy): domain Eukaryota; kingdom Metazoa; phylum Chordata; class Aves; order Falconiformes; family Falconidae; genus Falco; species Falco naumanni. The sequence goes on from NC_054061.1 coordinate 6,256,332, forward strand.
TAATTCAGGTCTTAAATGATAAGATCTAACTCTAAGCTATTTGACTTGAAAATGCAAGCAAAGGTTGTCATGTTTCACTTGTGTCACCTTAACCATTCCTTTCACTCTTGTGCCAGGCAGACATTTTCTGCAACTGATTCTAGATGACCTTCATTGTCCTATCAGCCTATATATCAAAGGAAACTTCTCATCCCCCAACTTCTGCTTGATTTTTCAATAGCCAGCCAGTTCTGCAATAAATTGCCACCCCCACACTTTCTTGGGTTTCTACATAAGAAAGCATCTGCACCTCCTAATTCTATAGAGAATACTGCACCACTTGTTGCACTTCCACACAGCCACAGTGCTGCTTTCCAATCCATGACTCACCATTTTCCCTGGAAACATTATTAGAACAGCCATGTTCAGGGTATTTTAACAAATTCTAGCTTTTCAGCCAGCTTCACTGAAAACTGGGGTGAATCTGAGCTCAGGACAGTAAAGAACAGCGAGAATATCACACTCTTAGGGCCACACTAATCACTCTCCTTACTCCAAACTGGAAGGAAAACCTCAGTGGATTCCAGATTCTCACATCTTCTTTGGTTGACATGCTCTTGCCTAGATCTGCTTTAAAAAAGGGGTTTGATTTCTGAAATAACATTAAGCATCATTTCCTTTAATTCCCCCGTAATCGAACAGCAGCAGCAGCGAGACCCAAACTCGGCAGGTAAGCCTAGAGACAGGCTCTACTCTTCCCTCGGTCTGAGTCAGGATGGCCAGAAATGTTTGGTGTTAATGCAAGGAGAAACACAGCCATCAAGTCCCTCTGTCTCCACGTTGTCGTGCACAAGCAGCTCCAAAGCAGAGCCTTTGGCCTGACACTGGGGAGGGTTGCAGAGCTCTCATAGGCGCTTGCCAGTGACGTGGGTAGCCCTGGCTTCCCATCCAGAGGGTTTTCAGATATCTACAAAGACAATACGGACACCACAGGCTGTATCTAAGGTTCACCTTACACTCTGGGGAGCTCCTGGGAGCAGCTGGCTCAGGTACAATATAAACATAGATTTTCTCATGAAAGAAACCTCCAGTTCCTCTCCATAGTGCACACCTTTGCCCATTATTTGATGCTTTCAGGCAAGAGTTCAGACTGTGAAGAACAACTGAATGAAAGGAAATCTTCCTCTGTAACCATTCTAATGAGGGAGGGAATGCATACATCATTGTTAACATTATCTTGGTTTTGTCAGCCACAGCAATGCAAGAAAATGCAGCATATTCCCACAGAGAACCCTGGCAGACCACCACCACCACGTTAGACCTGCTGAGGTCACTCACCTTCACTGCACACAACTCCACACAACGGGTGGGAAGTAGGGGCTACCCATGGTCCTCCCCTTTGTCCTGCTGCCACATCCGTGCCGAATTGGTTGCCGTCCCTGGTTACAGTGTGGTTTGGCAAGCCGGTCACTCCAGCAGTGACAAAGATCTTAGCACACCCTTTGTTCCTGCTGGACTCCAGAGGCCAGGCAGGCGCAGGACCACCTCCCGGCCCAGCAGCTAATCCCTTCCTGGGAGATGACTATCACAAACACAAGCAGCAGCAAATCCTATAAACTCTTCACTCCTGACTGCTTTGCTCCGGGCAACCAGGGATGGAAATCCGTCCACCACTCCTGACCAGCTAACGCTGGGCAGCTGGAGCAGGATCGAGACTCGGAGGTGCCTGCGCTTGCTGGGGACACTGGCAAAGGGCTGCCAGGAGCTGAGAGCCCCTGTGGGGCAGGGAAATACATGTTGGGGACGCGTCTCACCCCTAGAGGCTGTTGGACCCTTAGAAGGGCAGGGTTTGCTTATTCCCCACCTTCCTTTCTGGCACAGAATGGAGCCTTTTTCTGCAGAAGAGAGGAGGAATTTCAGAGGACCTTGCGGGGCGGTGAGGAATGGGGCACGACGGGCCCCGAACCACACGCCCAGTGCAAGTGTTTGGCCCCGGCTCGAGAGAAGCAGTCTGGGAGGGAGATTTTAATGCATTTTTGCCACCAGAAGGCACTGGGGAGCTGCAGATGGGAACAGTGGGTGTTCAGCTGGTCCTTCCGATGGGAGAAACAAGAGCCTCTCTCCGCTGTGCCTGGGCATAGTTCTCTCGTTCAGCCCCCTTTGCTGTCCTTAGGAAAGCACAGGAGACCTCAGCTTGCAAAGGGAGTCTCATTATCATTTTCTTTGGAAAATAAATGTGCATCAGCTTTTTTTGTGTGTAATAGCTATACGAGACAGGAAAACCATCAGAATGGGAAGATGCAGATGGTCCCCGGGGGCCAGGATGCAGAAGCAGCCATGGGGCAGCAAATGTGTCGGTGGTGCTTTAGCTGGGAGCGTTGCAGCCCCCCTGGTGCAGCAAGCAGTGTCCTGCCTGCAGAGGGAGGGATGCCTGCCTGGGATGGATGTGCCACAGACCTTCCAGATGCTCCTTGGGGAAGACCATCTCTGTGGCTGCACAGGTCACCTTCCTGCCAGGCATGGCTAAGTCAGGGAACTCCCCGAGCAGTGGAAGGAAACACAGACACCACTGCGGTCCAGGGATCTGAAACCAGCTCTGGCAGGCAGCTGGGAGTGAGCACCACTGGCCAGGCCAAGGAAAAGTGCAAGGACCAGAGCTGCTGGTGATTGCAGCTTCTGTAATGGCTCCAGTGGGTTTGTGACCTTAGTTGGAAGCTAGCATCAGAGAATGGTTCTTAAGTAATTTCAATTTACAGGGAAATATTTCCACCTGAATAATGACAATTTTACGTTCTAACTAACATATGGGCCTAAATCCTCAGCACACCCAGACTCACCTTGCCTCTCCATCTGCTGAAACCTTCCTGCCGTGAGCACAGGCATGGACCACCCTGGCACAGATCACCCTCTTGAGCAGCACTGTTACTGTTTTTGGAGGGGGAGCTGCCTTGCAGCTCTGATGTATGACCAAGGCGTTATTAGGGACGCAGCAAGCACACATGAAATCCTTATTGGCTGTTTGCAGCCACTGCAGCTCTGCTGTGACCCACTCTGTGGGCATATGCTCTTCCTCGCACCTCACACATGGCAGGAAGGCGCTTTTTCTAGGAGGAATTTTTCCCTGGGAGGGTTGTTTCTCAGAGCGTACAGACCTCTTGATAGCAATTTAAATGGCAATTTAAGAGGTTGCCAAGCTCAGTCTTCCACCTGGGCCATCTATCAAAAGATGATGCTCCATAGCAAGGGCAACTGAATAGGACTTATGTCCCACCTTGGCCATTCTGATTGATAGTGCAGTATTTCAGCACAAACCTACCTTCATCAGCAATTACATTGGGTGTTAGAGATACAGTTTCACAAATTGGTCAAGTATACCTACATCTGTGCTGCTCCTAAAAAGGCCAATGCTGCTAATCCAGCTGAGATCAAACCAAGTGTCTCTTAGCTGATTTGCTTTCAGCCAGGACAGGCACCTGACTTCAGCCATAGCACAGCCACACGAGCATTAAGGAGCAAGCCACATGGAGGATGGCATGCTGGTAATATAAAGAGAAATGGGCTCCATGTGAAACGTGTGAGATTCAAGTGAAAACAATACAGAAGAGTAAAAAAAAAACAAACCTCAAAAGCCAGCACACGGACTAACAACCACATCCGGATTTCTGTCTTCCTTAAAAGAAGAGAGTGATGAGGGTTTTGGTCAGACACAGACAAAGGCAAAATTACTGAAATATTTGCTTCCTGCGACCCAGCCTCTTCAGCTCCAGGAGCTGATGGCTGTGAGCGGGAGGGTGGCACGTCTGGAGAGGTCACCGAGTTAAGTGCTGCTAATTCCCTGTTTATTGACTTCAGCAAATTGGGATTAGGACAGGCCAGGGGTGCGAGGTGGCCTTGTGCTGTTTACATGGCATGTCAGGAATGCAGCTGCCCTACCACGATTTTTGCACGGTTTTGAGAAGAGGATGCAGTGGGGAAGGCAGGCAGCTGCTGTTGGAGAGCACTGTGCTAAAGCCAGCTCAGTTACCCCAGGATTGCATTTGGCCCCAGATGCCTGGCTTCTCGTGCAGGGTTGAAGGTGTTTGTGTCCCTTGAAGCCAAGGGGTGAGTGGGGAGTGGGTGGGGGTCTCCTGGGCAATCCTGGCCATGGGACCTGCTATGTCCTGGAGCAGGGGTCCTCAAACTTTTTAACCAGGGGGCCGGCGCACGGATGAAGTGGCAGGCAGTCATCTGCGGCTGCTTGGTTTCCCCCTCCAACCCCCGGCGGGGGGGGGAGTTGGAGGGTTCTGTAAATACCGGGGGCCGGATTGAGGACCCTGGGGGGCCGTATCCGACCCGGGGGCCGCAGTTTGAGGACCCCTGCCCTGGAGGAATCACATGCTGGCATGGGAGAGGAAGAGGTTTCCTGCCTTCCTTCTTCTGTAGAATCAGTCTGAATGTTGTTCTGCCCCTCTCCCATAAACAATAAACACATTCACCTCTTTTCTTTCACCCTGTGATATTTCACATTTTAATGGCATTTCAACTGCCATTAATTACACCCAATCAGTCCATCAAAACTTAAGACATTTGGAAACTTGACCATTGAGACTGCAAAATGTCTTTTGTTCTTCAAAACAAACAAACCAAACAAAAAAGCTTCCTTGGCAAAACAATTGCTTACAAACAAATAAATGAACAAGCCCTGAGCCAGACAGACCCCGGTCTGGTCACTTGCAAGGCGGTACAAATGCACAGGGGGAGTTGCAAGTTGCTGTACCAGTCCTAGAGGAATTACCACGGAGCTATGAGCAGCTGGGGGAGAGCAGCTATTGTCAGTCACTATCAGCTCCAGCTGATCTGAAATGCGTGAGCTAAAGCGGAAAGACTTTCTGTTTCGGCACAGCATTCTCTCTTTTGGCCTCGTTGCTAATAACACTCAGCCTCTCCCTGTGCCCTGGCACTCAGTGAGCTGTGTGGAACGAGCATTTTGTTCTTTGCAAAGGGTTTTGGGCATTGCTGATGCACTCAGGCCACTAAGGTGGTGATAACCTGTTGCTATTGCTGGCAAGTCTTGCTTTTTGCTGTTGCTAGTTGGGGGATGCTGTGTCTGCATGTGAAGGGTAATCTGCATTTCCCTGGTGAGGGAGCAACTCCTGTTGCATGAGTTGCAACCATGCTCAGATAAAAATGTCTCAAGTGTGAGACCCTCAGGAAGGACACAATTTTGGGGATATTTGAAGGCCACTCTCAAGCAAACCTACATCTGGTCTGGTGAAAGAACTGGTAGAAAGGGGCACAGTGGGAACCAAACAGTGCCCAGCAAACTGGTGCAATGCGTAAGGGAGCCACAAAAGCTGTGTACAACCCATGGAAACCATCAGGATTCCCTACCTTATGTCCAGACCAAACTTGCACCTGTTGGCTTGTCTTCAGTAACTCTGAGCTTCTGGGTCCCAAAAGTTTTCTGTAAAGCTCCTGTTCCCAGGGGCACTTCCTAGCTTGTGTGAATGCTATCAGGTGGATGGGTTATCTTCTTCCATCTCAGTACTTGGTCTCCCCGTCTCCTTCCATCCATCTGCTAGTGCTCTGCTCTGGTTCCCTGTTGCTTCTTCCTTTTTCCACTTATCTGCCTCCTCTTATTACAATTAATTTATAACACTTCTTACATTCACATTTATAAGCTTTGAAAATGGCAGGACTTTATTATTGGCTTTGATGCTTAGCTCCCCTCATTTTGATGTCAATGTTTCTTTTTCCATTCTTTTCTCAGGCTTGTTCTCCAGAGATGTCATTTTAAAGAAATGTGTTTTCCTTGAAAAGCATACCAGGGTGCATGGACATTGCCCTGTACAGAGATGAGAACTTGCCTTCCCTCCTGCGGTTCAAAGTTTGAAAGAGCAAAAGTCAGCATTCTCCTGCTGGTCATCTGCCTTGACTGCCTGCTATCTGTCAGTGTGGTGTCACTAATGTCTCGCCACTCTGAGTTGCTTGATTTTCCACTCACTTCTTGCCAGTTTTCCAGAGGAGAATGAGTCTGAAAAGATGTACTACTAATGCTTGAAATGCAAGGAGAGGGCCAGTGATGTGGCAATGCCCTGCAGGGATTAAGGAAGGAGGAATTCTTCAGAGACTGAGGTTAGAGGGAATCAAGAATGGACAGTACCAGTTGAAAGTGCAGGAGGTTTCTCTGTCTGGTAACAGTCGGGGCAAGAAAAGTTCCAAAAAAGACAATTATTCAAAGCTCTGGTTCACTTGTAAACTGAGGATTGCCTCTCATGTCTGAACTGAGTGTTCAAGCTCTGGCAGCTTTGCCACACTGCATGTTTTCTGCCTTTCCAAATTTACTGCCAAAATCAGAGAACAGCATTTGGAATGAGACAAATCTCCTGCAGCAAAGTCTAAACACACCTAAATGGTTTTGCTTGACGATGTCACGTTTGCTGTGTCATATCTGCCATCCCTCTTCCTTTCATTGCCCCTGCCCTGGCACTCTATAATCTAAAAATATCACCTTATCAGCTGCCAAAGCAGTTAAATCTCTGTGCATGTTTCTTCTGTTCCTTTCATCCCTCTTTCTTTTTTTCTTTATTTCTTTCTGGATTATCTGTCTTTTTTTGTGTTGATTTTGTATTCCTTTTATCTAAGTTCAAACATGTTGAAAATCACAGTGCAGGATATGCTTTTAGCAGCTTTTTTTTTTTTTTTTTGTAACTTAACACTGTTCTGTTCCCATAGACCACAAAGCAGCACAGGCAGGAGCTGGCTTCAGGGCTGCCTGCCTGTGCCATGATTCAGCAGGTTGTAAAAGGAAAGAATGTCTTCTTTTTTGGGAAAGGGTGGGAGAGAAAGGGGAAGCATGTGTGACAGGCCTCTGTGTGTGTATTTGACTTCCTGGTGCTTGTGTGATTGCAGTGGTGGTGTTAATGCTGCCCTGCGAGTTATGTTGGAGTTAATAACCTGTTTCAAGAAAGGAGCTTGAAAGATACTTGGTGGAAAAATGGATTTTTCCCAGATTGAGAAGGGAGCCTGCTGAAGTATCGTGCTTTGTTACCCTTTAAAGTATTCCTCTGTGGTGTTTTTAGTTTCTTATTTAAAGCACTTGGTATCTCCTGTGCTGCCTGTTGTTTGTGGTTGTTTCCCTTCCTGTCTGCATCTTCTGTTCAGTTTCTCGGTGTAGCTCAGTCAACAGGGAGGTTTAGGAGCCAGCTTGGTGGCTTTCTGGAAAAATGCGAGCGTTTGATTCCAAACTTCAGTGTAAACAGGGATTTGCTGATTTCATTTATGCTGAGCCTTATTTCTGAATGCTGGGGCCCTGCTTGCATTGTCCTAACGTGGTGGAATTTTCTCTGTGGGGAGACTTATGTTGCTGACTCATTGCATCAACTCAAACCAGATTTATGTTTACAAAAAAAACCCCTTTTCTTTCTTCCTTCTTCCTACTCCTCCTAGCAATATTGAATTTGGTATTCCTACAGAATACCTCCTATCTGCTGGAGCAGGCTGCAGCCCACAGACCACGCAGGAGCTTGCTTTAAACTGGGTAGTTCAGATACAGCTTTCCATTTAACTGCTTTCAGCTGGAGCAGCTCAGATAAAACTTAAAAAGTGGTATTACTGATAGGGTAACAGGAGCCTGCTTTCCTCATCACGGGGCCTTGTTCACAACCATCCCACACTGCTGTACGTATGCAGCAGGAGAAGAGGACTCCTGAAGCTTCATCTCACTCCAACAGTCGCTCCCATGGTCCTGCGCAAACCAGCGACCTCCTTTGGCCTCTCCTTCCCCATCGGCACAGCAAGAACAGTTATTTCTGCATTTCCCCATACTTCTGTACTTGTTCGATGTCTAAACATTGGGTGTTTACACAGCATTTCACCATTACAAAAAACATTATGTTAATTTTGGAAATACAGCGTGGCTTAAAGCTTCTGATATTACAGCAAGGCCTTCAAACAAGCAACTGCCTGAGCAGCACTGCCATGTTCTAAACACATCAGAGCACATCTCTCTTTTTGTTTTTCTTAAACCCTCAGCTTGTAATTGAGCAAAAAATACTGAATATGATGAATAGGCTAGAAAACTTGACAACCCTTTGTAAGGGGCTGAGGATGCAGACGTAAAGATGAGTTTGCTGTGTAATACCGTGGTGCTCAGGCACCGGGACAGGCCCGGGTGAGCCCCCCTGGCAGGCCCAGGGCCCCTCCCCGGCGTGGGGTGAGGAAAGCTCGGGAGCGGGGAGTCTCGTCTCACGGCCTGGGGCAGCGGCGGGACGAGGGCCCAGTCAGCCCTTCTCCACGGCCAGGTCGCCGGGGGCCGAGAGGCGAGGGGTCCGTTAAGCACAGCCCCTCCCGCCGCGCCGCCCTGTCAGCCACCGCAGCGCCCCTGGACAGGGGGCCGTTGTGTCCCCGCCCACGTTTCAACGGCCTCCCTTCAACCAGCCAATCACCTAACACTTCCTGCAACCCTACCAACCAATAATAGCGCTCCACGAAGGGCAGCGCCGTTGGGGCGTGTTTTGGGGCGGGCGGGACGTTGAGCGGCGGTGGTGTCAACCAGTCAGAATGCAGGAATGGCGGCGGGGAGGGCGGGCGGACGCGCTGTCCGCCAATGGGAGTGGGAGAGCGAGGTGGGCCGGGGGAGGGGCTGGCGCGGTAGATAGGCGGGTGGCGGCGGCGACGCTGGGCGTGCAGACACGTGACGGAGGTGAGGGCAGCGGCGGGGAGGGGAGGGTGGCTGGGGCCGGGGGCGGCGGCGGTGGCGGCCGGGGGCGCGTGGGGCTGCGGCGCTGCGGGGGGTGAGTGTGCCTGCCCCCCTCCCCGCTCTGACCGTGGCTGCCGGGGCGGCTCCGCCACCGCTGGGGCGGGGGAGCGGGGAGTGGGCCGCCCCGGGGCATGCCGGGGGATTGGCGGGGTGAGGCGGCGGGAGCCGGGCCTGGCGGGGGGCGTGCGGCGGGCAGGGCCTGGCGGGGTGCTGCTGGGCATCGGCTGTGGCAGGCGGGGGGGGGGGGGGGGGGGCGAGCGGGCGCCTGGGGTGGGGAGGGCGGTGGGCGCCCGGGGGCGGGGGGGGGTGGGGGCCGTGCCTGGCTAGGGCCTGCGGCGGGGGGCGGGTACGGGACCACTACCGCCGCCCGCTCGGCCGCCGTAGGCCTCTGAGAGGCCTGGTGGGGAGCGGCGGGTCTTCTGGTAAGTTCTGGGATCTCTGGGCAGGGGAGCGGCTTGTGGCAGGGCTGAGGCTGCAGTGGGGCCGATGGGGCGCTTCGTCTGTCTCCCCCCGCTCCGGGGTGGGATGGGGAGGGAGGCGGGGGTTGGAGGTGGGTGTAGGTTGGCTGTAGTTGGGGTTTTATTTGGCTTCTTGTTCTAATGTCGGCCGCTAACGTGTGGAAATAGCCCTGAGCTCCCTAAAAATGTTCCCCGTGAGTAGGGAGCCTCGCAGAGCCAGAAGAGGAGGTGGGCACAGAGCAGAGCCTGTGGCCTAGTTCGGGCTGTGCAAGGGGAGGTAGAAGTCTCTGGAAAGGGGGAGTTCAAGGTGCAGAACTGGAGGCCCAACAGGTGATGTACAGACGAGGAGACTGCAGCAGCAGGGTTTGAGAATTTGGAGGACTTAAAATATATTTGATTTTTATCACTTGAACATCATTCGTGTTGAGTGTCTTCAAAATAATACATAAATGAAATCTTGTTTTTGGCTGAGGATTTTATTGCATGCTTTTAGAACAAAACCCCCTACTGCTTTGAATTAAAGCATACATAGCCTACTGCTTTCTTGTCGGTGCTGACTCTAAAGAGTGAACTTTCACATCCAGTTTTGTGGTTAAGAACTTTCTAGGCTGTCGAAAGGGAAATCCTGCTGGTGATTTGGTTGTGAAGGGAAGCAGACATGTATTAATAGTAGTAATGGTAAAGGTCCAGAGCTTATTATTATTGGTGTTAACATAATTAATGTTGCAGCATTTCTGTAGAACATAATGGAAAACTCTTTCTGGAACTTCTTTAGAGTATGTTAGATGTTTGAAAAGTATTACCTAGAAATGTAATGTATTTTTAAATGCAGTATGTTTACTTGACATTGTTAAATAAGTACAGCTAACACACAGGTTTGATGGGACACTTTACCCACTGTGGTTTGGGTTGTTGAAATACTGCAAGGAGATAGCAGAGCTAATCTAATGTGTGAGATAAGACAGATAAAATACTGGTTAAATATAGGTTGAAATATGTTGCTCTAGGTTCACTCTGATGCACTTGAAATGACTTAAAAAACCTCCTTACTGTTGATTTGGTCATGTTACATGGGCTTACCCAAAACTTAAGAAAACTAGGAAAAGCTTTCAGTTAAACTTTGTGTTTATGTTAAGTCTCAGTATTTCTAGTTTAACACCCCCCCCCCCAAAAAAAAAAAAAAAAAGGTATACTTAAACAATTCACAGACAACATCAAAAGCTGTGTAGATGATATAAACTGCTTCCTGCTATCAACTGCCCTCCTAGGAAAGGAAGCTTAACGGAAAACACTCAGAAAGCTTGCAGCTTCTGTTAGATTACCCTCTCACTTGATGTGCTGCAGCACGTCGCCCTAAGTAAATAAAAAATCCTTTACTAGAAGTATGCCGTGACTTGTTCTTAGCCTTGCCTTTTACTTCCTTTTCTGGGTTTTCATTTTTCTGCCTTTAGTAGTGATCATGATGGCAGCCTGTTCTTGCTGGAATCCATTCTGTAGCAGGGCAGACTTTGATTGATTTCTAGGCAGAATGGTCTGAAAGATCTTGGGGCACCTCCAGATTTCCCCCCACCTAATGCAATTTTTCTAGCAGCTCATCTGTTTTACGGTCAAAAAGCCTTGCAGTTCTGTCTTTGCCCTCCAAGGACTTCCACTTCTGCAGGAATGATCTCTTTGCTGACAAATGGTACATAGTGTTTTTTTTCCCTTACTGTATCTGTGCTGATGTACATTATTTTTAGAAGCTGGCATGTTTGAAATGCTTATTAAAAACAAGCTTTGTTGCTGTCACCTTTCAGACCTGCTGTCTTGCCTGGTTTGTGCTTCTTACAACCCAAACAAAAAGCAGATTTTTTTCTGTGGGGCTGTTGAGCTTTCCAGGAGAGGCCTGTTTGGCTAATCCTTTCCAGTAGACTTTCCTCAAATCATACATAGCAGTGTATCCTAGCTGCCCCATCCTTAAAAAAAAAAAAAAAAAAAAAAAAAGCCAAACCACCCACACAGAGCTCCTGCTTCTGACCTGTTGTAAGTAAGGTGGTTTTAGTTGAGCCTTGTCTGCTGTTCATTGAGTTATGATGTTAAAGGCAGAATCTTCATGATGCTGGAAGTTGTCTAGCTGCAGGACAAAGCATTTAAGGGGAAAATGTGTTGTCTGCATCATATTAATTGCTGCATATATATGAACATAATTTTATTATATCCCACTTAGAGGGGTGGTGAGGTAATGTACTGGTTGCTGAAATTCTAGTGTTTGGCCACACAGTTGTTCAGCTTTGCTTTGCAGAGTGTTGACCTCCCAAATCTGCGTCAAGACGGGTCTGTCTTGGACAAGTATGGATGACAGAACTGCACTTGAAACAACGACATTAAGCTGACTGCTGCCAACAGCTTTATTTCCTTTACTTGGCTACTTATTTTATCTTGCAGTATTTTCATTTGTCCTGCTACAACTCTTTTTGCCTTTGCGTGCTGGGTTAGACTGGGATATTGATTCAGGGTTAAAATAACATGGCAAAAGGACTTCGAGCCATCTTAAACCAGCTGCTAGCTCATCATGAGGCTGTGTAAACAGTTACCCTGGCACCGCAGAAGAGCCGTGATGTGGAAGGTAGAGGGATTGTGAGATGTAGAAGAGATTTACGTTGCTCTTCAGCAGGTCTGACTAAGAAACTAATGGGCTATGAAGTAGGATAGCCAAGCCTTTGCTCAGAAACCATAAAAACTTCGAGATGGAAAATTAGTATCTGTGTGTCTGCCTTTCTGATCTTGTCTCCTTGCATTTTTTGTATTGTGATAAATTCTCTTTTGTGACTTCAAATTTTAATTCCACAATCCTTGACTTGCACGAGGGTGTATTGTACTTGTTTTTATTGGTGTTTCCACTGTAAATACCATACTGAAATCAAGTTTATGGAATATAGGACTTTGCTAGAAAATTTTGCTCTTCCTATACTTATGTCATTCAGCTGTATTTCAGATGTGGCTGAAATAGAAACCACTGATGCTCATCCAGTTAAATTGCTGAGGTGTAGTCCACATTAAATGACTTATTTTTAATGAGACTTATTTTTAATGAGACTCATTTCATCTGACTGTTAACTTTAAAAAAAAAAAAAAGGCAGTAAACTAGATAGCCAGTAGCAATCCAAATGTAGTTATACATTCTGAAGTATGCAGTGTTAAGAACTGGCTTGATGAACCACTCCAATAGATTAGTATCCAAGGAGATGATTAAACTGGTTTTGCAGGCTCTCTTTGACCTGACAGGGGAGTTGCTTTCTAAATGGTATGTTCTGGAAGTACGATAGCAAGGGACTTAAACATCCTTTGTGTGGGCCCTTTCACTGTCTGTCCTTCTCAGAGATGTGTATATTGGAGAGATCGGTGACAACTCTGTTGTATGGGTCAAGCGTTTACAGTGTCATGACAATAAGAACAACTTTCACCTTTATGCCTAGTAAAAGGGGAATTCTAAATAAAAATAAATCTCTAAAGCTGCATGAATTTTCTTGAAAGCTTTGAGATCCAAATGTAGCAATCACTTAGCCCTGCAAATGAAGAGTGCCTCTTCTATGGCAAGAAGCTGATCTGTCTCTGAATCTCACTCCAGTTTGATTTAGTTTTTACTTTATAGGAAGTCTGATAGTGTGTCTGTTTTCAGTGCTCTGCTATAGCTCCTGTAAATTCCAGGGGAAAATGCTTTGGCCTTTTTTGACAGCCAGGTGAACAGTGCTTAAATGTCAGCTATAATCTTTCCAGTGTAGAAGCTGACTATGGATGGACACACAGGGAACAAGTGATTTGTTAGCCCGGGCAGTCATGAACTTTCTTCCTGGTTAGTACTTTGGTGTTATCCTGCAGTAGTCTTCCCTTTGCTCCAAGCCATGTGCCAGTGTCTAGAAGTGTCTGCAGACCTTATTTAAAAAAAAAAAAAAAAAAAAAGCAGATGAAGTTTTAGTCATCTCTGACTTGAAATGTTGTTATGGTGAAAACGAGGTTGCACTGAAGTAGAATGGAGACATTAGAAGCTCTTGCCTATTATGAAAGGGTTCCTTTGTTAAAGGCTTTTGGCAGTTGCATGATCAGAAATACGCTAACCTTAAGAAATATTACACAGTTAAACCTAGAGAAGGGAAGTGCAGGCAGAGTGAAAAAATGGCTAATGATGATAATTGCTTGGAAAGCAGACACTTCAAGGAGAAATCTGGTCATAATGGAGTAGGTGGCTGTGCATCTGAAGGTTAGACTGCATTTTAGTGACTAATTGAACACCTGTAGTTGCTAGCAAGTTAAAGCTCCACTGAAAAATCGGTTGATGCCTGTATTCTACAAAACCTCTCTCTCTCCCCTTCCTCTCCCTATCTTCTATTCAGGAATAACAAGATTTACTAGGGCATAATCATGTTTATGTTATGTCCCCAAGGACTGTGTGAAGTGAAGTTTAAACTATCTCTTCTAGCAGTACATCCATTACAGATAGAAGTAGTTTTTTAAATATCACAAATGTGTGGTTCACTTAAATTAACTCTTCTGAGAACATAATGTCTTTTATTTCTTATCATTTAGTTAGTTTGTATACTGTTACAGTTTAACAGAACAAGGAGCTTGACATGACAACTGGCAGTTGCAGGAGATGCTTCCAGTGTGTACTCAAGGTGTATGAATGATAGCTTATGTTGAATTTGAGACTGATTTAATATGTAGGAGGTGTCCTAAACAGCTTTCTGTAGGGGTATAAACTTGAGAATACTGCTTGCCAATGATTATAAAGAGGCAAGGACATGAAACTGGATTAGCTTATCTTCATGGTTTTAGCTTTCTGTTTTTTGGGCGGGGGAAGCTTGCTTGGGAACTTGAACAGATATGTCTACCTCGAAATGAGGTTCAACGAGGCCTCAAATTCAAACAGAGCATTAACTGATAAATGTAGACCTACAGGGTAGATACCTGTGGTTGTATCAGGAGCACAGGTGTGCAGAGTGGCATGGCTTCTGCCCCTGCTCTATGTGTCACTGGAAGAATTGTCTGGTTTAGCTAGGATGTTTTGCCAGAAGCATTTCTGGATCAACCTTGCCTGTAATATGAGGCTGTGTGGCTTTGCCGCTTTGTGCTAGCATTTACCAAAGTCCATTTGCTGCTGCCAAATATTACCAAAGTGTTGTAGTTGAGGTGGGATTGTGAAGTAGGTGATTGTTACATACAGAGTTAGTACTGTCATGAATGTTAGGGGGTATGATTTAATTCTTTCACCAAAATTTACTGCTTTTTCTCTAGTGGTAAGATTACTTAAGGGATTACTTGCATGCTAAATCACTAATATCCTTTGCTTAGGTGGAGGTATGCAGAAACTCCTTTTAGAAGGAGAGGAGAGAATTGGCTTATTTTTCATCTTGCTATACTTTTAAGTGTAATTTCCTTTTATCACTTTTCAAATTGCCCAATATAATTTGAAAGCAGTTATAAAACTTGTGGTAAAATCTTCGTGAATTTAGGTCTGTTAAAAATGTATTTGGTGAGATCCTGTTGGTAAGACAAAATTCTTGTGCCATCTCATCTGTAGTTGCTTCAGTCACACAGGATGCATCCAGAGGTGTAAAAGGTCACTTCTGAATGAAGTTTCAGGCTCTTGTTTTCTGTACACTTTTTATGCTGGTGGGCACGAGTTTTTTCAGAGAACATGCTATCTCTGCAAGAGGAACTTGAACTTCCAAGGGTACTTTTCATTCCTTGGTTTTGTATTGTGGTTCCCACCTTAGTAATGAGTTATGAGCTGTTCTGAGGTCTACAACTGTTTCAGATTTTGGCTGTATACTGTGCATTAAGCAGACAAGCTTTGCTGGTATATAACAACTTGAAAGGTTTTGTCAGCTGTTGGTGCTGTGAGTGGTGTCCTTTGGCTCAGAAGTGTTGCAGTGCATTTGCCCCAGCTGCGAGGGGGCGGGTTCTGAGCATGCATTTAGACAATAATCCTCAAGGCCATCGCTATTGTTAGAAAACTGGCTACAATTGCATGTTGCTGTAGTGGCAAACTCTACATGGTCTCAGCACAAGTTTTTAAAAGACAGTTTTGCTGTAGTTCTAAAACATCCCTTCTGTTACTAGAAGTTAATGAATAGTTTAAGAACCGTAGATCTGGTATGCAGTGTAGTTTTGGAGTACTGGATAGTGCTGATAAGCCTTTAAGACTGTAAATTCTTTTATTGCCTAAACACGCTTTGGAAAGTTGAAAGTTTGTTTTCTAGCATGATCTTATGCCCCTACAGGCACTATTAGCTTTGCTTGAGTTATGTTTGTAAGTCTACAGGGCTGCAGCCTGAGGCAGGAGTGTAAGGGAAGGAGGGCATATTTGGTTTTATACTTACTTTCAAAAAAGCGTTAGTCTCGGTTTCAATTCTGGTTTTGGAAGAAAAATTTTGAATGTGATTCAAAGGAGAAGAGGTGAGCAAGGCACAGGTTGTTTTTGTGGGGTTGGTTTTTTGAGCACATGAAACTGAGTAGCATGTTAGGAGTGTTGCCTTTTCTGTCAGCGTAAAGGTGCAGTGATCTTGAAGTTTTCCTAGCAAGAAAATCAAATTGAAACCCATTTAACTTAAAAGATCTTTTAAGCTACAGCTCACCGATGTCTGCCATATTTTAGCTGTGACAATGTGCTGGGCACTTGATAAATCAGTTGAAGTGTGATATTTTAATTCTGTAAAGCCTCAGTTAACGTATATTCTTTTTCTTTGGTTGTCATGTTTAATTAGGAGTCGGAAATGGGGAATGAAACCAGCTGTCTGCTAAATAGCAAAAAATTTTCTCCTGGGTCTACCATAGTAGCCTCAACTGCTTATAGATATCTACCAGTAGTATCGGTGACTGTTGGCAGTAGTTCCAGAATAAAACCTGGGACTGGGGAATGAAAATGCTAGTGTCCCACACTTGAAAGGACAAAAAAATTATTAAACAGGAGATGGAAGCTTGCTTACTCCATAGCTAATTGTATTTCAGTTCCCAGACTGAATGGAAACTTCAGTTTCTGCACGATGTATGTAAAGCCCTTCATAAGAAAGAAAGGGGTGTTCTGTTGAGGCTTTTGCTGTTACATAGGTTGGGGTGTTATGTACATGTCTGCTGTTCTGCTCGTGGTCTGTGGCAGTGTAAGAACAAAATTATGGCACTTCTGCAGCATGATCTGCAGAACTTGCACACATGGTCCTCCACTCAGTTATCTGTTTTGCATTAAATACTTTGTTGTATTCCTCTCCAGCTTTTAGAACTGTCCCAACCAGTCAGATGCAGGAAATAACAGATTGCACTTTTCTTTCAGTGGTATGATTAGTCACTTCACCTGTTGTCTTGGATGCTCTGTTTTGAACCAAGAAGCAATGCTTTGCTCTGTGTGCAGTGCTGGCTTGACCTCTTTGCCCTCTCTTATTTATTCAGATCATGGAGCTGAAATGGCTGCTGTATGTGACCCTGCTAGCTCTTGGGACTCTTGTTGTCCAGGCACATGATATGGATGATGACAATGATGGTGATGATGTAGTTGATATCGAGGATGACTTGGATGATGGCATTGAGGAGGTAGAAGAGGCAAAGCCTGAAACAAGCACTCCTCCTCCAAGTCCAAAGGTTTGGCATGGAACTTCTTTTAAAAGTTGAATTACTGCTTGTGTTGTGGATAATGGTAGCCTGATCAGAGTTGCCTTTGCTTTGCTAACATGTAATATGTTGCAATGTTATTAAAGATGTTATCTGGGAGTAAGGCTTGGAATTAGGCTTATCTACGTTGCTCCTATTTTCATGTCCCCCGCGTTCTTCCTGAAGAGTTAGATCCACCCTTGAAATCTGTGTTGTGTTTATGAGGAGTTAATGCTAATGTTTCTAGCTAGTTATATACTTTAATTTTAAGAGCACAGTGGCTTGGCACAAGCAGCAATATTTATGTAACTTCTGTATTATGCTACAAGGGTGACCCAGGTAAGCTCTGCTTGAGTCTAGAGGGGGAATGTGAGCTGTCTATGCCTGTATTTCTTTAGGGTAGAGAATGTGCCTTGAAAGGTGCATAAATGCCCCTCTTTTCCAATAGGTTACCTACAGGCCCCCAGTCCCAACCGGTGAGGTGTATTTTGCGGAATCCTTTGATAAAGGAACTCTGGATGGGTGAGTGTAATCTGAAGAATGATTCAGTATAGCAAATGATTAAAAAATTTTGGTGAAAGGCGATGAAACCCTCTCTACAGCTTGTGTTAGTCAAAATTGCATCAAAGGGCAGTGGTTGGTAAGGATTAACGACAGTCACAGTATGAGGCTGGCTGTTAGTGCTAAGCTAAACTAGTATTTCCTTAAGTTGTAGTAAAAGGGGGAGGTGAGCTATACATATGTAATGTTCTAATCCTCATCTGACTTCCCTCATGTGATGTGAAGCTATTTTTTTACAAGAGTAAGACGCTGAGGCCATAATCCTACTTTGGGGGTGGGGTGGGAAGCGGCAAATGCAGAAGACTTTGCAAGGTTAGGGTTGGAATGCAGGGGATCAAGACACTGGGGTATAGTCACAGGACAGCAAGGGCTGCCTTGTCTTAAGGGCACGATTTTTAGTGTCTGTGTGAAAGTCTGGATTTCTAACCACTGGATGTTGGTCTTGCAGATGGATCCTTTCCAGAGCCAAAAAAGATGATACAGATGATGAGATTGCCAAATACGATGGTGAGTCCAGTCCAGGTTTTGGTGATAGATGTTTCTGATCTCTTTTTTTGTCATATCTGAAGAAGAGGTATAAGCCTTTGTTTTCCTGTTTCCCAGTTAAAATTATATTCAATGAAGAAAATGGGAGAGATGTTTATATACCTGGTTAACAATATAAAGTGTGGTTCTGATTTAGACTAAGTATCTACTTGGAGACTTTAAAAGAATATTTAGCGAAGATGTTATGCTAATAACTTGGTAAGGCACCCTGCTGGGCTGTTATTGCAGAACACTGGCTATCTTGCTCAAAATTGGGCTAAACAAAGACTGTCTTGAACAAGTTTTGATAATGTTTGGTTAATTTCTCTCCAGGTAAATGGGAAGTCCAAGACATGAAGGACACAAAGCTTCCAGGAGACAAAGGGCTTGTACTGGTGACCCGAGCCAAGCACCATGCAATTTCATCAAAACTTTCAAAGCCTTTTGTGTTTGATACCAAGCCCCTTATTATACAGTAAGTAAAGGATAACTTAGTGTTCTGTTGTTTCAAGGGTGACATGATAGCAGGGGGAGGTTAATTCCATAACTGAGCTTTTGTTGACTGGGGGTCTAGATGACACAAGATGCTGTAACCTATTATTATACTGTTTTAAGTAAGAGTAAAATTGCAACCTGTGTTCCCAGAGTGGGAAGTCAGGAACAGCATGGGTCCCTCTGAAGCCTGAAAAGGGAAGAAGCCTATGAAAACCAGACTTGGTAACCTGTCTTGGGACTTCAGTTCACTTGACTTAATTGTAGCAACAAGGTCAGGCAACTGACTTTTGTACTGCTAATTGTGGAAGTCCTTGTCCTTTTGAACAAAAGCTGGTCTGTATGTAGGTCAGTGTACTACTTTATGCAGTAAACTGCCCCATTTCCAAGGTAGAGTGGACAGAGTGGTGAAGACGCACTTATTTCCTCCTCTCTTTGTTTTGGTTCATCTGTCGTGGAAGATGAACAGCTTTCCTTGGCCTGTTTGGCCATGACTGATGTAGAATAATCTACTTGCATGTATGTTACACTAGCAAGTCAGGAAGGAGGAAAAAAAAAAATCATTCAGTGAGAACAGTTGAATTGTGGATAATCTACTTTATCAGTTTTAAACAAAGAGTAAACTAATTCACATGTATTTGCACAAGATAATGAATTGGTCACTTTGCTTTGCATGACTGTTTAGTTTTGGCTCAAGAGGCAAGGCTAAAAATAAATCCCAGTGGTCATCCACTCCAGCTGCTGGCACTGAGAGAGGCCGAAGCATAATTAGGCTATTCCTGACAGATGTTTTGCCATTTTCAGACTCCTTGGCATCCTTGGATATACTGTTGTATGCTTATAACCATAAAGGGGCTTCTCCTAGAATCTAATTGTTGCTGTTCAGTTAATCTTGCAAATGGAGTTGTCTGCCATAGTAGTTGTGGGAAAAATAATGGGCTTGCCTTAATCTCTGTTGCAGTGTCTTACATACTAGAAAGCTTTTTCTTCCTTCTCTCTATCTAGATCATAATCTTCTAGACCAGCATTCAATTCCTTTATTTTTTTCTGTCAGGTGAAGTCTTCAAAATCTTCAATTTTTCTTGTTTCTCAGGCCCTTATGAATATTTGCTTAGTCCTTAAAAGTGCAGCATGTGTTTTTAATGTTTACTGGGCATGTGATTTAAAGCAAACAACAAAAAAAAGTCCTGTTCTTTAACTTGTACTTGAAAACTGCAATTGTGTATTACAGAAGTAATTTTTCTTCATGTATAACATGTTCTCACATTCTCTGTGTGAAACTAAAATTAGGTATGAAGTAAACTTCCAAAATGGAATAGAGTGTGGTGGGGCCTATGTGAAATTGCTTTCCAAAACCCCTGAATTGAACCTGGTGAGTAATGCTGCTACTTTTGAGTATTAGCTGTGAAAGAAAGCTTTTTCGTTTTGCTTCTTCCTGAAGAAGCCTCTTTGGCAAAGGCGGCGGGGCACATCTAGGGCTTGATTGCCGGAGTGCTTTGAACTCAGCAGTTCCTACTATTTTCAGTTGGAGAGGATAAATGCTGAAATTTTCCGGCCTCTTGAGTGAAAACTCTGGAGTTCCTTACTAGCTGAGTAGTTCTAGACATTTGCTAAAGTCTTCAGACTTGAGATTTCCTTAGGCTCTAGGACGAAAGAAAGCCTTATGTCAAAAGCAGCCAGTGTACGATAGGAAACTTTCTTGGGAAGTTGTTGTGCAGAAGCAAGGTTCTGTTTCATCTTCTAAAACAGACTAATGCAAATAACTAAAAATACACCTTGCTTTTATTGCTGTGCTTTTGACATCTGAAGCCACTTGTGAGTGAGTTTTTAAAAAAAGACTGGAGGTTGGACTTGATACAACTTTATATGTTCAGCTGCATAAACAAGCTATATAGAAGAGTGTGCTTCATGAGCGACCCTTGAATGCGTTAAGTGTGATGAATGGAAGAGACCATGCTACAGCTCCTAAGGATTAAGAATAATTTTCTTTCCTCTCAGTCATATACCTACCTAAAGTGGTTTAGCCTATTCAGACAAAGCTTAACTGCAGGGTCACCTTGCATAGGCTTTTGTAGCCTGTGGGTTTTGTTTAGCCAATAGACTTCATAGGAAATACTTTTATGACTTGTTACTCATCCTTCTCCTTCTGCAGTCGCGTTGGAGTTGTATTACTAATACAGATTCCAACGTACTAAAACCCAAAAAAATACCACCCAGAAGACTACTTGGTTGTCTAACCAGTTTCATATGTGCATTGAATTTTAAGATCACATTAGCAAGAACAAGTGGACTTGCTTGCAGTGTTCAATAGTGAGCTTACATCCAGTTAGTGCTCAGACTGAGACAGTACCCCAGTTTATAAATGTAAACTAAATACAATGTGGCCTCATTTCTAATGCTGGTTATCACTTCATATGAAAGAAACTCACTGGACTAGCTAGTCATTCATTATGACTGGTAACTGATACTTCTATGTTGATAGCTTTTAAAATCCTTTATTGTAATGGAGAGATATACTTAACATTGTGGTTGTTACTTATACTTACCTCTTTGATAACACTTATGTTTGATAAAGCTGTTGCTTTCCATCTGGGAAGTAGAGACCAAAGGTACAAAAATCAAATAGCTGGGATAATTCTGGTGTTTTTTTCTAGAGGCTTGTATTCATCATCAAGTCAGTGAAGTAACCGCACTAAAGCCTGTATATCAAAGTTGTAGAATGATTTCTAATTAATTAGGAGTTCTTATACCAGGCAGTGACATAAGTTATATTTCAAAATAAGGTAATGAAGTTCTGCATTGTTTTTAAAGGATCAGTTCCATGACAAAACTCCATATACAATCATGTTCGGCCCTGACAAATGTGGAGAGGATTATAAATTGCACTTCATCTTCCGGCACAAAAACCCAAAGACTGGCAAATATGAGGAGAAGCATGCAAAGCGTCCAGATGCAGACCTGAAGACTTACTTTACTGATAAGAAGACCCATCTGTATACTCTAGGTATGGTGACTCTTAACTATGCATGTTAATTTACTACTGTGTTTTCTGAATCAAAAGCTCATAAAATGAGCCAGTTGAACAACCGAATATTTGTGTCAACACACCATACAACTAAAAACCATTTGAAAGCTCTGAATGCAAAACCTAGTCTTATTATATATACAAAGGCTTATTTTTTTTCCTTGCAAGAAGTCTTGATTTGTGTAAGAAAGGTCATGAGAACTGAATTTCAGAGCAGTCATGAGTAACTTGATATTCTAAGTATATCCAAAATAATTATCAGCACTTACAAACTGCTTGAATGCTGCCCCCTAGTAATGTGGGGTGTACTAGGCTTTAGATTTAGAGGTATAGTTTGTTGTTTTGGGTTTGGTTTTTTTTTTCCCCCTTGCTACTTTCATAGTACCAAACAAACTCGGTGGTTCTTGAAGTACAGTGTCTGGTCTGGTGTATTAGCTGTGACTAAAATCTTTCAAGGAGTACGCAGGAGGATCTCTCTAGCTTATCCTACTAAGGCAGCAATGAATAAAGGAGTGAGATTAAAATCCTGTGAGTCAGTAGCAGGGAGTCCTGTTTTTGAGTAGAACATGAATACATACATTCTTACTACTAAAGCAATACCTACTGTGTCAAAGTCAACTTGCTGTGGTAATTGGTAAATTGCTTCACAAGCATCTCTGTGCGTAGCATATTTCAAGTAGGACTCCTGCAATGAGTCGTCTTTTTCACAAGGTGATATGTGTGGTAGATCATCACTAGTTATACTTTGGTGTAAGGATAAATGTTCTTAATTCTTTAAAACGGTTGCAGGGTAGGTGATAGCTTGGATTGGTGAAGTTTTAGTTGTACAGTGGGGGATGAGTGATGCTTTGTGTCATATATGTAATGGCTACATCAACTTTTTTCCTTACAGTCTTGAATCCTGATAATAGTTTTGAAATACTGGTTGATCAAACAGTTGTCAACAGTGGGAATTTGCTAAATGATATGTCTCCTCCTGTGAATCCACCCCGAGAGATTGAGGACCCAAATGACCAGAAGCCTGAGGACTGGGATGAAAGACCAAAAATCCCGGACCCGGATGCTGTTAAACCAGATGACTGGTAAGCTGTTGGAGGGGTGGAATTGGGGGAAGCCTTAGTGTGAAGTTTGGTCCTGATGAAAAAAATCTTTCTCAGATGACTTACAGAAAGGTTTGGGTCTCACCCTTGTAATCAAAACTCAGTTTATGGATCTGAGCAGCAGTTTGGGACAAAGGCAGACAGGATCCATGTCCTCTGAGAATTACTGTTTAGTGTGCTGGCCACAGATAAAGGTTTAATTGAAATGGCTATACTAGCTGATGTTCTCATCCTTAATGAGATCAAAAGATGAGCTGCAGAAGGTATAACTGTAAGATGTTTGTGTAATGCATAGTTACAAGTGACTGAAATATCAGACATCCTAAATCAGAAACTGATATTGGGTTTCTGTCTTTGAACCAATGCCTTGTGAACCATAGACTCAATTTCAGGCTCAAATGCATGTTTGCAGTGACTATGAAGCTAAGGGCATATTACAGCAAATCCCCTTCTAGGTTGGTGTTAAAAACTAAGTGGTATTACCTTATAGTTGGTGCTATGACTGTGCCGTGCGGCACGTGTAGGTAAGAGATCGCAAGGCAATTCTGTTCTGAAATCAGGGCAGGTGTAACACCATATCAGAAGCAAACCTGGCTGGCTGTCTAGATCAGCAGGCTTGTTCAGAGTCTGTAGAATCATGCCTTGGGGTTAAGAACTTCTACGTGTTGTGTGTGTTAATACACAATATTCTCTTCCAAAGGGATGAGGATGCTCCTGCAAAGATTGCAGATGAAAATGCTGTGAAACCAGAGGGCTGGCTAGATGATGAGCCAGAATACGTAGCTGACCCTGATGCTGAGAAGCCTGAAGATTGGTACGTTTACTGCCTGTTACAAATGACAGCAAGTATTTCGTGGCTTTAGTACTGGCTTTTACATGTATAACAATAGCTAGTTCATTGTTCCTTACCAACAAAGTTACTGATTCAAGCTATCTTGCTTCAGAAGAAGGCAAAGCTGGTCTGAGGGGTCTTGTTCTATTGTGTTCACCTGCATACTTTTCAACTCTCTTGCGGCTGTAAGCTGAACAGGGCAGAGGGATGGTCATCTTGCAGTTGCATCTTACTTTGAAGGGGTGGTGAGGAAGGCTGTGCTCAGGGACTGGCTTCTGTACTTCCAAGTTACTAGAAATCCTCATTCCTTCTGTAGTGTCTTTATTGACAGACCTGTGCTGTACAAAGTTTCAGTATCTCTGTTTAATGGTAGGAATTTTAATTTTCCCAGAAATCAGACATTGTCTAAATCTTATCTGTATAAAGGCAAGGGGTGGACTTAAAAACGGATTTCCCTTTTTAGGGATGAGGATATGGATGGTGAATGGGAGGCACCTCAGATTGCAAATCCTAAATGTGAGACAGCCCCTGGCTGTGGTACCTGGCAGCGTCCAATGATTGACAATCCAAACTACAAAGGCAAATGGAAGCCTCCTATGATTGATAACGTGAACTATCAGGTTGGTGTTTTCACTGCTTAAACTGCAGGCCAGTGCAGCATTTTTCTTACAAAAAGCAGAATGATTTAGATTCAGCAGATATAATAAGAATACAGATACTGTCAGGATTGTACTATGTTTCAAGTGGACAGATTCCAAGTGCTTTCTTACTTGGCTTCACTTCTTTGTAGCGCAGATGAAAATTGATTCCCCAAATCTGACAGATTTTACCTGTCGACATTGTAATTAAGAGCAATGGATTGGTCTTTCTCCATTTGAAATGGGCTGAAAACTGAAAATTGTATTATAGCAGGTAGGGCTGAATGTTTTTTGTCTTTTCTAGGGTATATGGAAACCTAGGAAGATCCCAAATCCAGATTTCTTTGAAGACTTGGAACCTTTCAAGATGACTCCCTTCAGTGCTGTGGGACTTGAATTATGGTCAATGACTTCTGACATTTTTTTTGACAATTTTATCATCTGTACTGAAAGAGCTGTTGCTGATGACTGGGCCACTGATGGATGGGGACTGAAAAAGGCAGCGGATGGTGCTGCAGAGGTGAGAAATAAAGGGTTAATTATGTGCTCCTGACTGGAACAGTGGGAGCGTTGCTGCTGTTCTCTCCTACAGTTTTTATCAATACATATATAGACCTGTATGTACCAAGGTTAGGAGTTATGCTAAACAAGACTGAAACCTCAAATCCTAATTATAATATGGTAACAGCTGCTATAAGTTGCAAGTAAGTATTTATTGCTTTTCTGTGAGGTTTTTGCTCTGAAAATTGGACTGCTAACTTTAGCCTAATTCTTAATTTTTAAACTATGGAAAAAGTACTTGTGCAGGTTAGCTTTAATTTTTTTGAGGTATGAAACATAAAGTTCAAAGTGGCAAAAAGCTTATTTGAAAATTCTGTAGCTTAAATGTAACTCCTACAACTTGCTTTATGGGGTGAAATTTCACAGTTCTTTTTATGTTACAGCCTGGTGTTGTGGGTCAGATGATGGCAGCTGCTGAAGAGCGTCCCTGGCTTTGGGTAGTCTACATCCTCACTGTGGCTTTGCCAGTATTTCTTGTTGTCCTTTTCTGCTGTTCTGGGAAGGTACGCATTTCCTCTGATAATCGGTATAATCTTTAAAAAGAGGTTGAGCAAAATGTGCCTTAATATCACAAATAATTGCCTGGTTTTGACAGGTTGAGGTTTTTTGGTTTTTTTTTGTGATTTTTTTTTTCTTTTTTTTAGAAACAGCCAAGTGCTGCAGAATACAAAAAGACTGATGCTCCTCAGCCTGATGTGATGGATGAGGAGAAAGAGGAAGAAAAAGACAAAGGGGACAAGGAAGAGGAGGAGGAAGAAGAAGCAAATGAGGAAAAGTTAGGTAGGTAAACTAGATAACCCTGAAAATGATTGAGTTTTCTCTCTGATAGAGTAAAACAGCAGGATCAGCAGATGTGGAGAAAGCCAATGGTGAACTGAAGATAAGTCAGAAATGAGAATTAACTATTTCTTTTGTTTCACGTAGAAGAGAAGCAGAAAAGTGATGCTGATTTAGGAAGCGCTAGTCAAGAGGAGGAGGAAGAGGAGGAGGAAGAGGACAGGAAACCTGCATCAGAGGTAAGAGTGTGTAATCTGAGGGTAGTCTTGTGCATTTTTTTCCTTACGTCATGTAGAACAAACCTTACTGAAGTGTTAGAAGTTAACCTGGCTCATCTGATACTCCCTCCCAGTGTCAGAACTTTGGAAAACGTAGTCATCCTACAGAATAGGAATTGGTGTGGCCAACTTCAGCAGAGCAGGGCACCTTGCTAAGGGCACTGCCATAGACCCCGCATTGTCAGAGGAGTGGGATTGTGTGGAACAAGTAGTCTTGAGGCAAAAGGCTTATTCAGCTTTGCCAGGGTGTGACCTCTTACATGCTCCACACTGACATAATGGCTGACTTAACTTCAAGCAACACTCCATCCATTTTTAAAGGGATTCTCACAGCAGCTGTTGAGTACTCTCAGCAAATATTGTACATTCACTGTGAAAACAAGAGTATCTGTTTGCCCTGTGTAGAAACGAAGGGTAGTAACAGCACTAGGTCCTGTCAAAAATGATAACCTAATGAGAGGTGAAAGTAGATTATCTGTAGGTTTGCTCAACATAGTTAAGGGTGGTATTAGATTTTTTTCTTCTTGTTTACACAAATTACTTTCTTGCAGGAGGAAGAAACTGTGAATAGATCACCCAGAAACAGAAAGCCGAGGAAAGATTGAAAAAAGTCATAAGAACTTGATCTGTGATTTTTTTTTTTTTTTTTTTTTCCAAACACGGTTCTGGGAGAGGACCTTGGACACCTTACATTGAAACTTGGACAAACCTCAAGATTTCACCATCCACAGGTTCCAGTCACTATCCAATGTAATGGAGTGTCTAGCAGTAAAATATTTGCAATCATATGTTTTAAAGAACATCATTCCTGTAGAAAGAATGCATTTAATATAATGGGCTGTGGATTTTGGAATGTAACATAACTAACCTTTTCACTTTTGGTTTTAAATATTATTTTCTGGTTTTAAGTAGATTGGTAGAACTTTTCCAGTCTCAAACCTTGGCTTAATTTAATATATTAATTAGTGAAAAGTAACAATCTTGAAAGTGCTAGGTGATAAAAATGCAGTTTTATAACTAGTTTTTTTTACAAATATGTAAATTCCTAAATGCATCAATGTCTTTATATCCCTTAAAATTTGGTAATTGTTTAAAGAAAAAGTTGTCAATGTATTTGACAACCCCTTTGCCCTCAAAGGAAAAGAAAACTCGGGGGGGCTGTATGTGGAGAAACCAGTAGTGAAACTAATCAATCAACTTCATTCTTTTGGGGGGAGGGGAAAGAAGAAGGCGTAGAAGGAAGGGGTTACCCAGTCTATAAAATATGCATACTGTCCATGGCTAAAGCCCTGTTAAGTGTTGACAAATGATCTAGGATTTGGAGTGGGTCATCTTAATGTGGCATTTAATCCTGCAGACCTTGCAGATAATGGATTTTGTTAGTTCTTGAACTATTTTTGTAGAGCTAATGGGTTGAGGGGGGATTAGACTACTTCCCCTTTCCCCCTCTGTTCGGCTACTGATGCTTTCCTTTCTCTGACTATACAGCTTTTTCTGAGTGCAGCTTTGCCTCAGTTGCTGAAGCGCTTCATGTTCAGCTCATTGTTGAACTCTTTATTTTTATAGCTAGACCTACTCCTTTCCAGGGTCCAAACACTGGATAGGACAGTGTCCCATATCCTCTCACTGTTATCACTGTATGTCTACTCCTGTAGAAATGGGGGAGGTAGTCAGGCAGACAAGTTGAACTAAGTATTTGTTAAGAAAAAAAAAAAGGCAACAAAAAAAACAAACAGCCAAGATGTCAGTATTGTAGGTGGGGAAGGAGCATGTGGAATATCTGAACTGGTATGTGAAACTGTTTAAGTCTTTTATCTGCTCTTCATGTAAAAAATGCATCCTAAATTATATTGTGAATATTAGGGAGTTCCAAATCCAGCTGAATAAATTTTTTTAAAAGCGTTGAGTCTACCATACTATACTGTTTCAAACACTTCTGTTTGTTTTTTTTTGTGGAATGCAGGTGACCACTACAAGAGCATACCTCTGAGGGTGAAATCTATGTAACTTCATTACACTGTACCAAATATGTTGGCATTTGGATGTCTATATAGATAAACTTGCCTTTGTTTAGAGTGAAATTAAATGTCCTGAAATTACTCTTCTTGCACTGAATTTAAACACTCCAGTGTTGTTTGGTCATAGCATAGGTATAGTGTGGGGAATAATTCCCGGGGGTAGGTGAGGGAAGAGTGTTCCAATTACCTTGCAAACAATCCAACCAGTTACTAGAAGACTTGTTTTTTGGGGTTTTTTGTAAAACACCTTTTGCTGCCTGTCCTTACGTTGTATCCCTAGGTTGTTGTGTTTGCATTTGTGATCACGATTATTTCATAGCAGGATTTCTTGATCTTTCTGCAGTGTGCAAATAAACTATTGTAAGCAAGATACTGGAAGTAATTTCAAGACTTCTGTTGGGAGCTATTGCATGTTTAGAATGCCTTTGCCTGTTTGAATACCTGGTAAATACTGCTCCTTATTGCAAAAATAGCTTATACTCTGACATGGAAGATGTCATAGCTTAAGCATTGCTACTAGCTTGTTCTCAGGACTGTATTTTTATCAAGGAGCAGCTGCTATTTATGACTCTCAGTCCTTTGAGATGAAGTATATGTAAATGGTTTCAAAATGTTAGCTGAGTTGAGCACAACATAAAAATCTATTAACCTAATGTTTTTTATCTTAATATGCAAATTGCCTTAAATTCCTGAACAATTCATGTGCATACATGTTCTTTCAAAGCATCAAAAGTGAACATAAGATCTGCTATCAGCTTTTAAATAGTATTATATTAAAGCTAACTGTAAATCTACATTTGCTTCTGCTAAATCTCCTGAAAAGGTCTCCTGTCTGTCTGCATGTTACGGCTTTTTTTGATACCATAGTGTATGCTTATTAAGTAATCACTACAATAAATGAAGACTTTCCAAAATGGATAGACAACTCAAGTTACTCTTTATCGTGCTTTCTGACTTGGGTGGCTCAGTTTAACTTCAGAATCACTCTTATTTTTAAAGCCTTGGAGGAAAAAAAAAATAGTTGTTTTTCCTTCATAATTCTAAAGAGTAGCTGTGTTTCTTGAAGTACTGAAGTACTTGTGAAATAGGTTTGGAACTGGTAAACGTACCTAAAGGTGGTTTTGGGTCTTCTGTGCCTATGCACCCAGGAGTGGCAGCTTCTGAGGAGGGTGCTCTGCTTGATGTGCTGTGTCTGAAGCTGCTGGTGGGTGTTAGATTGAGAGGGTGAATCAAAACAAAATCCTCAGCGAGTAGGTGCAGGCAGGGTCTGAAACACAGGGCAGCAGAAATGCTGCAAGGAGTTTTTCTGCTGGAGCTGGTGCTTGATAAAGGGAGTTGCTGAGGATGCAGCAGTGCTGGGTGTGATTGAGCCTTTCTCTGCTGGGCTAACGGAATTACGGCAGCGTGAGGCTGTGACCTGTGCAGTGTGCCAAGTGTCTGGATGGAGGCTGACCCCTGGGCCCGAGGAGAGCCTTGCAAGGTGCTCGCTGCTGGTGGATGTGCATTTCCATGGTTCCTCTCTTGCTCTTTCTTTACTCCTTCCTCAAAAGAAGTGGTCTGCTTTAGGCTGTGGTTACTCTCTCCATCTATAACTGTTCCACAGTTACTGCTACTGTTACCTCATGGTTTCAAAAAGTTGTGGGTTCTTTGTGGTTTGTGTGGTTTTTGTTCCTTCCCCCCCCCCCCCCCCCCCAGTGTTGCTGAACAAGGATGTAACCTCATTTGCAGAAAAGACCTGTCCATTTCCAAAAGGTACATGTAAGTGTAACTCAGAAAAGTATGTAAAAAAACCTAATCAATAAAAAGACATAAAACCATTCAGCTTTCTTGGTATAATTAGCAAAACCACCTAGGTCTTCATGGCTGGTGGCTGGCTGGCAGTGAACGGAGCGGGTCGGCCTGGGAATCAGCTTCGGCACGTGAGGAAGAGGAGGCGACAGCGTCCCGCCCCCGCGAGGCCATGAGTCACTTCCCCCTTCGATACAGGCCGTCCCCGCCCGCCGCCGCCCGGTAAGGTCGCCCTCGGACCCGACAGCTGCCCCTAGCGCTGCCCGGGACCCTGCCGGCCGCTGAGGTGAGCCCGGCCCGGGCTGCCGCTGCTCACCCCTTCCTGTCAATCACCCTTGGCTCCGCCTTCCGGCGCGCCTGAATGGCTGCGCCGCTGCCCCGCCCCCTCTGCCCGTGCCTTTTAAACGCACCGAAGGCTGCCGCCGGAGAGCCGCCCTCCCCGCCCACGCCTCAGCTGCTGCCTTTGCGGTTTCGCGCCTTTCTATTGGCTCGGAGAGATGTCCCTCAGGGCTCGTGACGCTATACGCGACGTGACGTAGACCACCACCCAGGAAGCTCCGCCCACTTAGTCTCAACTCGGCTCTTGAGGGGAAAAACAATTTCAAGATGGCGGCGGCGCGGATAACAATGGGGAGTCGGGGGTTCGGGCCGGCCCGCGCTTGAGAGCGGCGGCCGCCAGGCCGCACCGCGCCGGGGGGGGAGCGGAGCGGGCTCCTGCCGGGCCCCGGGGGTGGTGGGCAACGGCCGCCGGGCAGGGCTGAGGGAGGGGGGAGAGCGAAGCGGCACCGGCCTCGGGGGAGAAGGAGGAAGTGGGGCGGGGGGAGCGGAGCGGGCGCCGGGCCGGGCCGGGGGGAGGAACCGGGGAGGGGGAGAGCTCGGCGGGGAGCCCAGGTAAGGCCCGCGGGCGGGGGAGGAGCGGCGGAGGCCGGGGAAGGCCCGAGGGGGGGAGCCCCCGCCATGGCGGGGGCCGGCGTGAGGAGCCGGTGAACGGTCGGCGGCCGCCCCCCTCGCTCTCCGGTCCATGGTGCTGCCCCCCTGCCCCATGGCGGAGTTCGTGGTGCCGCGGCACAGCGCGGTGATGGAACGGCTCCGCCGGCGCATCGAGCTCTGCCGGCGGCACCACAGCGCCTGCGAGTCCCGCTACCAGGCCGTGTCCCCGGAGCGCCTGGAGCTGGAGCGCCAGCAAACCTTCGCCCTGCACCAGCGCTGCCTGCAGGCCAAGGCCAAGCGGGCCAGCAAGCACCGGCAGCCGCCCCCGGCGCCGCCGCCGCCCGCGCCCCCTCCGCCGGCCGCCGCCGTCGCGGGGAGCGCCGACAGGACCGGAGCCAACGGCCTGGACGCCGAGGCGGCGAGCGGCGAGCAGCACGGCCGCAGCAGCACGCTGATCGCGGTAAGCGGCGGGGCCCGGGGGGAGCCGGCGGCCGGCGCGGTTGTGCCCGGCTGGCACCGTGACCTCTCCGGAGCTGGCACCGGGTGGAGGGAGGGCTTGGGGCGGGGAGGGGGGCCGGGGTTGGCGTCGATTTGCGGAGCGCTCTTGCCTGCTCAGTTACAAATTCGCAGCTGATAAGGACTGTTTTATTTTCTCCCGTCGCTTTTGCGCGCTGGAAAAGTACATAAAAACTGCGGCCTGCTGAGGTGGGAACAGGGGGTGGCCGCCTGTGATGGTTACAGTCATTTAGAGCAGCGCTCCGTGAATTGTGTTTTTGGCTAATTCATCTAAAATATCCCTGCAGAAACTGTCAGAAGTTAATGCTGTGGTGGCTTTGGATTTTTTGTTTGCTTGCTTATGTCTTTAATTTAGGCTGTAGGGGCTTAGTGGTGTTACTTGATAACGATATAATTATTACTGAGGGGGAATTTTTAAGACACATTAAGTGTCCATTAATTCTGGTACGTATTGGAAAGAATTTCAGTGGAAAGGCAGCTGCTTATTTGCCACTCACTCCAGTGGGTGTGAACACTATGGGAATCCCACTCCACCCATTAAAAACTGGCTTAGCTCAAAATCTTAATGTTTCTCTGGCTTCTCTAGCATTTCTGGTTGTTAGGGTATATTCATACAGTTCTGTTTGTATATCAAGATAGCTATTGCTTAACTTATTCTGAGCCCTTTAAATAACACTGCTGTGTACTAATGTGTCAGTAATGTAGGTTAGTAGGATAACCTCTTAAAGGCTGCCTGTCTTAATACCTTTCTTCCTTAAAACCAGGTCTTTCTAAATGGTGGCCTGCATGAAAATGATACAGTACTGTACTGTCTTTAAAAGGGGATCCTGGATTAACCTGAGACACTTCTAGGTTAGTGTGTAGATTAAATCATATTTTTAAGGTGGTCTGTGTGTTTGACCAGATCAGAAGGGAAGGAAGATGTGATTCTCTTCTTGGACTTCATTTAGTTACAGTTTTTAAAATAGAATAAAGTTAGAGCTTATTGTGCGGATGGGTGTAACTGAACATGAAGTAAAATATTGAAATAGGGGGTGCATCAGTGTCATCTCTCGATGTAACTAGCACTAGGCAGTATGTGTGCAGTTTGTAGTATTTACGAGATGAACTGAAAATGTTATTCAGCTGAATTGTTTCTGTTCTTGCTAATACACATATAAGAATCTAGGGCTTGCAGACTTTTCAGAAGAGTAAGACAGTAGTGACACAGTTAGAGCACTTCAGATGGTTGTTAAAAAAGGGTACTTGAGGAAGAGAGGAAACCTTGTGCATTCCTGACAGTGATTCTGTAAAGCTTTCCAGGTAGCTGTTCAGTAGACTGATCTTGAATGTAAACTTGGAGTCATTTTTGTTCTGAATCAACTTGTATTTTGTTATCTAAAGACTTGGTGGGATTTCTACTTATTTCCTGTCTGTGCTCTAAGGTCTTTTGCGTATAGGACTCTATCCATTAATAATGCGTATTTTTGTTACACACAGAGCTCTTTAGCATGTCAAATCCTGTTGTTTAAACTGCCACCACAGGCCTTCATATTGATCTTCTAAAAGAAAGATGTCTTTAATTCATTGGTGGTGTTTCTTTTAAATTGCTTTGGATGTGGATTTGACCTAATTAGCGTCCATTATAATGACGACTCTCAACAGCAGTGAGGTTCTGAAATACACTGCACATCTGGGGAAGCCCTTCTTGTACAGGAAGCTGCTGCCAGTGGCCAATTTACACAACAGAAGAGGGTTTTAAGTGTATGAATGACTCCTCCTCGTGCTGGCCTGCTGTTTCCTTCCTAGGATACATGACTGTAAGCTTAATTGCAGCTGCTGATTCATCACCTCGTTACTAGGGTATAAAGTTGGTTTGCTTAGTAATTCAAGTTTTGAAAAACAACAACAAACCTCTGCTGCTAAAATCTGAATTTCTTTGGTGTAAAAGGTACCTCTCTAGGCTGGTATTTTACCTCTAGCAATCGTGTAGCTGTTATCAAGAGCAGGCATGTGCCTTGTATGGGAAGGATGTGGGTTTGGTTTACAATATTCAATAATGTTTGGATGAACACCAAAATTACCTTGTTTTAAAATATCCTGGACACATTCCTTTCAAAAGAATGCTGTTAGATCAGAGAAACATGCATTGTATCAGCTACCACTGCTGTTACGATCCAGAGGTTTCCATGAAGCTACATGTGAATCTTCTCTTGGAAACTGGTAGTTTGTGTTGAAAGTTAATGAAGCATTTATTTTGAAATGTATCTTTGAAAGAGAAAACAACTCATGTAAAGGTAAAAGGTTTATGATTTAGCATTCAAGGGCTTGTAGTAGAAGGATGTGAATCTACACTGCCACAAGTGTGGACAGTGGACAATGTGAGCACTCCCAGATGCTATACTTAAGAGCATCTTCTGCAAATTCAGAATTACAGGGAACAGGATAGCACCGCTGCTTCCTCCTTAATGTCTTGTATGACTTTTCACATGGCCAAAATCAGATTTTCTCTTCTGTTAGTCTTTTTTCTATGTTAGATCCTGAAGTAGATCCTGAAGTTGGGTGGGTCTTGCTTACAAGCAGAAGTAAAGGGTACCTTCTTCCTTTGTTTTCTTGCTAAGCAGCTTTAAAATTTGAGCCACAGAAACCAAAAGAATACGGTATTGGTACAGAAATACCTTGGATGATTTGTGCACCATGTAGGCCTGTCCTTCATTTCAGGAAAAAGATGAAAAACATTAGTTTGCTTGCTTTTTAAAGTTTGAGACCATAATCTAATGGGAGATTCAAGTGTTGACATTTACTTCACATTTCTGTTGTTTAAGATGACATTATTAAGACTACATTCGAACTGGAAGATGCTTTATGTTTGGATAATGTATTGTCTGTTGTGTTAATCTTCGATTTTTGAGAAACAGGGAAGTTGGGAAGATACAGGACTTGGTCACTAGAACATTTTTTCCTCTTTGACAGGTTTTGTTTTGAGAAAGTTCGTTTTGATAATGCTGTTTAAATTCTTTGCAGTAGAAATGTTGGCTCCCTTGTATTTCTCTGACAGACCATAATGTAGTGTATCACTGAGCTGAACAGAAAGTGTTTCATTGACATGTGAATGAGGAGAA
The DNA here is from genome assembly GCF_017639655.2 of Falco naumanni. Taxonomy (NCBI): domain Eukaryota; kingdom Metazoa; phylum Chordata; class Aves; order Falconiformes; family Falconidae; genus Falco; species Falco naumanni. Next base: position 6,290,271 of record NC_054061.1, read on the forward strand.
TGGCAAGATCTGGATTTTCATCTCCACTCCTTGTTTTATGATGTGGTTTCTTGGAAGGAGACCTGCTCCCTGTTTCTTACTGGTTGGTTGAATGTCATTAACCCCCTCCCCAGACCAGTTGTTGTGTAGATGGCTTGCTTTGTCTAGGACTGCCTCAAAACCACAAACAACATTTCTGGAATGGGCAGAGAAGGTCTAGTCAGTGGCCTGTCTTGGTAATGCTTTGTATTAAAGCTGAAAAACAGACCAGCATTTATTTGGTAGTGATAGAAGTTTTTACATTAATAATAGGAAAATTCTGATTTAAACAAAAGCACCAAGGAAAAAGTTTAAAAAGAAATTTAAGTGTAAGGAGGGCAACGTAATGTTTATTGGTTGAAAAGACCTAAAGAAAACGTAAAGGCAATAGATTGCCTGGATTGTACTGGCAACCATTAATAGCATTCCACTAATGAAGCTCAGGCTGGTACACTTAACAATTCAGAAGACCTAATTTTTAAAGTGTAAGCTGTGGTATAAGGGTGTTAAATTGTGAAATTATGTTTTACCACAAAAATAGCAAATTATTTCCACATTATTTATACATAACCAGTATGTGCACTGTAGTCTTGCCACCATTGTTTTTGCTGACAAGTCTGATAGTTTGTTGCTCAACAACTCCAACAGGTTTTTCTTTGTCTCCTTTTAATTCTATGTGATGTATTGTTGTATGTTTGAAACATTTCCCTTACTAGATTAGTTAGATATGCTGTGATGCTTCCTAAATTGTAAGGATCTGGGAGTGACTGATCTGCTGCTGCTGTTTAAGTTCAAGTGAGGTGGAGGATCCGGCGTTGCAGCTGAAGGCACAGAAAGTTTTTTTTTTGATTCAGCAGAACAATTCCCGTAGCCGAAGCTGCCCCCTGTGACTAATGCAGGCTTAGGATATTTATAGACATGCATATCCACAGCCCTTCTTCACTCCAGCAGGCAGCCACCCAAATACAAAAGTCTTCTGGAATGAAAGTAAAAGTCAAAATTAAAATTAGTCCAGCAGTTTGGTTCTGACAACGCAGTGGAATGCAGGAACACATTGGGTAATAAAATGCTTTCCTTGCAGGGGAGTGCAACTTTGGAAGCTGTGGGTAGATGCATAGTAATGGGGAGTTCTTACTATGTTGTGTAGTCAAAATGTTAGGTTTTCTGTCAAAAAAATCATGTGCTACAATTTCTGATACTTGCATTGTTGTTCCAGCTTAAAAGGTCTTCATCTTTGTTGCTTCTGTCCTTGGCAAGGCAGGAGAGGAGAATCTGTACTTACTGTATGCTCTGGTTCATGGGAGCTTATATGTGCTACAATATTACCACTTCCATGGCAGAAAAACAGATATATTCTGTTTTGGTTTTCCCTTCTAGGTGAGAATGCTGGTATCTAACTAGGAGGCATGTTGGAACTAGATTTTTATTATGTTTCATAACTTAAGACACAATTCTGAGACTGAAATGATAAACTTACTCCAAATAAAATAAAAAAATGTAAAGCTCTGTTGAATCCTGTAAGAATATTTTAATCTCTGTAACAGATGCTTTAAAAGACTAAACAAGAACATTATATGGAGACTAAAAGGCACAGTTTAAGAACCAGATTTTTTAAAAGTTTAATTTCTACCATATTCACTAGGTATTTTTTCAGAAAAAATGCAACTTGCATACGGTTTCTGTTTTTTAATGTATGTATAATTACTGTCTCCAGTTACAGGACTCATAAGAGATTACTGGATTTTGACAAAAGTAGTTTAGTTGGCTGTCCTCAGTTTAAAAATTCTACATTGTGAATGATTTCTTGCTTTCAAGCAGACAATATGAACTAAACTTTTGTGCTTGTTAAGTTCAAATGCACTGAAATGTCATTGGTTTCAGATTATTATCTAAAACTAGTTTCAGGTATTGAGTGTTTCACACTGATGTTTTGCTTTCTGGAATAATCTTTTTCTCTTAAAAAAACCCCAAAATCCCAACAAACCAGGCCCCAAAAACACAACATAAAAGAGCAACAAAAAAACCAGAACGACTTTGTTCCACTATTTTGACCAGTGACTCGTGCCTCTTTCCCACCGAGGCAGTAAGAGAGCACTGCACTGGGCTCTGAAGTTGTGAACTCTGTCAGTGCTAACAGCAAAGCTGTAAATAAAGTTTTAAGGCTTTTCAAATTCCTTTTTGTTGGGCTTCCGTGGTAGTTAGTGGACAGCTTTTATGAAGTCTGCCAACTCACCCCTGCAATAAGACCACAATATGGCTGAGCATCATTGTGGTGTTACTGGTGGGTTTAAGACAGAGATTGAATAGAATTTATTAAAATTGTTTGTGTGCTGCCTGTTTTCTGATGGAAGCCTCGTTATTTGGCTCGGCATGCATCCACCTCTGCCATTGTGGTCCGGTCGTAGTCAAGTGTAGTGTGTATGTCCTGTGAATTACATGGTCAGAGGCTGCTTGTGTTGGACAGACTCTTTTGTTGTGATGGATGACACCTGGGTTTTATCAGTTTTTGTTCCTCACATGAGGAATCCACAGTTATGGCCTGGCTTGCATGTGTGCTCCTGCTAAGTAAGTGTATTTATTATTGTGTTGAGGACTGTCTGTTTTGCTCATGTGAATAAAATGCAGCTCTGATGATAGATGTGGAGGAGTGTCTCTTTGAGAAATGGTATGTCCCGTCTTGGGCTGAAGGACTGAGGCCTGCTTACATCCCTTTCTTTGCACTGTTCCTGTATTGTTTTAAATACTTTAGCTAAATGCTTTTGGAGGTTTAATACTTTTAGGCCTAAATAGCAGAGGTCTTGGAGGTTCATCTTTTGTTAGGAAGCTGAGTAGGCTGAGAAAATGTGGGAATACATTTCTGTATCCTATCTTGTGACAGTGGAAAGGATTGTCTTGTGTTATAAATAAAATTGATTGATTCTGCTGAGGAAACCATAGTCGGCATACCAGAGGGCCACTGTGCCTTACAGAATGATAGCGGACAATAAAATTAAAGCTAAAGGGATTTTCTTGGTGAGTAGTGAGTTATGCTTTACTTTGTCATGTTTAGTGGTGGAGATTTTTTTTAGTTTTGGCAGAGGAGAACAGGTTTTTCTTGCCCTGAGAACTCTGTTGGAACAGCTTGATATGTAGATAGCTTGCAGTCTGACTTGTATCTCACATGCTTTGTGTTATCCCCTGCGCCCTACCCCCCGCCCCCCCCCAATAATTACTTGGATAGACATAGACAAGTTGGGGGAGAACTGAATCTAATATTTCTTTCTCCGTTAGGAAACCAAGAACTGAGATAGTATGTAAGAAATGCATATAAGAAAGGAATTTCACAAGAGAAAGTTGCATTATTTGCAGAGTACTTACATGAATGTATTTGGTGTGAGAATTTCAGGTTCTGTTACTCAAAATTAAACACAAGTAAATAGAAGGTATCAGGATATATTTCTAATGGCAGAGGAGAAAGAACCTGTAACTTCTGTCTTCCACAAATTTCTATAGCATTGTCTTGTTTAGAGAGGAAAGGAGGTAGAAAATGGAACACTGTTACTAGGTTAATTTTAAGCCGGTTAGCTGGCTGTATTGTAGGTACTAACTATAGTAGCGTAAATCTCAGTATAGACATACTGCCATAATATCCAAGTACGCTTTTGACTTTTTAATGTTAAAACTGAGCTAGGATGCAAGTGCAGTTGGTAAATAGCTTCTAAAACTCAGAAGTTAAGTGTCCTGGTCATGAACTGAGCTCAATCTTTTCTGATACAATAGAAGATAAGCAGATTTTCTTCCTATCTACGTGTCTATTGGCTGTCATGTACAGGTAGGATATCTTTCAAATAATTTTAGGTTTAGCTGAGCTGAAGCAAGGCTGGAAGCAGTCACTCCCAAATTTTACTTCATTAATGAAGTCATTAAAGTTATTTTTCATCCAGTCTCCTTTTTCTGGACAAAGGAATATAGTTCTAGATGAAAGAAGGATTTTGTCTAGAGCAACTGAAGTCAAGATGTCACCAAGAATCAGATATCTGAGCATTATGGCTGTTAAAACCCATATAGATATGAAAGCTCCTATGTATTCTTTCTGACAGAGCCTGTGATGGATATTAGGGCTCTGTATCTATTTCTGGACTAGCATAACTGTAGTTTATAGGCATGGATGATTTAATCTTAGACTGGTTAGCTACATATATTGCAAACAGTGTAGTACAGTAGCAAAGACCTTGGGACAGATTGACTTCTAGGATATTTGTCTAGCAACCCAGGTGGGTTTTGCAGCCTGTAAAAGGCTGTGTGCAGTTATAGCTCTAATGCTACCAAAATCCTAGCTGTCTTGAGTTGTCTATATGAATTATAATTACGGCAGTGACCCCAGTGGGCATATATTCTGTTTTAATATAGAAATTTGCTTCAACTATGAGAAAAATATGTTCAGTGTACAAAACTAAGTTGTTACTTGTATGTCAGTTTTCAGGGAGTGTGTTTTTTCCTAATGATTTAGAATTAAGGAGGATCCATTCCTAAACTTTGAGTGATTGACTCATCATATGACCTTGGGCAAGTTAGTCATCCACCTTGAGCTTTGGTTTTCCCAGTTGGAGTATTAAGTAAACAATGAGAAACTTGCTGAAAGACAAATGTTGTGATTGAGTTGAGGCTTCCTTGCTTTCTGTTGTTTTGCCTTTTTACAAAGAAGTAGATATCCATTATTCTTTCAAGCCAGTATTTGAAATATTCAGTCTAGATCTGCTACTCCAAGCTTAGACCTACAGCCTCCTCTCCAAATGTGTACCTCACCTCATCCTGCGAGGGCTTCTGTTGATGTTGCTACTCTGCTGCAACTTCCATGAACCATGTAGAAGGTCACAGTCTCCTGGGAAGCTGTAGTCTGTCCCTCAGATAAAAGGACTTTGCTGCTACCTATGCAAGTATTAAACAAGTAGTGTGTGTGGTTCTGAAGATCAGCTAACTGTAGACTGTTAAAAAAAAATTACACCAATTAACTGTGAACCGGTCCTTCTGTCCTTAAATCAAAGAATGCTGTTGCCCAGGCAAGTGCTGCAAAATTCTTCTCATAATTTATGCTGGCTCTACATACAACCTCTTGCTCAAGTGCTGAGATCTTGAGGTTTCCCCTGTTTGTTCTTTGATGAGACAGTTTTCCCCAAGGGTTAGTGGACTCTGTTGTGGAGACTGGAAGTAATATTAAAATAAGCATACTTGTCTTGAAGTTTGTTTAATGAGCTGCTTTTCTACCATCTGAAAGGACTGTCATTCAGTGAACCACACTTCTGAGGGGTGGCTTTTTGTGGGGATTCTCCTCGTGTGTCCTGCTGAGATGTACAAAGGCATCTCGTACAGGTCAGGGGAGCTGATGGGAGCTTTCCCTCTTCAAGCAGACTACTCCGTTCAAACAGTGTCTCTGCCCTACAGGTTTGTCTGCATTGGTGTAGCTTTCCAGCACAAGCAAAGCACAACTTCTTTTACAGAATGCACCTGAAGGAAGGAAAAGCTTATAGTCATCTTTGATGTGTGCATGAATTCTGTTTTCAGATGTTTTTGAGGTCAATGGAAAGAACTTTTGTATTTCAAAGAGTGCTGCCAGGAAAGAGAAGTTGAACAAAGGCTCTCAAGCTCTGGTTTTAAAACCGTTGCTGTACCCTCTGGTTGCTTCTAGGTGGCACTACAAGTAAAATAATATGTGCATTCACTAGCTATGAGAAGCCAACTGTTGAGCTGGTTGGGGCTCTGGTGATCATAGTGCAAAGAGGAGCAGCTGGCAAGTGCTCCAGGAGAAAGGAGAAAAGGAACAAACTTACTCTGCTGTGATGGAATTGACTGAACTCTGAATTGCATTTTACATAAGTGTGAAACAGGGGTCGCTTAGTGGAAAAACTTAGCGAAAAACCAAAGAGATAATTGTGCACAAAATTTACATGTATATATAGTTCTTCTCTAAAAACTATAATCACAAGGGAAGTGGTTCTCTTTTTCTTTAAATATTTAAATGTGAGACGGCTTTCTAAAGCAATCTTATAGAACAACTATGCCATGTTACATGGGCCAAAAAAAATACAGGGCTTTGTTCTCATCTAAAATTTGAATCATAACATTCTTTGAATATTTTTTTTTTTATTTTGAGTAGGAAACATCATAATATATTCCAGTTCCCAGCTATTTCTCAACTTCTTGTTGTTGTGAAAGTATATGGCAGGTTTTGGTTTTGTTTGAAGGAGGGGGCTCTGATAGTACGTAATTTTGGAAGTTTACCCAAAGAGATGGTAGTAAGGAAGTAATCTCATGTGTTGACTTGTAAAACAAATATTATCAGAGCAAAGATTTAATGTTTTTTTCCTAAAATGTTTTATGCAGAGCTAGACAATGTTTTGGTAAGAAGTAAAATTCCTGATCTATGAAAAGTAAAACTAAATAACTAAAACTTTCCTTTTCTTTCAGCAGCTCCATGAGACTGTGAAAAGAAAGCTTGATAGTGCTGCTTCCCCTCAGAACGGAGACCAGCAGAATGGCTATGGTGATGTGTTTTCTGTGTCCAAGAAACTACGTCGTGATGATGGTCTTGGTGGAGTGAGTGGTTCGTCCAATGGAATGCCCCCTGTGTCTCCGCTCCATCATCTTGACAAGAAATCTGGCAGCGGAGATACTTTACAACTTAATGGAAAACATTCAATGGGGTTAGATGGCATCAGCAAGAAGTGTCTTCCAGATTCCAGCCTGCACATGAATGGAGGTGGTGATGCTGATGACTCATTTCCTCTGAGTTTGAACAAAGAACTGAAGCAGGAGCCCGTAGATGATCTTCCGTGTATGATTGCTGGAGCAGGGGGATCTATATCTCAGAATAACTTGATGCCTGATCTTAATCTTAATGAGCAAGAATGGAAAGAACTTATTGAGGAGCTTAATAGATCAGTGCCTGATGAAGACATGAAGGATCTCTTTAACGAAGACTTTGAAGAGAAAAAAGATGTAGATTCTTCAAATTCAGCTGCACAGACTCCATTGCCACAAGATATTAACATAAAGACTGAGTTTTCCCCAGCACCCTTTGAACAAGAACAGATGGGATCTCCCCAGGTTAGATCTACTTCTTCAGGTCCGGCATTTATTGGTGCTGCTTCTGTACCTGTAAGTGCTGCTTCTCCAGCAGTTGGTAGTTCTCAGGCTATGTTTCAGCCTTCCAGTCAGTCAATGACTGAAAATCCTAATCAGCCCATGATGCAGGCATCAAACCACTCTCAGAACGTCCAGAGGCCTCTCCCCAGTGTGTTGTTACCTGGGAAGGGTGCAGGAAGTGCCAAAGAAATGTCTTCTGCTCATCAACTTCAGCAGATTGCTGCGAAGCAGAAGAGAGACCAGATGTTGCAGAACCAGCAACAAGCTTCACAAGTCCACCAAACAAATCAGATGTCTACGTGGCAACAGTCTGGGCCTTCTCATAGTCCACTGGCTGGCCCATATACCATGGAAAATCCCACCAGCCCATCAGTTTACCAGCCAGACTTCAACAATCAGAAACTCATGATGCCTAACATGGGAAATAAAAGCTCACCGAGAGCTGGAGGCAATTACCATGTGAACATTTTGGGTCATCAGCAAAACAGTTTGAACCAGAACCCTGTGAATAGTCAAGGCTCTATGCTAGACTATGGGAACACCAAACCTCTTTCACATTACAAAGCAGAATGTGAACAGGGGGTTACAGTACCTGGTCAAAACAAGACTCCCATGTTGGCATACATACAACAGCGCCAGCAGCCACCGCTGTCTCATGTGAGTGATGACCAAAATGGGATGATCCTGTTGAAACCCAAGTCTGGAAACATCGCCTACCGGCTACCGCACAGTCAGGTGAATGTTCTGGGTTTTGTTACTTTTGTTTAGCAGCAGATTCAAGGTTTTGCAGGAAGGTGCTGGATAGGTAAGCCTGGAGTACAATTTACTTGGTATTGTTTAAAAGTAGTTGCCGCATGATTTTAAAGAAGAAAATGCTCTTATGCAATAAGCTGAGACAGGAATCAAGAACTCTGTTTTCCACTGGGGGCAGTTTTCAATACTTGGTTCTAGGTCATGTGGTAATGTGTGATTTCCAGCTTAATATACTTTGTGGGCACCAGATTATGTCACACTTCATAGAAGCTTCTGCTTACAAAGATAAATAGATGCTTTGTAAACTTTTGCCTAAAATAACTCATATAAAACTGTAGTGTTAAACAGTGTTCTCAAAGAAGCTTTGATTTCTTTACCTTGTTTTTAGTCCCTGCTTGTGTCAGAATTGGCTTACTATAAAAAGACGTGCCTTTGATTGCTACTTTTTTGAAGAGAGATGGGAGTAGGGGCTGCATTCCTGATGTCTTGAGTGTTCCTTGGGCCTTTTCAGATCTAAGAATTTGTTATTGGTTAAGCCTCTGGGGATTGGGGAAGCATGAGATTGGAGAGAAATATGTCTTTAAGAATGAATAATAGTAGTATTTGTCTGCTTGAAGCAATATGCCTTAGGGTTTCCTGTAAAGGAAAATTCCAGATGGTGCTGCTTTGCCTTATATATAACTGATACTACAGGTATGCTGCAGGTGAAAATTTATGTACTGGATGGAGGTATAGACTTGTTGGGATTCTATAACATGTGCCCGTGATGCACATATTAGAGGGCTTGTTGTAAAAAAAAAAAAAAGGTCTTTGTATAAGGATTAAAGCCCTTGTAGCAAAAGTTGCTGGAGATCCAACTCTAGTTGTATGTTCTCTCAACAAAACAAAAAAAGCTCTGGTCAGTCCGTCATAAAGACCACACTGATGTCCAAATAAAAATCTGAGATGAATGTGTGCTTCGTAAGGCACAAAAAATTTTTAATCTGTTACTTCTGCCAGTTTTTAAAGAAACTAACAACATTTTGAAGGAAGAAGGAGAAAGGATAGAGATGATTGTGTATGTCACATCTCCCCCTCACTGAAAAACAAGAGGGTGACCTTGCATCTGCACTGTCACACTTGCACTAAATTAACAGAAATAATGATGACACTTGTGGAGAATTTCTTAAAAGCTTGCATGTAGAACCACTTAGCACAGCATTACCTATATTTGGCTCATGATTTCTTATGGAATGGCAGAGAATGAGAACCAGCAGCAGAACACATTAGCTGAATTCGAAACTTGAAAGTAGTATTTGTTTGTGTAATTAGAAATGAGACTGAGCTGTGCTTAAAAATTATACAAATTGTCAAATTTCAGATAGATTTGTCTGTGCAAAGAGGACCCTATCACATCTGGAATGATGATCTTTCCATGTTAGTTTTGCTTATCACAGGTTCTGATATAAAAAAAAAAAAAAAGCAGGCTTATGAAAAATAAGTAACAAAAGGATAATCTGTAGTAGGACTTTCCTCTGTGGAATATGGAAATGGTTGGATTGCTGTAAGAATGAGAAGACCCATTTTGATCAGTCATAGCCTTCTTCCCCTTCACCTGCAAATAGTAAATACTCTGATACTATAAAAAGCAACTTTAGGAGGTGTGGCGTGAACACTTGCTGAATTAAATGTTGACAGAAGAAGCAGGATTTAAATAAATGTTTTGTATAATGAAAATGTAAGGTGTAGTGTTTGAAAAGCTGCTACCAAAGTAAGCTGAAGCTGGTGTGTTTGAAGTGCCATTTGTAACTGGTGCTGCTCCTCTGGCTGAGCAGAAGCACACAGAACTATACTCACCTGTTTGAGCTGGACTTTGGGAAGCACTTGGAGACTGAAGTTAAAGCCTCTATTCCTGAACGGTGTGGAGCTTCTGACCTTAACTCTGAACTGTCACTTCTGTGTCTGGCACTTTACAGATGGGGTTTTGTCTGTCTTTAATTAGCTGAACTGGAAACTGTATCACACTTTACCTTTTCTGTTAGAAGCTTCACAGGTAAAGAAACTGTTGCATAATGATGGCAAAATAAAAGGAACTGATCTAATTTTTATTAAATAGTGTAAACGCATGAATAAGGAACAATTGCCGATTTCTGTTTTTCTGAGTTGTGTTAGTGATTCCACCTCCCTCTGTAGACTTTGTTTATAAAGTCTCTCTTCCTTATCCTGTAAAATGATAAAAATAATACAAATTGTGGTCATCACCATCAAAGTGCTTTTGATGTAATGACAAAATTTCTCAATTCTGGAGGGCTAGCCTCTTCCTGTAACTCATGTCACTTTTTGTATATTCTGCAGGATCAAAACCCTTCTCCTAATGTTCCTCGTGTTCCTGTTTCTGTTCCGGGCCCTGGCGTGGGTGCCCAGGCTCCAAACGTCTCCATGGCAGGTAACCACAGCAACTCACCTTATCTCAGCAATCAGCAGCAAGCAGCAGTGATGAAGCAACACCAAATGCTGATGGACCAGCAGAAGCAGAGAGAGCAGCAACAAAAGCACTTGCTTATGGAGCAACAGAAGCAGCAATTCCTAATGGAACAGAGACAGCAACATCTTCTGGCTGAGCAGGTGAGGGGCCAGCAGTCTTTTTCTTTGCACTGATTTGCTTTGGTGGATGAAACAGCATTTGAGATTTTATCGAACAGTTATCACATTACAAAATAGGGAATGGGAATGTAAACTACAAGGCACTTTGCTATCATAAGTATAATAGTGGTTTTGTGTTTTTATAAAAGCAACCCAAACATGTGGCACTTGATTGCTGAGACTTATTTTTCCTGTTGTTACAAGGCATTGTGGTGAATGAAAAGAATAGGTAGAATTGAGTAGTGTGAAAATACAAGACAATACCTACATGGGGAGAATGTATCATACCCACAATGGCGTAATTCTTTGTGGAAGAAGAAAGGCAAATGGAATCAGAGCAAAAATAAAAGATAAAGTTGGGTTACCATTGATGTGTTCTGTTACAGCTTTAAAAATCTGGAAGCAATGAGAAAGGGACTCTCTAAGCTCATTGTGCCTTCTGCCATTCTTCCTTGTGATATCCACACCAGTTCATGTTTCGAATCTTAAAACATCTTTCACTTTGTTATTTGGGGAAAAATCTGCATCTCACTTGCATCTTATCTTGCCAAAAGAATTTAACTACTATCCATCAGACTGCAGAAAGCTGCTTTAGCCTCTTGCAGGGAAACAGGCTCCTTGTGTGAACCTTCATAACCTTTAAACCCTGCAACTCTAAAGCTGTCTTTACATTTGGTATTCTTAATTTTTTTGTTTTTTTTTCTTTTTTTGTTTTGTTTTCTTTTTCCTTTTTCTGAGCTGGATTCTGGAGCTTTTGGTTTCTCTCAGAACTATGGCATCTCTTCTTGGCTTCTGTGGTCAGCCTCTTTCAGGTTTGACTGGTCCTACAAGCAGCAGGTCCTTTCTGTCAAGCAGCCTGCCCTCTTCATTCCTCTGCATGTCTCAACAAATTCTTAGTTGTAGACATTTCAAAAGGATGGTAGTAACATGTATCTGCCTATTAGTCTCTCCTTTAAAGACTTACTGCTTGTGTCTTTACCCCAGTACTCTTAGAAGGGAATTTCTGTCCCCTTCTGTGCTGCGTAACTTTTCAGATAAGTAGGTAGTTGTGCATTGTATCACAACTTAGTTATCTTAGAATTGCAGTCTGGCTGAAGATACCTGTGGAAGAAGAGCCAGAAATAATGTGCTTGGTATGTTTCATATTGTAAAAGCAGCCTGTTGGCTGTTTGCACTGCCAGGATCTCTGAACGCACTATTGGTGCATGCATGTACATACACTCGACATTTCCCT